>NW_027363950.1:0-372235 GCF_046119375.1 Phyllobates terribilis
ACTCTCTTTGAATCTTCTTTATCATGCTAAGGAGGAGCAGGAAAAAGCAAAAAATTTCAGAATTGCACCTTGCAATGCGGAGAAATTACTGTTTGTGCATTTACAATATTCATTGATTTTTGCCATTGAAAACATCATGTTATTCATATACCAGAAATGTTTGAAGCTACTGACTGAATGAAAGGAGCTGGCATCTCACTCTCTTTGAATCTTCTTTATCATGCTAAGAGGAGCAGGAAAAAGCAAAAAATTTCAGAATTGCACCTTGCAATGTGGAGAAATTACTGTTTGTGCATTTACAATATTCATTGATTTTTACCCATTGAAAAACGTCCAGAAATGATTGAAGCTACTGACTGAATGAAAGTAGCTGGCATCTCACTCTCTTTGAATCTTCTTTATCATGCTAAGAGGAGCAGGAAAAAGCAAAAAATTTCAGAATTGCACCTTGCAATGCAGAGAAATTACTGTTTGTGCATTTACAATATTCATTGATTTTTGCCATTGAAAAACATCATGTTATTCATATACCAGAAATGTTGAAGCTACTGACTGAATGAAAGGAGCTGGCATCTCACTCTCTTTGAATCTTCTTTATCATGCTAAGAGGAGCAGGAAAAAGCAAAAAATTTCAGAATTGCACCTTGCAATGTGGAGAAATTACTGTTTGTGCATTTACAATATTCATTGATTTTTACCATTGAAAAACGTCCAGAAATGATAGAAGCTACTGACTGAATGAAAGTAGCTGGCATCTCACTCTCTTTGAATCTTCTTTATCATGCTAAGAGGAGCAGGAAAAAGCAAAAAATTTCAGACTTGCACCTTGCAATGCGGAGAAATTACTGTTTGTGCATTTACAATATTCATTGATTTTTGCCATTGAAAAACATCATGTTATTCATATACCAGAAATGTTTGAAGCTACTGACTGAATGAAAGGGAGCTGGCATCTCACTCTCTTTGAATCTTCTTTATCATGCTAAGAGGAGCAGGAAAAAGCAAAAAATTTCAGAATTGCACCTTGCAATGCGGAGAAATTACTGTTTGTGCATTTACAATATTCATTGATTTTTGCCATTGAAAAACATCCAGAAATGATTGAAGCTACTGACTGAATGAAAGGAGCTGGCATCTCACTCTCTTTGAATCTTGTTTATCATGCTAAGAGGGAGCAGGAAAAAGCAAAAAATTTCAGAATTGCACCTTGCAATGCGGAGAAATTACTGTTTGTGCATTTACAATATTCATTGATTTTTGCCATTGAAAAACGTCCAGAAATGATTGAAGCTACTGACTGAATGAAAGGAGCTGGCATCTCACTCTCTTTGAATCTTCTTTATCATGCTAAGAGGAGCAGGAAAAAGCAAAAAATTTCAGAATTGCACCTTGCAATGCGGAGAAATTACTGTTTTGCATTTACAATATTCATTGATTTTTGCCATTGAAAAACATCATGTTATTCATATACCAGAAATGATTGAAGCTACTGACTGAATGAAAGGAGCTGGCATCTCACTCTCTTTGAATCTTCTTTATCATGCTAAGAGGAGCAGGAAAAAGCAAAAAATTTCAGAATTGCACCTTGCAATGCGGAGAAATTACTGTTTGTGCATTTACATATTCATTGATTTTTGCCATTGAAAAACGTCCAGAAATGATTGAAGCTACTGACTGAATGAAAGGAACTGGCATCTCACTCTCTTTGAATCTTCTTTATCATGCTAAGAGGAGCAGGAAAAAGCAAAAAATTTCAGAATTGCACCTTGCAATGCGGAGAAATTACTGTTTGTGCATTTACAAAATTCATTGATTTTTGCCATTGAAAAACGTCCAGAAATGATTGAAGCTACTGACTGAATGAAAGGAGCTGGCATCTCACTCTCTTTGAATCTTCTTTATCATGCTAAGAGGAGCAGGAAAAAGCAAAAAATTTCAGAATTGCACCTTGCAATGCGGAGAAATTACTGTTTGTGCATTTACAATATTCATTGATTTTTGCCATTGAAAAACATCATGTTATTCATATACCAGAAATGATTGAAGCTACTGACTGAATGAAAGGAGCTGGCATCTCACTCTCTTTGAATCTTCTTTATCATGCTAAGAGGAGCAGGAAAAAGCAAAAAATTTCAGAATTGCACCTTGCAATGCGGAGAAATTACTGTTTGTGCATTTACAATATTCATTGATTTTTGCCATTGAAAAACGTCCAGAAATGATTGAAGCTACTGACTGAATGAAAGGAACTGGCATCTCACTCTCTTTGAATCTTCTTTATCATGCTAAGAGGAGCAGGAAAAAGCAAAAAATTTCAGAATTGCACCTTGCAATGCGGAGAAATTACTGTTTGTGCATTTACAAAATTAATTGATTTTTGCCATTGAAAACCATCATGTTATTCATATACCAGAAATGTTTGAAGCTACTGACTGAATGAAAGGAGCTGACATCTCACTCTCTTTGAATCTTCTTTATCATGCTAAGAGGAGCAGGAAAAAGCAAAAAATTTCAGAATTGCACCTTGCAATGCGGAGAAATTACTGTTTGTGCATTTACAATATTCATTGATTTTTGCCATTGAAAAACGTCCAGAAATGATTGAAGCTACTGACTGAATGAAAGGAGCTGGCATCTCACTCTCTTTGAATCTTCTTTATCATGCTAAGAGGAGCAGGAAAAAAGCAAAAAATTTCAGAATTGCACCTTGCAATGCGGAGAAATTACTGTTTTTGCATTTACAATATTCATTGATTTTTGCCATTGAAAAACATCATGTTAATCATATACCAGAAATGATTGAAGCTACTGACTGAATGAAAGGAGCTGGCATCTCACTCTCTTTGAATCTTCTTTATCATGCTAAGAGGAGCAGGAAAAAGCAAAAAAATTCAGAATTGCACCTTGCAATGCAGGAGAAATTACTGTTTGTGCATTTACAATATTCATTGATTTTTGCCATTGAAAAACATCATGTTATTCATATACCAGAAATGATTGAAGCTACTGACTGAATGAAAGGAGCTGGCATCTCACTCTCTTTGAATCTTCTTTATCATGCTAAGAGGAGCAGGAAAAAGCAAAAAATTTCAGAATTGCACCTTGCAATGCGGAGAAATTACTGTTTGTGCATTTACAATATTCATTGATTTTTGCCATTGAAAAACGTCCAGAAATGATTGAAGCTACTGACTGAATGAAAGGAACTGGCATCTCACTCTCTTTGAATCTTCTTTATCATGCTAAGAGGAGCAGGAAAAAGCAAAAAATTTCAGAATTGCACCTTGCAATGCGGAGAAATTACTGTTTGTGCATTTACAAAATTCATTGATTTTTGCCATTGAAAAACATCATGTTATTCATATACCAGAAATGTTTGAAGCTACTGACTGAATGAAAGGAGCTGACATCTCACTCTCTTTGAATCTTCTTTATCATGCTAAGAGGAGCAGGAAAAAGCAAAAAATTTCAGAATTGCACCTTGCAATGCGGAGAAATTACTGTTTGTGCATTTACAATATTCATTGATTTTTGCCATTGAAAAACGTCCAGAAATGATTGAAGCTACTGACTGAATGAAAGGAGCTGGCATCTCACTCTCTTTGAATCTTCTTTATCATGCTAAGAGGAGCAGGAAAAAGCAAAAAATTTCAGAATTGCACCTTGCAATGCGGAGAAATTACTGTTTGTGCATTTACAATATTCATTGATTTTTGCCATTGAAAAACATCATGTTATTCATATACCAGAAATGATTGAAGCTACTGACTGAATGAAAGGAGCTGGCATCTCACTCTCTTTGAATCTTCTTTATCATGCTAAGAGGAGCAGGAAAAAGCAAAAAATTTCAGAATTGCACCTTGCAATGTGGAGAAATTACTGTTTGTGCATTTACAATATTCATTGATTTTTACCATTGAAAAACGTCCAGAAATGATTGAAGCTACTGACTGAATGAAAGTAGCTGGCATCTCACTCTCTTTGAATCTTCTTTATCATGCTAAGAGGAGCAGGAAAAAGCAAAAAATTCAGACTTGCACATTGCAATGCGGAGAAATTACTGTTTGTGCATTTACAATATTCATTGATTTTTGCCATTGAAAAACATCATGTTATTCATATACCAGAAATGTTTGAAGCTACTGACTGAATGAAAGGAGCTGGCATCTCACTCTCTTTGAATCTTCTTTATCATGCTAAGAGGAGCAGGAAAAAGCAAAAAATTTCAGAATTGCACCTTGCAATGCGGAGAAATTACTGTTTGTGCATTTACAATATTCATTGATTTTTGCCATTGAAAAACAAGTCCAGAAATGATTGAAGCTACTGACTGAATGAAAGGAGCTGGCATCTCACTCTCTTTGAATCTTGTTTATCATGCTAAGAGGAGCAGGAAAAAGCAAAAAATTTCAGAATTGCACCTTGCAATGCGGAGAAATTACTGTTTGTGCATTTACAATATTCATTGATTTTTGCCATTGAAAAACGTCCAGAAATGATTGAAGCTACTGACTGAATGAAAGGAGCTGGCATCTCACTCTCTTTGAATCTTCTTTATCATGCTAAGAGGAGCAGGAAAAAGCAAAAAAATTCAGAATTGCACCTTGCAATGCGGAGAAATTACTGTTTGTGCATTTACAATATTCATTGATTTTTGCCATTGAAAAACATCATGTTATTCATATACCAGAAATGATTGAAGCTACTGACTGAATGAAAGGAGCTGGCATCTCACTCTCTTTGAATCTTCTTTATCATGCTAAGAGGAGCAGGAAAAAGCAAAAAATTTCAGAATTGCACCTTGCAATGCGGAGAAATTACTGTTTGTGCATTTACAATATTCATTGATTTTTGCCATTGAAAAACGTCCAGAAATGATTGAAGCTACTGACTGAATGAAAGGAACTGGCATCTCACTCTCTTTGAATCTTCTTTATCATGCTAAGAGGAGCAGGAAAAAGCAAAAAATTTCAGAATTGCACCTTGCAATGCGGAGAAATTACTGTTTGTGCATTTACAAAATTCATTGATTTTTGCCATTGAAAAACATCATGTTATTCATATACCAGAAATGTTTGAAGCTACTGACTGAATGAAAGGAGCTGACATCTCACTCTCTTTGAATCTTCTTTATCATGCTAAGAGGAGCAGGAAAAAGCAAAAAATTTCAGAATTGCACCTTGCAATGCGGAGAAATTACTGTTTGTGCATTTACAATATTCATTGATTTTTGCCATTGAAAAACGTCCAGAAATGATTGAAGCTACTGACTGAATGAAAGGAGCTGGCATCTCACTCTCTTTGAATCTTCTTTATCATGCTAAGAGGAGCAGGAAAAAGCAAAAAATTTCAGAATTGCACCTTGCAATGCGGAGAAATTACTGTTTGTGCATTTACAATATTCATTGATTTTTGCCATTGAAAAACATCATGTTATTCATATACCAGAAATGTTGAAGCTACTGACTGAATGAAAGGAGCTGGCATCTCACTCTCTTTGAATCTTCTTTATCATGCTAAGAGGAGCAGGAAAAAGCAAAAAATTTCAGAATTGCACCTTGCAATGCGGAGAAATTACTGTTTGTGCATTTACAATATTCATTGATTTTTGCCATTGAAAAACATCATGTTATTCATATACCAGAAATGATTGAAGCTACTGACTGAATGAAAGGAGCTGGCATCTCACTCTCTTTGAATCTTCTTTATCATGCTAAGAGGAGCAGGAAAAAGCAAAAAATTTCAGAATTGCACCTTGCAATGCGGAGAAATTACTGTTTGTGCATTTACAATATTCATTGATTTTTGCCATTGAAAAACGTCCAGAAATGATTGAAGCTACTGACTGAATGAAAGGAGCTGGCATCTCACTCTCTTTGAATCTTCTTTATCATGCTAAGAGGAGCAGGAAAAAGCAAAAAATTTCAGAATTGCACCTTGCAATGCGGAGAAATTACTGTTTGTGCATTTACAATATTCATTGATTTTTGCCATTGAAAAACATCATGTTATTCATATACCAGAAATGTTTGAAGCTACTGACTGAATGAAAGGAGCTGGCATCTCACTCTCTTTGAATCTTCTTTATCATGCTAAGAGGAGCAGGAAAAAGCAAAAAATTTCAGAATTGCACCTTGCAATGCGGAGAAATTACTGTTTGTGCATTTACAATATTCATTGATTTTTGCCATTGAAAAACGTCCAGAAATGATTGAAGCTACTGACTGAATGAAAGGAGCTGGCATCTCACTCTCTTTGAATCTTCTTTATCATGCTAAGAGGAGCAGGAAAAAGCAAAAAATTTCACAATTGCACCTTGCAATGCGGAGAAATTACTGTTTGTGCATTTACAATATTCATTGATTTTTGCCATTGAAAAACATCATGTTATTCATATACCAGAAATGATTGAAGCTACTGACTGAATGAAAGGAGCTGGCATCTCGCTCTCTTTGAATCTTCTTTATCATGCTAAGAGGAGCAGGAAAAAGCAAAAAATTTCAGAATTGCACCTTGCAATGCGGAGAAATTACTGTTTGTGCATTTACAATATTCATTGATTTTTGCCATTGAAAAACGTCCAGAAATGATTGAAGCTACTGACTGAATGAAAGGAGCTGGCATCTCACTCTCTTTGAATCTTCTTTATCATGCTAAGAGGAGCAGGAAAAAGCAAAAAATTTCAGAATTGCACCTTGCAATGTGGAGAAATTACTGTTTGTGCATTTACAATATTCATTGATTTTTGCCATTGAAAAACATCATGTTATTCATATACCAGAAATGATTGAAGCTACTGACTGAATGAAAGGAGCTGGCATCTCACTCTCTTTGAATCTTCTTTATCATGCTAAGAGGAGCAGGAAAAAGCAAAAAATTTCAGAATTGCACCTTGCAATGCGGAGAAATTACTGTTTGTGCATTTACAATATTCATTGATTTTTGCCATTGAAAAATGTCCAGAAATGATTGAAGCTACTGACTGAATGAAAGGAGCTGGCATCTCACTCTCTTTGAATCTTCTTTATCATGCTAAGAGGAGCAGGAAAAAGCAAAAAATTTCAGAATTGCACCTTGCAATGCGGAGAAATTACTGTTTGTGCTTTTACAATATTCATTGATTTTTGCCATTGAAAAACATCATGTTATTCATATACCAGAAATGTTTGAAGCTACTGACTGAATGAAAGGAGCTGGCATCTCACTCTCTTTGAATCTTCTTTATCATGCTAAGAGGAGCAGGAAAAAGCAAAAAATTTCAGAATTGCACCTTGCAATGCGGAGAAATTACTGTTTGTGCATTTACAATATTCATTGATTTTTGCCATTGAAAAACATCATGTTATTCATATACCAGAAATGTTTGAAGCTACTGACTGAATGAAAGGAGCTGGCATCTCACTCTCTTTGAATCTTCTTTATCATGCTAAGAGGAGCAGGAAAAAGCAAAAAATTTCAGAATTGCAACTTGCAATGCGGAGAAATTACTGTTTGTGCATTTACAATATTCATTGATTTTTGCCATTGAAAAACATCATGTTATTCATATACCAGAAATGATTGAAGCTACTGACTGAATGAAAGGAGCTGGCATCTCACTCTCTTTGAATCTTCTTTATCATGCTAAGAGGAGCAGGAAAAAGCAAAAAATTTCAGAATTGCACCTTGCAATGCGGAGAAATTACTGTTTGTGCATTTACAATATTCATTGATTTTTGCCATTGAAAAACGTCAAGAAATGATTGAAGCTACTGACTGAATGAAAGGAGCTGGCATCTCACTCTCTTTGAATCTTCTTTATCATGCTAAGAGGAGCAGGAAAAAGCAAAAAATTTCAGAATTGCACCTTGCAATGCGGAGAAATTACTGTTTGTGCATTCTACAATATTCATTGATTTTTGCCATTGAAAAACATCATGTTATTCATATACAAGAAATGTTTGAAGCTACTGACTGAATGAAAGGAGCTGGCATCTCACTCTCTTTGAATCTTCTTTATCATGCTAAGAGGAGCAGGAAAAAGCAAAAAATTTCAGAATTGCACCTTGCAATGCGGAGAAATTACTGTTTGTGCATTTACAATATTCATAGATTTTTGCCATTGAAAAACGTCCAGAAATGATTGAAGCTACTGACTGAATGAAAGGAGCTGGCATCTCACTCTCTTTGAATCTTCTTTATCATGCTAAGAGGAGCAGGAAAAAGCAAAAAATTTCAGAATTGCACCTTGCAATGCGGAGAAATTACTGTTTGTGCATTTACAATATTCATTGATTTTTGCCATTGAAAAACGTCCAGAAATGATTGAAGCTACTGACTGAATGAAAGGAGCTGGCATCTCACTCTCTTTGAATCTTCTTTATCATGCTAAGAGGAGCAGGAAAAAGCAAAAAATTTCAGAATTGCACCTTGCAATGCGGAGAAATTACTGTTTGTGCATTTACAATATTCATTGATTTTTGCCATTGAAAAACATCATGTTATTCATATACCAGAAATGATTGAAGCTACTGACTGAATGAAAGGAGCTGGCATCTTACTCTCTTTGAATCTTCTTTGTCATGCTAAGAGGAGCAGGAAAAAGCAAAAAATTTCAGAATTGCACCTTGCAATGCGGAGAAATTACTGTTTGTGCATTTACAATATTCATTGATTTTTGCCATTGAAAAACGTCCAGAAATGATTGAAGCTACTGACTGAATGAAAGGAGCTGGCATCTCACTCTCTTTGAATCTTCTTTATCATGCTAAGAGGAGCAGGAAAAAGCAAAAAATTTCAGAATTGCACCTTGCAATGCGGAGAAATTACTGTTTGTGCATTTACAATATTCATTGATTTTTGCCATTGAAAAACGTCCAGAAATGATTGAAGCTACTGACTGAATGAAAGGAGCTGGCATCTCACTCTCTTTGAATCTTCTTTATCATGCTAAGAGGAGCAGGAAAAAGCAAAAAATTTCAGAATTGCACCTTGCAATGCGGAGAAATTACTGTTTGTGCATTTACAATATTCATTGATTTTTGCCATTGAAAAACATCATGTTATTCATATACCAGAAATGTTTGAAGCTACTGACTGAATGAAAGGAGCTGGCATCTCACTCTCTTTGAATCTTCTTTATCATGCTAAGAGGAGCAGGAAAAAGCAAAAAATTTCAGAATTGCACCTTGCAATGCGGAGAAATTACTGTTTGTGCATTTACAATATTCATTGATTTTTGCCATTGAAAAACGTCCAGAAATGATTGAAGCTACTGACTGAATGAAAGGAGCTGGCATCTCACTCTCTTTGAATCTTCTTTATCATGCTAAGAGGAGCAGGAAAAAGCAAAAAATTTCAGAATTGCACCTTGCAATGCGGAGAAATTACTGTTTGTGCATTTACAATATTCATTGATTTTTGCCATTGAAAAACGTCCAGAAATGATTGAAGCTACTGACTGAATGAAAGGAGCTGGCATCTCGCTCTCTTTGAATCTTCTTTATCATGCTAAGAGGAGCAGGAAAAAGCAAAAAATTTCAGAATTGCACCTTGCAATGCGGAGAAATTACTGTTTGTGCATTTACAATATTCATTGATTTTTGCCATTGAAAAACGTCCAGAAATGATTGAAGCTACTGACTGAATGAAAGGAGCTGGCATCTCACTCTCTTTGAATCTTCTTTATCATGCTAAGAGGAGCAGGAAAAAGCAAAAAATTTCAGAATTGCACCTTGCAATGTGGAGAAATTACTGTTTGTGCATTTACAATATTCATTGATTTTTGCCATTGAAAAACATCATGTTATTCATATACCAGAAATGATTGAAGCTACTGACTGAATGAAAGGAGCTGGCATCTCACTCTCTTTGAATCTTCTTTATCATGCTAAGAGGAGCAGGAAAAAGCAAAAAATTTCAGAATTGCACCTTGCAATGCGGAGAAATTACTGTTTGTGCATTTACAATATTCATTGATTTTTGCCATTGAAAAACGTCCAGAAATGATTGAAGCTACTGACTGAATGAAAGGAGCTGGCATCTCACTCTCTTTGAATCTTCTTTATCATGCTAAGAGGAGCAGGAAAAAGCAAAAAATTTCAGAATTGCACCTTGCAATGCGGAGAAATTACTGTTTGTGCTTTTACAATATTCATTGATTTTTGCCATTGAAAAACATCATGTTATTCATATACCAGAAATGTTTGAAGCTACTGACTGAATGAAAGGAGCTGGCATCTAACTCTCTTTGAATCTTCTTTATCATGCTAAGAGGAGCAGGAAAAAGCAAAAAATTTCAGAATTGCACCTTGCAATGCGGAGAAATTACTGTTTATGCATTTACAATATTCATTGATTTTTGCCATTGAAAAACGTCCAGAAATGATTGAAGCTACTGACTGAATGAAAGGAACTGGCATCTCACTCTCTTTGAATCTTCTTTATCATGCTAAGAGGAGCAGGAAAAAGCAAAAAATTTCAGAATTGCACCTTGCAATGCGGAGAAATTACTGTTTGTGCATTTACAATATTCATTGATTTTTGCCATTGAAAAACATCATGTTATTCATATACCAGAAATGTTTGAAGCTACTGACTGAATGAAAGGAGCTGGCATCTCACTCTCTTTGAATCTTCTTTATCATGCTAAGAGGAGCAGGAAAAAGCAAAAAATTTCAGAATTGCAACTTGCAATGCGGAGAAATTACTGTTTGTGCATTTACAATATTCATTGATTTTTGCCATTGAAAAACATCATGTTATTCATATACCAGAAATGATTGAAGCTACTGACTGAATGAAAGGAGCTGGCATCTCACTCTCTTTGAATCTTCTTTATCATGCTAAGAGGAGCAGGAAAAAGCAAAAAATTTCAGAATTGCACCTTGCAATGCGGAGAAATTACTGTTTGTGCATTTACAATATTCATTGATTTTTGCCATTGAAAAACGTCAAGAAATGATTGAAGCTACTGACTGAATGAAAGGAGCTGGCATCTCACTCTCTTTGAATCTTCTTTATCATGCTAAGAGGAGCAGGAAAAAGCAAAAAATTTCAGAATTGCACCTTGCAATGCGGAGAAATTACTGTTTGTGCTTCTACAATATTCATTGATTTTTGCCATTGAAAAACATCATGTTATTCATATACAAGAAATGTTTGAAGCTACTGACTGAATGAAAGGAGCTGGCATCTCACTCTCTTTGAATCTTCTTTATCATGCTAAGAGGAGCAGGAAAAAGCAAAAAATTTCAGAATTGCACCTTGCAATGCGGAGAAATTACTGTTTGTGCATTTACAATATTCATAGATTTTTGCCATTGAAAAACGTCCAGAAATGATTGAAGCTACTGACTGAATGAAAGGAGCTGGCATCTCACTCTCTTTGAATCTTCTTTATCATGCTAAGAGGAGCAGGAAAAAGCAAAAAATTTCAGAATTGCACCTTGCAATGCGGAGAAATTACTGTTTGTGCATTTACAATATTCATTGATTTTTGCCATTGAAAAACGTCCAGAAATGATTGAAGCTACTGACTGAATGAAAGGAGCTGGCATCTCACTCTCTTTGAATCTTCTTTATCATGCTAAGAGGAGCAGGAAAAAGCAAAAAATTTCAGAATTGCACCTTGCAATGCGGAGAAATTACTGTTTGTGCATTTACAATATTCATTGATTTTTGCCATTGAAAAACATCATGTTATTCATATACCAGAAATGATTGAAGCTACTGACTGAATGAAAGGAGCTGGCATCTTACTCTCTTTGAATCTTCTTTGTCATGCTAAGAGGAGCAGGAAAAAGCAAAAAATTTCAGAATTGCACCTTGCAATGCGGAGAAATTACTGTTTGTGCATTTACAATATTCATTGATTTTTGCCATTGAAAAACGTCCAGAAATGATTGAAGCTACTGACTGAATGAAAGGAGCTGGCATCTCACTCTCTTTGAATCTTCTTTATCATGCTAAGAGGAGCAGGAAAAAGCAAAAAATTTCAGAATTGCACCTTGCAATGCGGAGAAATTACTGTTTGTGCATTTACAATATTCATTGATTTTTGCCATTCAAAAACGTCCAGAAATGATTGAAGCTACTGACTGAATGAAAGGAGCTGGCATCTCACTCTCTTTGAATCTTCTTTATCATGCTAAGAGGAGCAGGAAAAAGCAAAAAATTTCAGAATTGCACCTTGCAATGCGGAGAAATTACTGTTTGTGCATTTACAATATTCATTGATTTTTGCCATTGAAAAACATCATGTTATTCATATACCAGAAATGTTTGAAGCTACTGACTGAATGAAAGGAGCTGGCATCTCACTCTCTTTGAATCTTCTTTATCATGCTAAGAGGAGCAGGAAAAAGCAAAAAATTTCAGAATTGCACCTTGCAATGCGGAGAAATTACTGTTTGTGCATTTACAATATTCATTGATTTTTGCCATTGAAAAACGTCCAGAAATGATTGAAGCTACTGACTGAATGAAAGGAGCTGGCATCTCACTCTCTTTGAATCTTCTTTATCATGCTAAGAGGAGCAGGAAAAAGCAAAAAATTTCAGAATTGCACCTTGCAATGCGGAGAAATTACTGTTTGTGCATTTACAATATTCATTGATTTTTGCCATTGAAAAACGTCCAGAAATGATTGAAGCTACTGACTGAATGAAAGGAGCTGGCATCTCACTCTCTTTGAATCTTCTTTATCATGCTAAGAGGAGCATGAAAAAGCAAAAAATTTCAGAATTGCACCTTGCAATGCGGAGAAATTACTGTTTGTGCATTTACAATATTCATTGATTTTTGCCATTGAAAAACATCATGTTATTCATATACCAGAAATGTTTGAAGCTACTGACTGAATGAAAGGAGCTGGCATCTCACTCTCTTTGAATCTTCTTTATCATGCTAAGAGGAGCAGGAAAAAGCAAAAAATTTCAGAATTGCACCTTGCAATGCGGAGAAATTACTGTTTGTGCATTTACAATATTCATTGATTTTTGCCATTGAAAAACATCATGTTATTCATATACCAGAAATGTTTGAAGCTACTGACTGAATGAAAGGAGCTGGCATCTCACTCTCTTTGAATCTTCTTTATCATGCTAAGAGGAGCAGGAAAAAGCAAAAAATTTCAGAATTGCACCTTGCAATGTGGAGAAATTACTGTTTGTGCATTTACAATATTCATTGATTTTTACCATTGAAAAACGTCCAGAAATGATTGAAGCTACTGACTGAATGAAAGTAGCTGGCATCTCACTCTCTTTGAATCTTCTTTACCATGCTAAGAGGAGCAGGAAAAAGCAAAAAATTTCAGACTTGCACCTTGCAATGCGGAGAAATTACTGTTTGTGCATTTACAATATTCATTGATTTTTGCCATTGAAAAACAACTTGTTATTCATATACCAGAAATGTTTGAAGCTACTGACTGAATGAAAGGAGCTGGCATCTCACTCTCTTTGAATCTTCTTTATCATGCTAAGAGGAGCAGGAAAAAGCAAAAAATTTCAGAATTGCACCTTGCAATGCGGAGAAATTACTGTTTGTGCATTTACAATATTCATTGATTTTTCCCATTGAAAAACGTCCAGAAATGATTGAAGCTACTGACTGAATGAAAGGAGCTGGCATCTCACTCTCTTTGAATCTTCTTTATCATGCTAAGAGGAGCAGGAAAAAGCAAAAAATTTCAGAATTGCACCTTGCAATGCGGAGAAATTACTGTTTGTGCATTTACAATATTCATTGATTTTTGCCATTGAAAAACGTCCAGAAATGATTGAAGCTACTGACTGAATGAAAGGAGCTGGCATCTCACTCTCTTTGAATCTTCTTTATCATGCTAAGAGGAGCAGGAAAAATCAAAAAATTTCAGAATTGCACCTTGCAATGCGGAGAAATTACTGTTTGTGCATTTACAATATTCATTGATTTTTGCCATTGAAAAACATGTTATTCATATACCAGAAATGTTTGAAGCTACTGACTGAATGAAAGGAGCTGGCACCTCACTCTCTTTGAATCTTCTTTATCATGCTAAGAGGAGCGGGAAAAAGCTAAAAATTTCAGAATTGCACCTTGCAATGCGGAGAAATTACTGTTTGTGCATTTACAATATTCATTGATTTTTGCCATTGAAAAACATCCAGAAATGATTGAAGGTACTGACTGAATGAAAGGAGCTGGCATCTCACTCTCTTTGAATCTTCTTTATCATGCTAAGAGGAGCAGGAAAAAGCAAAAAATTTCAGAATTGCACCTTGCAATGCGGAGAAATTACTGTTTGTGCATTTACAATATTCATTGATTTTTGCCATTGAAAAACGTCCAGAAATGATTGAAGCTACTGACTGAATGAAAGGAGCTGGCATCTCACTCTCTTTGAATCTTCTTTATCATGCTAAGAGGAGCAGGAAAAAGCAAAAAATTTCAGAATTGCACCTTGCAATGCGGAGAAATTACTGTTTGTGCATTTACAATATTCATTGATTTTTGCCATTGAAAAACATCATGTTATTCATATACCAGAAATGTTTGAAGCTACTGACTGAATGAAAGGAGCTGGCATCTCACTCTCTTTGAATCTTCTTTATCATGCTAAGAGGAGCAGGAAAAAGCAAAAAATTTCAGAATTGCACCTTGCAATGCGGAGAAATTACTGTTTGTGCATTTACAATATTCATTGATTTTTGCCATTGAAAAACATCATGTTATTCATATACCAGAAATGTTTGAAGCTACTGACTGAATGAAAGGAGCTGGCATCTCACTCTCTTTGAATCTTCTTTATCATGCTAAGAGGAGCAGGAAAAAGCAAAAAATTTCAGAATTGCACCTTGCAATGTGGAGAAATTACTGTTTGTGCATTTACAATATTCATTGATTTTTACCATTGAAAAACGTCCAGAAATGATTGAAGCTACTGACTGAATGAAAGTAGCTGGCATCTCACTCTCTTTGAATCTTCTTTACCATGCTAAGAGGAGCAGGAAAAAGCAAAAAATTTCAGACTTGCACCTTGCAATGCGGAGAAATTACTGTTTGTGCATTTACAATATTCATTGATTTTTGCCATTGAAAAACAACTTGTTATTCATATACCAGAAATGTTTGAAGCTACTGACTGAATGAAAGGAGCTGGCATCTCACTCTCTTTGAATCTTCTTTATCATGCTAAGAGGAGCAGGAAAAAGCAAAAAATTTCAGAATTGCACCTTGCAATGCGGAGAAATTACTGTTTGTGCATTTACAATATTCATTGATTTTTCCCATTGAAAAACGTCCAGAAATGATTGAAGCTACTGACTGAATGAAAGGAGCTGGCATCTCACTCTCTTTGAATCTTCTTTATCATGCTAAGAGGAGCAGGAAAAAGCAAAAAATTTCAGAATTGCACCTTGCAATGCGGAGAAATTACTGTTTGTGCATTTACAATATTCATTGATTTTTGCCATTGAAAAACGTCCAGAAATGATTGAAGCTACTGACTGAATGAAAGGAGCTGGCATCTCACTCTCTTTGAATCTTCTTTATCATGCTAAGAGTAGCAGGAAAAATCAAAAAATTTCAGAATTGCACCTTGCAATGCGGAGAAATTACTGTTTGTGCATTTACAATATTCATTGATTTTTGCCATTGAAAAACATGTTATTCATATACCAGAAATGTTTGAAGCTACTGACTGAATGAAAGGAGCTGGCACCTCACTCTCTTTGAATCTTCTTTATCATGCTAAGAGGAGCGGGAAAAAGCTAAAAATTTCAGAATTGCACCTTGCAATGCGGAGAAATTACTGTTTGTGCATTTACAATATTCATTGATTTTTGCCATTGAAAAACATCCAGAAATGATTGAAGGTACTGACTGAATGAAAGGAGCTGGCATCTCACTCTCTTTGAATCTTCTTTATCATGCTAAGAGGAGCAGGAAAAAGCAAAAAATTTCAGAATTGCACCTTGCAATGCGGAGAAATTACTGTTTGTGCATTTACAATATTCATTGATTTTTGCCATTGAAAAACGTCCAGAAATGATTGAAGCTACTGACTGAATGAAAGGAGCTGGCATCTCACTCTCTTTGAATCTTCTTTATCATGCTAAGAGGAGCAGGAAAAAGCAAAAAATTTCAGAATTGCACCTTGCAATGCGGAGAAATTACTGTTTGTGCTTTTACAATATTCATTGATTTTTGCCATTGAAAAACATCATGTTATTCATATACCAGAAATGTTTGAAGCTACTGACTGAATGAAAGGAGCTGGCATCTAACTCTCTTTGAATCTTCTTTATCATGCTAAGAGGAGCAGGAAAAAGCAAAAAATTTCAGAATTGCACCTTGCAATGCGGAGAAATTACTGTTTGTGCATTTACAATATTCATTGATTTTTGCCATTGAAAAACGTCCAGAAATGATTGAAGCTACTGACTGAATGAAAGGAGCTGGCATCTCACTCTCTTTGAATCTTCTTTATCATGCTAAGAGGAGCAGGAAAAAGCAAAAAATTTCAGAATTGCACCTTGCAATGCGGAGAAATTACTGTTTGTGCATTTACAATATTCATTGATTTTTGCCATTGAAAAACGTCCAGAAATGATTGAAGCTACTGACTGAATGAAAGGAGCTGGCATCTCACTCTCTTTGAATCTTCTTTATCATGCTAAGAGGAGCAGGAAAAAGCAAAAAATTTCAGAATTGCAACTTGCAATGCGGAGAAATTACTGTTTGTGCATTTACAATATTCATTGATTTTTGCCATTGAAAAACATCATGTTATTCATATACCAGAAATGATTGAAGCTACTGACTGAATGAAAGGACCTGGCATCTCACTCTCTTTGAATCTTCTTTATCATGCTAAGAGGAGCAGGAAAAAGCAAAAAATTTCAGAATTGCACCTTGCAATGCGGAGAAATTACTGTTTGTGCATTTACAATATTCATTGATTTTTGCCATTGAAAAACGTCCAGAAATGATTGAAGCTACTGACTGAATGAAAGGAGCTGGCATCTCACTCTCTTTGAATCTTGTTTATCATGCTAAGAGGAGCAGGAAAAAGCAAAAAATTTCAGAATTGCACCTTGCAATGCGGAGAAATTACTGTTTGTGCTTTTACAATATTCATTGATTTTTGCCATTGAAAAACATCATGTTATTCATATACAAGAAATGTTTGAAGCTACTGACTGAATGAAAGGAGCTGGCATCTCACTCTCTTTGAATCTTCTTTATCATGCTAAGAGGAGCAGGAAAAAGCAAAAAATTTCAGAATTGCACCTTGCAATGCGGAGAAATTACTGTTTGTGCATTTACAATATTCATTGATTTTTGCCATTGAAAAACGTCCAGAAATGATTGAAGCTACTGACTGAATGAAAGGAGCTGGCATCTCACTCTCTTTGAATCTTCTTTATCATGCTAAGAGGAGCAGGAAAAAGCAAAAAATTTCAGAATTGCACCTTGCAATGCGGAGAAATTACTGTTTGTGCATTTACAATATTCATTGATTTTTGCCATTGAAAAACGTCCAGAAATGATTGAAGCTACTGACTGAATGAAAGGAGCTGGCATCTCACTCTCTTTGAATCTTCTTTATCATGCTAAGAGGAGCAGGAAAAAGCAAAAAATTTCAGAATTGCACCTTGCAATGCGGAGAAATTACTGTTTGTGCATTTACAATATTCATTGATTTTTGCCATTGAAAAACATCATGTTATTCATATACCAGAAATGATTGAAGCTACTGACTGAATGAAAGGAGCTGGCATCTTACTCTCTTTGAATCTTCTTTGTCATGCTAAGAGGAGCAGGAAAAAGCAAAAAATTTCAGAATTGCACCTTGCAATGCGGAGAAATTACTGTTTGTGCATTTACAATATTCATTGATTTTTGCCATTGAAAAATGTCCAGAAATGATTGAAGCTACTGACTGAATCAAAGGAGCTGGCATCTCACTCTCTTTGAATCTTCTTTATCATGCTAAGAGGAGCAGGAAAAAGCAAAAAATTTCAGAATTGCACCTTGCAATGCGGAGAAATTACTGTTTGTGCATTTACAATATTCATTGATTTTTGCCATTGAAAAACGTCCAGAAATGATTGAAGCTACTGACTGAATGAAAGGAGCTGGCATCTCACTCTCTTTGAATCTTCTTTATCATGCTAAGAGGAGCAGGAAAAAGCAAAAAATTTCAGAATTGCACCTTGCAATGCGGAGAAATTACTGTTTGTGCATTTACAATATTCATTGATTTTTGCCATTGAAAAACATCATGTTATTCATATACCAGAAATGTTTGAAGCTACTGACTGAATGAAAGGAGCTGGCATCTCACTCTCTTTGAATCTTCTTTATCATGCTAAGAGGAGCAGGAAAAAGCAAAAAATTTCAGAATTGCACCTTGCAATGCGGAGAAATTACTGTTTGTGCATTTACAATATTCATTGATTTTTGCCATTGAAAAACATCATGTTATTCATATACCAGAAATGTTTGAAGCTACTGACTGAATGAAAGGAGCTGGCATCTCACTCTCTTTGAATCTTCTTTATCATGCTAAGAGGAGCAGGAAAAAGCAAAAAATTTCAGAATTGCACCTTGCAATGTGGAGAAATTACTGTTTGTGCATTTACAATATTCATTGATTTTTACCATTGAAAAAGGTCCAGAAATGATTGAAGCTACTGACTGAATGAAAGTAGCTGGCATCTCACTCTCTTTGAATCTTCTTTATCATGCTAAGAGGAGCAGGAAAAAGCAAAAAATTTCAGACTTGCACCTTGCAATGCGGAGAAATTACTGTTTGTGCATTTACAATATTCATTGATTTTTGCCATTGAAAAACATCATGTTATTCATATACCAGAAATGTTTGAAGCTACTGACTGAATGAAAGGAGCTGGCATCTCACTCTCTTTGAATCTTCTTTATCATGCTAAGAGGAGCAGGAAAAAGCAAAAAATTTCAGAATTGCACCTTGCAATGCGGAGAAATTACTGTTTGTGCATTTACAATATTCATTGATTTTTGCCATTGAAAAACGTCCAGAAATGATTGAAGCTACTGACTGAATGAAAGGAGCTGGCATCTCACTCTCTTTGAATCTTGTTTATCATGCTAAGAGGAGCAGGAAAAAGCAAAAAATTTCAGAATTGCACCTTGCAATGCGGAGAAATTACTGTTTGTGCATTTACAATATTCATTGATTTTTGCCATTGAAAAACGTCCAGAAATGATTGAAGCTACTGACTGAATGAAAGGAGCTGGCATCTCACTCTCTTTGAATCTTCTTTATCATGCTAAGAGGAGCAGGAAAAAGCAAAAAATTTCAGAATTGCACCTTGCAATGCGGAGAAATTACTGTTTGTGCATTTACAATATTCATTGATTTTTGCCATTGAAAAACATCATGTTATTCATATACCAGAAATGATTGAAGATACTGACTGAATGAAAGGAGCTGGCATCTCACTCTCTTTGAATCTTCTTTATCATGCTAAGAGGAGCAGGAAAAAGCAAAAAATTTCAGAATTGCACCTTGCAATGCGGAGAAATTACTGTTTGTGCATTTACAATATTCATTGATTTTTGCCATTGAAAAACGTCCAGAAATGATTGAAGCTACTGACTGAATGAAAGGAACTGGCATCTCACTCTCTTTGAATCTTCTTTATCATGCTAAGAGGAGCAGGAAAAAGCAAAAAATTTCAGAATTGCACCTTGCAATGCGGAGAAATTACTGTTTGTGCATTTACAAAATTCATTGATTTTTGCCATTGAAAAACATCATGTTATTCATATACCAGAAATGTTTGAAGCTACTGACTGAATGAAAGGAGCTGACATCTCACTCTCTTTGAATCTTCTTTATCATGCTAAGAGGAGCAGGAAAAAGCAAAAAATTTCAGAATTGCACCTTGCAATGCGGAGAAATTACTGTTTGTGCATTTACAATATTCATTGATTTTTGCCATTGAAAAACATCCAGAAATGATTGAAGCTACTGACTGAATGAAAGGAGCTGGCATCTCACTCTCTTTGAATCTTCTTTATCATGCTAAGAGGAGCAGGAAAAAGCAAAAAATTTCAGAATTGCACCTTGCAATGCGGAGAAATTACTGTTTGTGCATTTACAATATTCATTGATTTTTGCCATTGAAAAACATCATGTTATTCATATACCAGAAATGTTTGAAGCTACTGACTGAATGAAAGGAGCTGGCATCTCACTCTCTTTGAATCTTCTTTATCATGCTAAGAGGAGCAGGAAAAAGCAAAAAATTTCAGAATTGCACCTTGCAATGCGGAGAAATTACTGTTTGTGCATTTACAATATTCATTGATTTTTGCCATTGAAAAACATCATGTTATTCATATACCAGAAATGTTTGAAGCTACTGACTGAATGAAAGGAGCTGGCATCTCACTCTCTTTGAATCTTCTTTATCATGCTAAGAGGAGCAGGAAAAAGCAAAAAATTTCAGAATTGCACCTTGCAATGTGGAGAAATTACTGTTTGTGCATTTACAATATTCATTGATTTTTACCATTGAAAAAGGTCCAGAAATGATTGAAGCTACTGACTGAATGAAAGTAGCTGACATCTCACTCTCTTTGAATCTTCTTTATCATGCTAAGAGGAGCAGGAAAAAGCAAAAAATTTCAGAATTGCACCTTGCAATGTGGAGAAATTACTGTTTGTGCATTTACAATATTCATTGATTTTTACCATTGAAAAACATCCAGAAATGATTGAAGCTACTGACTGAATGAAAGTAGCTGGCATCTCACTCTCTTTGAATCTTCTTTATCATGCTAAGAGGAGCAGGAAAAAGCAAAAAATTTCAGAATTGCACCTTGCAATGCAGAGAAATTACTGTTTGTGCATTTACAATATTCATTGATTTTTGCCATTGAAAAACATCATGTTATTCATATACCAGAAATGTTTGAAGCTACTGACTGAATGAAAGGAGCTGGCATCTCACTCTCTTTGAATCTTCTTTATCATGCTAAGAGGAGCAGGAAAAAGCAAAAAATTTCAGAATTGCACCTTGCAATGTGGAGAAATTACTGTTTGTGCATTTACAATATTCATTGATTTTTACCATTGAAAAACATCCAGAAATGATTGAAGCTACTGACTGAATGAAAGTAGCTGGCATCTCACTCTCTTTGTATCTTCTTTATCATGCTAAGAGGAGCAGGAAAAAGCAAAAAATTTCAGACTTGCACCTTGCAATGCGGAGAAATTACTGTTTGTGCATTTACAATATTCATTGATTTTTGCCATTGAAAAACATCATGTTATTCATATACCAGAAATGTTTGAAGCTACTGACTGAATGAAAGGAGCTGGCATCTCACTCTCTTTGAATCTTCTTTATCATGCTAAGAGGAGCAGGAAAAAGCAAAAAATTTCAGAATTGCACCTTGCAATGCGGAGAAATTACTGTTTGTGCATTTACAATATTCATTGATTTTTGCCATTGAAAAACGTCCAGAAATGATTGAAGCTACTGACTGAATGAAAGGAGCTGGTATCTCACTCTCTTTGAATCTTCTTTATCATGCTAAGAGGAGCAGGAAAAAGCAAAAAATTTCAGAATTGCACCTTGCAATGCGGAGAAATTACTGTTTGTGCATTTACAATATTCATTGATTTTTGCCATTGAAAAACATCATGTTATTCATGTACCAGAAATGATTGAATATACTGACTGAATGAAAGGAGCTGGCATCTCACTCTCTTTGAATCTTCTTTATCATGCTAAGAGGAGCAGGAAAAAGCAAAAAATTTCAGAATTGCACCTTGCAATGCGGAGAAATTACTGTTTGTGCATTTACAATATTCATTGATTTTTGCCATTGAAAAACGTCCAGAAATGATTGAAGCTACTGACTGAATGAAAGGAACTGGCATCTCACTCTCTTTGAATCTTCTTTATCATGCTAAGAGGAGCAGGAAAAAGCAAAAAATTTCAGAATTGCACCTTGCAATGCGGAGAAATTACTGTTTGTGCATTTACAAAATTCATTGATTTTTGCCATTGAAAAACATCATGTTATTCATATACCAGAAATGTTTGAAGCTACTGACTGAATGAAAGGAGCTGACATCTCACTCTCTTTGAATCTTCTTTATCATGCTAAGAGGAGCAGGAAAAAGCAAAAAATTTCAGAATTGCACCTTGCAATGCGGAGAAATTACTGTTTGTGCATTTACAATATTCATTGATTTTTGCCATTGAAAAACATCCAGAAATGATTGAAGCTACTGACTGAATGAAAGGAGCTGGCATCTCACTCTCTTTGAATCTTCTTTATCATGCTAAGAGGAGCAGGAAAAAGCAAAAAATTTCAGAATTGCACCTTGCAATGCGGAGAAATTACTGTTTGTGCATTTACAATATTCATTGATTTTTGCCATTGAAAAACATCATGTTATTCATATACCAGAAATGTTTGAAGCTACTGACTGAATGAAAGGAGCTGGCATCTCACTCTCTTTGAATCTTCTTTATCATGCTAAGAGGAGCAGGAAAAAGCAAAAAATTTCAGAATTGCACCTTGCAATGCGGAGAAATTACTGTTTGTGCATTTACAATATTCATTGATTTTTGCCATTGAAAAACATCATGTTATTCATATACCAGAAATGTTTGAAGCTACTGACTGAATGAAAGGAGCTGGCATCTCACTCTCTTTGAATCTTCTTTATCATGCTAAGAGGAGCAGGAAAAAGCAAAAAATTTCAGAATTGCACCTTGCAATGTGGAGAAATTACTGTTTGTGCATTTACAATATTCATTGATTTTTACCATTGAAAAAGGTCCAGAAATGATTGAAGCTACTGACTGAATGAAAGTAGCTGGCATCTCACTCTCTTTGAATCTTCTTTATCATGCTAAGAGGAGCAGGAAAAAGCAAAAAATTTCAGACTTGCACCTTGCAATGCGGAGAAATTACTGTTTGTGCATTTACAATATTCATTGATTTTTGCCATTGAAAAACATCATGTTATTCATATACCAGAAATGTTTGAAGCTACTGACTGAATGAAAGGAGCTGGCATCTCACTCTCTTTGAATCTTCTTTATCATGCTAAGAGGAGCAGGAAAAAGCAAAAAATTTCAGAATTGCACCTTGCAATGCGGAGAAATTACTGTTTGTGCATTTACAATATTCATTGATTTTTGCCATTGAAAAACATGTTATTCATATACCAGAAATGTTTGAAGCTACTGACTGAATGAAAGGAGCTGGCACCTCACTCTCTTTGAATCTTTATCATGCTAAGAGGAGCGGGAAAAAGCAAAAAATTTCAGAATTGCACCTTGCAATGCGGAGAAATTACTGTTTGTGCATTTACAATATTCATTGATTTTTGCCATTGAAAAACGTCCAGAAATGATTGAAGGTACTGACTGAATGAAAGGAGCTGGCATCTCACTCTCTTTGAATCTTCTTTATCATGCTAAGAGGAGCAGGAAAAAGCAAAAAATTTCAGAATTGCACCTTGCAATGCGGAGAAATTACTGTTTGTGCATTTACAATATTCATTGATTTTTGCCATTGAAAAACGTCCAGAAATGATTGAAGCTACTGACTGAATGAAAGGAGCTGGCATCTCACTCTCTTTGAATCTTCTTTATTATGCTAAGAGGAGCAGGAAAAAGCAAAAAATTTCAGAATTGCACCTTGCAATGCGGAGAAATTACAGTTTGTGCATTTACAATATTCATTGATTTTTGCCATTGAAAAACATCCAGAAATGATTGAAGCTACTGACTGAATGAAAGGAGCTGGCATCTCACTCTCTTTGAATCTTCTTTATCATGCTAAGAGGAGCAGGAAAAAGCAAAAAATTTCAGAATTGCACCTTGCAATGCGGAGAAATTACTGTTTGTGCATTTACAATATTCATTGATTTTTGCCATTGAAAAACATCATGTTATTCATATACCAGAAATGTTTGAAGCTACTGACTGAATGAAAGGAGCTGGCATCTCACTCTCTTTGAATCTTCTTTATCATGCTAAGAGGAGCAGGAAAAAGCAAAAAATTTCAGAATTGCACCTTGCAATGTGGAGAAATTACTGTTTGTGCATTTACAATATTCATTGATTTTTACCATTGAAAAACGTCCAGAAATGATTGAAGCTACTGACTGAATGAAAGTAGCTGGCATCTCACTCTCTTTGAATCTTCTTTATCATGCTAAGAGGAGCAGGAAAAAGCAAAAAATTTCAGACTTGCACCTTGCAATGCGGAGAAATTACTGTTTGTGCATTTACAATATTCATTGATTTTTGCCATTGAAAAACATCATGTTATTCATATACCAGAAATGTTTGAAGCTACTGACTGAATGAAAGGAGCTGGCATCTCACTCTCTTTGAATCTTCTTTATCATGCTAAGAGGAGCAGGAAAAAGCAAAAAATTTCAGAATTGCACCTTGCAATGCGGAGAAATTACTGTTTGTGCATTTACAATATTCATTGATTTTTGCCATTGAAAAACGCCCAGAAATGATTGAAGCTACTGACTGAATGAAAGGAGCTGGCATCTCACTCTCTTTGAATCTTGTTTATCATGCTAAGAGGAGCAGGAAAAAGCAAAAAATTTCAGAATTGCACCTTGCAATGCGGAGAAATTACTGTTTGTGCATTTACAATATTCATTGATTTTTGCCATTGAAAAACATCCAGAAATGATTGAAGCTACTGACTGAATGAAAGGAGCTGGCATCTCACTCTCTTTGAATCTTCTTTATCATGCTAAGAGGAGCAGGAAAAAGCAAAAAATTTCAGAATTGCACCTTGCAATGCGGAGAAATTACTGTTTGTGCATTTACAATATTCATTGATTTTTGCCATTGAAAAACATCATGTTATTCATATACCAGAAATGTTTGAAGCTACTGACTGAATGAAAGGAGCTGGCATCTCACTCTCTTTGAATCTTCTTTATCATGCTAAGAGGAGCAGGAAAAAGCAAAAAATTTCAGAATTGCACCTTGCAATGTGGAGAAATTACTGTTTGTGCATTTACAATATTCATTGATTTTTACCATTGAAAAACGTCCAGAAATGATTGAAGCTACTGACTGAATGAAAGTAGCTGGCATCTCACTCTCTTTGAATCTTCTTTATCATGCTAAGAGGAGCAGGAAAAAGCAAAAAATTTCAGACTTGCACCTTGCAATGCGGAGAAATTACTGTTTGTGCATTTACAATATTCAATGATTTTTGCCATTGAAAAACATCATGTTATTCATATACCAGAAATGTTTGAAGCTACTGACTGAATGAAAGGAGCTGGCATCTCACTCTCTTTGAATCTTCTTTATCATGCTAAGAGGAGCAGGAAAAAGCAAAAAATTTCAGAATTGCACCTTGCAATGCGGAGAAATTACTGTTTGTGCATTTACAATATTCATTGATTTTTGCCATTGAAAAACGTCCAGAAATGATTGAAGCTACTGACTGAATGAAGGGAGCTGGCATCTCACTCTCTTTGAATCTTCTTTATCATGCTAAGAGGAGCAGGAAAAAGCAAAAAATTTCAGAATTGCACCTTGCAATGCGGAGAAATTACTGTTTGTGCATTTACAATATTCATTGATTTTTGCCATTGAAAAACATCCAGAAATGATTGAAGCTACTGACTGAATGAAAGGAGCTGGCATCTCACTCTCTTTGAATCTTCTTTATCATGCTAAGAGGAGCAGGAAAAAGCAAAAAATTTCAGAATTGCACCTTGCAATGCGGAGAAATTACTGTTTGTGCATTTACAAAATTCATTGATTTTTGCCATTGAAAAACATCATGTTATTCATATACCAGAAATGTTTGAAGCTACTGACTGAATGAAAGGAGCTGACATCTCACTCTCTTTGAATCTTCTTTATCATGCTAAGAGGAGCAGGAAAAAGCAAAAAATTTCAGAATTGCACCTTGCAATGCGGAGAAATTACTGTTTGTGCATTTACAATATTCATTGATTTTTGCCATTGAAAAACATCCAGAAATGATTGAAGCTACTGACTGAATGAAAGGAGCTGGCATCTCACTCTCTTTGAATCTTCTTTATCATGCTAAGAGGAGCAGGAAAAAGCAAAAAATTTCAGAATTGCACCTTGCAATGCGGAGAAATTACTGTTTGTGCATTTACAAAATTCATTGATTTTTGCCATTGAAAAACATCATGTTATTCATATACCAGAAATGTTTGAAGCTACTGACTGAATGAAAGGAGCTGACATCTCACTCTCTTTGAATCTTCTTTATCATGCTAAGAGGAGCAGGAAAAAGCAAAAAATTTCAGAATTGCACCTTGCAATGCGGAGAAATTACTGTTTGTGCATTTACAATATTCATTGATTTTTGCCATTGAAAAACATCCAGAAATGATTGAAGCTACTGACTGAATGAAAGGAGCTGGCATCTCACTCTCTTTGAATCTTCTTTATCATGCTAAGAGGAGCAGGAAAAAGCAAAAAATTTCAGAATTGCACCTTGCAATGCGGAGAAATTACTGTTTGTGCATTTACAATATTCATTGATTTTTGCCATTGAAAAACATCATGTTATTCATATACCAGAAATGTTTGAAGCTACTGACTGAATGAAAGGAGCTGGCATCTCACTCTCTTTGAATCTTCTTTATCATGCTAAGAGGAGCAGGAAAAAGCAAAAAATTTCAGAATTGCACCTTGCAATGCGGAGAAATTACTGTTTGTGCATTTACAATATTCATTGATTTTTGCCATTGAAAAACATCATGTTATTCATATACCAGAAATGTTTGAAGCTACTGACTGAATGAAAGGAGCTGGCATCTCACTCTCTTTGAATCTTCTTTATCATGCTAAGAGGAGCAGGAAAAAGCAAAAAATTTCAGAATTGCACCTTGCAATGTGGAGAAATTACTGTTTGTGCATTTACAATATTCATTGATTTTTACCATTGAAAAAGGTCCAGAAATGATTGAAGCTACTGACTGAATGAAAGTAGCTGGCATCTCACTCTCTTTGAATCTTCTTTATCATGCTAAGAGGAGCAGGAAAAAGCAAAAAAATTCAGACTTGCACCTTGCAATGCGGAGAAATTACTGTTTGTGCATTTACAATATTCATTGATTTTTGCCATTGAAAAACATCATGTTATTCATATACCAGAAATGTTTGAAGCTACTGACTGAATGAAAGGAGCTGGCATCTCACTCTCTTTGAATCTTCTTTATCATGCTAAGAGGAGCAGGAAAAAGCAAAAAATTTCAGAATCGCACCTTGCAATGCGGAGAAATTACTGTTTGTGCATTTACAATTTTCATTGATTTTTGCCATTGAAAAACGTCCAGAAATGATTGAAGGTACTGACTGAATGAAAGGAGCTGGCATCTCACTCTCTTTGAATCTTCTTTATCATGCTAAGAGGAGCAGGAAAAAGCAAAAAATTTCAGAATTGCACCTTGCAATGCGGAGAAATTACTGTTTGTGCATTTACAATATTCATTGATTTTTGCCATTGAAAAACGTCCAGAAATGATTGAAGCTACTGACTGAATGAAAGGAGCTGGCATCTCACTCTCTTTGAATCTTCTTTATCATGCTAAGAGGAGCAGGAAAAAGCAAAAAATTTCAGAATTGCACCTTGCAATGCGGAGAAATTACAGTTTGTGCATTTACAATATTCATTGATTTTTGCCATTGAAAAACATCCAGAAATGATTGAAGCTACTGACTGAATGAAAGGAGCTGGCATCTCACTCTCTTTGAATCTTCTTTATCATGCTAAGAGGAGCAGGAAAAAGCAAAAAATTTCAGAATTGCACCTTGCAATGCGGAGAAATTACTGTTTGTGCATTTACAATATTCATTGATTTTTGCCATTGAAAAACATCATGTTATTCATATACCAGAAATGTTTGAAGCTACTGACTGAATGAAAGGAGCTGGCATCTCACTCTCTTTGAATCTTCTTTATCATGCTAAGAGGAGCAGGAAAAAGCAAAAAATTTCAGAATTGCACCTTGCAATGCGGAGAAATTACTGTTTGTGCATTTACAATATTCATTGATTTTTGCCATTGAAAAACATCATGTTATTCATATACCAGAAATGTTTGAAGCTACTGACTGAATGAAAGGAGCTGGCATCTCACTCTCTTTGAATCTTCTTTATCATGCTAAGAGGAGCAGGAAAAAGCAAAAAATTTCAGAATTGCACCTTGCAATGTGGAGAAATTACTGTTTGTGCATTTACAATATTCATTGATTTTTACCATTGAAAAACGTCCAGAAATGATTGAAGCTACTGACTGAATGAAAGTAGCTGGCATCTCACTCTCTTTGAATCTTCTTTATCATGCTAAGAGGAGCAGGAAAAAGCAAAAAATTTCAGACTTGCACCTTGCAATGCGGAGAAATTACTGTTTGTGCATTTACAATATTCATTGATTTTTGCCATTGAAAAACATCATGTTATTCATATACCAGAAATGTTTGAAGCTACTGACTGAATGAAAGGAGCTGGCATCTCACTCTCTTTGAATCTTCTTTATCATGCTAAGAGGAGCAGGAAAAAGCAAAAAATTTCAGAATTGCACCTTGCAATGCGGAGAAATTACTGTTTGTGCATTTACAATATTCATTGATTTTTGCCATTGAAAAACGTCCAGAAATGATTGAAGCTACTGACTGAATGAAAGGAGCTGGCATCTCACTCTCTTTGAATCTTGTTTATCATGCTAAGAGGAGCAGGAAAAAGCAAAAAATTTCAGAATTGCACCTTGCAATGCGGAGAAATTACTGTTTGTGCATTTACAATATTCATTGATTTTTGCCATTGAAAAACATCCAGAAATGATTGAAGCTACTGACTGAATGAAAGGAGCTGGCATCTCACTCTCTTTGAATCTTCTTTATCATGCTAAGAGGAGCAGGAAAAAGCAAAAAATTTCAGAATTGCACCTTGCAATGCGGAGAAATTACTGTTTGTGCATTTACAATATTCATTGATTTTTGCCATTGAAAAACATCATGTTATTCATATACCAGAAATGTTTGAAGCTACTGACTGAATGAAAGGAGCTGGCATCTCACTCTCTTTGAATCTTCTTTATCATGCTAAGAGGAGCAGGAAAAAGCAAAAAATTTCAGAATTGCACCTTGCAATGCGGAGAAATTACTGTTTGTGCATTTACAATATTCATTGATTTTTGCCATTGAAAAACGTCCAGAAATGATTGAAGCTACTGACTGAATGAAAGGAGCTGGCATCTCACTCTCTTTGAATCTTGTTTATCATGCTAAGAGGAGCAGGAAAAAGCAAAAAATTTCAGAATTGCACCTTGCAATGCGGAGAAATTACTGTTTGTGCATTTACAATATTCATTGATTTTTGCCATTGAAAAACATCCAGAAATGATTGAAGCTACTGACTGAATGAAAGGAGCTGGCATCTCACTCTCTTTGAATCTTCTTTATCATGCTAAGAGGAGCAGGAAAAAGCAAAAAATTTCAGAATTGCACCTTGCAATGCGGAGAAATTACTGTTTGTGCATTTACAATATTCATTGATTTTTGCCATTGAAAAACATCATGTTATTCATATACCAGAAATGTTTGAAGCTACTGACTGAATGAAAGGAGCTGGCATCTCACTCTCTTTGAATCTTCTTTATCATGCTAAGAGGAGCAGGAAAAAGCAAAAAATTTCATAATTGCACCTTGCAATGCGGAGAAATTACTGTTTGTGCATTTACAATATTCATTGATTTTTGCCATTGAAAAACGTCCAGAAATGATTGAAGCTACTGACTGAATGAAAGGAGCTGGCATCTCACTCTCTTTGAATCATGTTTATCATGCTAAGAGGAGCAGGAAAAAGCAAAAAATTTCAGAATTGCACCTTGCAATGCGGAGAAATTACTGTTTGTGCATTTACAATATTCATTGATTTTTGCCATTGAAAAACGTCCAGAAATTATTGAAGCTACTGACTGAATGAAAGGAGCTGGCATCTCACTCTCTTTGAATCTTCTTTATCATGCTAAGAGGAGCAGGAAAAAGCAAAAAATTTCAGAATTGCACCTTGCAATGCGGAGAAATTACTGTTTGTGCATTTACAATATTCATTGATTTTTGCCATTGAAAAACATCATGTTATTCATATACCAGAAATGATTGAAGCTACTGACTGAATGAAAGGAGCTGGCATCTCACTCTCTTTGAATCTTCTTTATCATGCTAAGAGGAGCAGGAAAAAGTAAAAAATTTCAGAATTGCACTATGCAATGCGGAGAAATTACTGTTTGTGCATTTATAATATTCAATGATTTTTGCCATTGAAAAACGTCCAGAAATGATTGAAGCTACTGACTGAACGAAAGGAGCTGGCATCTCACTCTCTTTGAATCTTCTTTATCATGCTAAGAGGAGCAGGAAAAAGCAAAAAATTTCAGACTTGCACCTTGCAATGCGGAGAAATTACTGTTTGTGCATTTACAATATTCATTGATTTTTGCCATTGAAAAACATCATGTTATTCATATACCAGAAATGTTTGAAGCTACTGACTGAATGAAAGGAGCTGGCATCTCACTCTCTTTGAATCTTCTTTATCATGCTAAGAGGAGCAGGAAAAAGCAAAAAATTTCAGAATTGCACCTTGCAATGCGGAGAAATTACTGTTTGTGCATTTACAATATTCATTGATTTTTGCCATTGAAAAACGTCCAGAAATGATTGAAGCTACTGACTGAATGAAAGGAGCTGGCATCTCACTCTCTTTGAATCTTGTTTATCATGCTAAGAGGAGCAGGAAAAAGCAAAAAATTTCAGAATTGCACCTTGCAATGCGGAGAAATTACTGTTTGTGCATTTACAATATTCATTGATTTTTGCCATTGAAAAACATCCAGAAATGATTGAAGCTACTGACTGAATGAAAGGAGCTGGCATCTCACTCTCTTTGAATCTTCTTTATCATGCTAAGAGGAGCAGGAAAAAGCAAAAAATTTCAGAATTGCACCTTGCAATGCGGAGAAATTACTGTTTGTGCATTTACAATATTCATTGATTTTTGCCATTGAAAAACATCATGTTATTCATATACCAGAAATGTTTGAAGCTACTGACTGAATGAAAGGAGCTGGCATCTCACTCTCTTTGAATCTTCTTTATCATGCTAAGAGGAGCAGGAAAAAGCAAAAAATTTCAGAATTGCACCTTGCAATGCGGAGAAATTACTGTTTGTGCATTTACAATATTCATTGATTTTTGCCATTGAAAAACGTCCAGAAATGATTGAAGCTACTGACTGAATGAAAGGAGCTGGCATCTCACTCTCTTTGAATCTTGTTTATCATGCTAAGAGGAGCAGGAAAAAGCAAAAAATTTCAGAATTGCACCTTGCAATGCGGAGAAATTACTGTTTGTGCATTTACAATATTCATTGATTTTTGCCATTGAAAAACATCCAGAAATGATTGAAGCTACTGACTGAATGAAAGGAGCTGGCATCTCACTCTCTTTGAATCTTCTTTATCATGCTAAGAGGAGCAGGAAAAAGCAAAAAATTTCAGAATTGCACCTTGCAATGCGGAGAAATTACTGTTTGTGCATTTACAATATTCATTGATTTTTGCCATTGAAAAACATCATGTTATTCATATACCAGAAATGTTTGAAGCTACTGACTGAATGAAAGGAGCTGGCATCTCACTCTCTTTGAATCTTCTTTATCATGCTAAGAGGAGCAGGAAAAAGCAAAAAATTTCATAATTGCACCTTGCAATGCGGAGAAATTACTGTTTGTGCATTTACAATATTCATTGATTTTTGCCATTGAAAAACGTCCAGAAATGATTGAAGCTACTGACTGAATGAAAGGAGCTGGCATCTCACTCTCTTTGAATCATGTTTATCATGCTAAGAGGAGCAGGAAAAAGCAAAAAATTTCAGAATTGCACCTTGCAATGCGAAGAAATTACTGTTTGTGCATTTACAATATTCATTGATTTTTGCCATTGAAAAACGTCCAGAAATTATTGAAGCTACTGACTGAATGAAAGGAGCTGGCATCTCACTCTCTTTGAATCTTCTTTATCATGCTAAGAGGAGCAGGAAAAAGCAAAAAATTTCAGAATTGCACCTTGCAATGCGGAGAAATTACTGTTTGTGCATTTACAATATTCATTGATTTTTGCCATTGAAAAACATCATGTTATTCATATACCAGAAATGTTTGAAGCTACTGACTGAATGAAAGGAGCTGGCATCTCACTCTCTTTGAATCTTCTTTATCATGCTAAGAGGAGCAGGAAAAAGCAAAAAATTTCAGAATTGCACCTTGCAATGCGGAGAAATTACTGTTTGTGCATTTACAATATTCATTGATTTTTGCCATTGAAAAACGTCCAGAAATGATTGAAGCTACTGACTGAATGAAAGGAGCTGGCATCTCACTCTCTTTGAATCTTGTTTATCATGCTAAGAGGAGCAGGAAAAAGCAAAAAATTTCAGAATTGCACCTTGCAATGCGGAGAAATTACTGTTTGTGCATTTACAATATTCATTGATTTTTGCCATTGAAAAACATCCAGAAATGATTGAAGCTACTGACTGAATGAAAGGAGCTGGCATCTCACTCTCTTTGAATCTTCTTTATCATGCTAAGAGGAGCAGGAAAAAGCAAAAAATTTCAGAATTGCACCTTGCAATGCGGAGAAATTACTGTTTGTGCATTTACAATATTCATTGATTTTTGCCATTGAAAAACATCATGTTATTCATATACCAGAAATGTTTGAAGCTACTGACTGAATGAAAGGAGCTGGCATCTCACTCTCTTTGAATCTTCTTTATCATGCTAAGAGGAGCAGGAAAAAGCAAAAAATTTCATAATTGCACCTTGCAATGCGGAGAAATTACTGTTTGTGCATTTACAATATTCATTGATTTTTGCCATTGAAAAACGTCCAGAAATGATTGAAGCTACTGACTGAATGAAAGGAGCTGGCATCTCACTCTCTTTGAATCATGTTTATCATGCTAAGAGGAGCAGGAAAAAGCAAAAAATTTCAGAATTGCACCTTGCAATGCGGAGAAATTACTGTTTGTGCATTTACAATATTCATTGATTTTTGCCATTGAAAAACGTCCAGAAATTATTGAAGCTACTGACTGAATGAAAGGAGCTGGCATCTCACTCTCTTTGAATCTTCTTTATCATGCTAAGAGGAGCAGGAAAAAGCAAAAAATTTCAGAATTGCACCTTGCAATGCGGAGAAATTACTGTTTGTGCATTTACAATATTCATTGATTTTTGCCATTGAAAAACATCATGTTATTCATATACCAGAAATGATTGAAGCTACTGACTGAATGAAAGGAGCTGGCATCTCACTCTCTTTGAATCTTCTTTATCATGCTAAGAGGAGCAGGAAAAAGTAAAAAATTTCAGAATTGCACTATGCAATGCGGAGAAATTACTGTTTGTGCATTTATAATATTCAATGATTTTTGCCATTGAAAAACGTCCAGAAATGATTGAAGCTACTGACTGAACGAAAGGAGCTGGCATCTCACTCTCTTTGAATCTTCTTTATCATGCTAAGAGGAGCAGGAAAAAGCAAAAAATTTCAGAATTGCACCTTGCAATGCGGAGAAATTACTGTTTGTGCATTTACAATATTCATTGATTTTTGCCATTGAAAAACATCATGTTATTCATATACCAGAAATGTTTGAAGCTACTGACTGAATGAAAGGAGCTGGCATGTCACTCTCTTTGAATCTTCTTTATCATGCTAAGTGGAGCAGGAAAAAGCAAAAAATTTCAGAATTGCAACTTGCAATGCGGAGAAATTACTGTTTGTGCATTTACAATATTCATTGATTTTTGCCATTGAAAAACGTCCAGAAATGATTGAAGCTACTGACTGAATGAAAGGAGCTGGCATCTCACTCTCTTTGAATCTTCTTTATCATGCTAAGAGGAGCAGGTAAAAGCAAAAAATTTCAGAATTGCACCTTGCAATGCGGAGAAATTACTGTTTGTGCATTTACAATATTCATTGATTTTTGCCATTGAAAAACGTCCAGAAATGATTGAAGCTACTGACTGAATGAAAGGAGCTGGCATCTCACTCTCTTTGAATCATGTTTATCATGCTAAGAGGAGCAGGAAAAAGCAAAAAATTTCAGAATTGCACCTTGCAATGCGGAGAAATTACTGTTTGTGCATTTACAATATTCATTGATTTTTGCCATTGAAAAACGTCCAGAAATTATTGAAGCTACTAACTGAATGAAAGGAGCTGGCATCTCACTCTCTTTGAATCTTCTTTATCATGCTAAGAGGAGCAGGAAAAAGCAAAAAATTTCAGAATTGCACCTTGCAATGCGGAGAAATTACTGTTTGTGCATTTACAATATTCATTGATTTTTGCCATTGAAAAACATCATGTTATTCATATACCAGAAATGATTGAAGCTACTGACTGAATGAAAGGAGCTGGCATCTCACTCTCTTTGAATCTTCTTTATCATGCTAAGAGGAGCAGGAAAAAGCAAAAAATTTCAGAATTGCACCTTGCAATGCGGAGAAATTACTGTTTGTGCATTTACAATATTCATTGATTTTTGCCATTGAAAAACATCATGTTATTCATATACCAGAAATGTTTGAAGCTACTGACTGAATGAAAGGAGCTGGCATCTCACTCTCTTTGAATCTTCTTTATCATGCTAAGAGGAGCAGGAAAAAGCAAAAAATTTCAGAATTGCACCTTGCAATGCGGAGAAATTACTGTTTGTGCATTTACAATATTCATTGATTTTTACCATTGAAAAACGTCCAGAAATGATTGAGGCTACTGACTGAACGAAAGGAGCTGGCATCTCACTCTCTTTGAATCTTCTTTAACATGCTAAGAGGAGCAGGAAAAAGCAAAAAATTTCAGAATTGCACCTTGCAATGCGGAGAAATTACTGTTTGTGCATTTACAATATTCATTGATTTTTGCCATTGAAAAACATCATGTTATTCATATACCAGAAATGTTTGAAGCTACTGACTGAATGAAAGGAGCTGGCATCTCACTCTCTTTGAATCTTCTTTATCATGCTAAGAGGAGCAGGAAAAAACAAAAAATTTCAGAATTGCACCTTGCAATGCGGAGAAATTACTGTTTGTGCATTTACAATATTCATTGATTTTTGCCATTGAAAAACATCATGTTATTCATATACCAGAAATGTTTGAAGCTACTGACTGAATGAAAGGAGCTGGCATCTCACTCTCTTTGAATCTTCTTTATCATGCTAAGAGGAGCAGGAAAAAGCAAAAAATTTCAGAATTGCACCTTGCAATGCGGAGAAATTACAGTTTGTGCATTTACAATATTCATTGATTTTTGCCATTGAAAAACGTCCAGAAATGATTGAAGCTACTGACTGAATGAAAGGAGCTGGCATCTCACTCTCTTTGAATCTTCTTTATCATGCTAAGAGGAGCAGGAAAAAGCAAAAAATTTCAGAATTGCACCTTGCAATGCGGAGAAATTACTGTTTGTGCATTTACAATATTCATTGATTTTTGCCATTGAAAAACGTCCAGAAATGATTGAAGCTACTGACTGAATGAAAGGAGCTGGCATCTCACTCTCTTTGAATCTTCTTTATCATGCTAAGAGGAGCAGGAAAAAGCAAAAAATTTCAGAATTGCTCCTTGCAATGCGGAGAAATTACTGTTTGTGCATTTACAATATTCATTGATTTTTGCCATTGAAAAACATGTTATTCATATACCAGAAATGTTTGAAGCTACTGACTGAATGAAAGGAGCTGGCACCTCACTCTCTTTGAATCTTCTTTATCATGCTAAGAGGAGCAGGAAAAAGCAAAAAATTTCAGAATTGCACCTTGCAATGCGGAGAAATTACTGTTTGTGCATTTACAATATTCATTGATTTTTGCCATTGAAAAACGTCCAGAAATGATTGAAGCTACTGACTGAATGAAAGGAGCTGGCATCTCACTCTCTTTGAATCTTCTTTATCATGCTAAGAGGAGCAGGAAAAAGCAAAAAATTTCAGAATTGCACCTTGCAATGCGGAGAAATTACTGTTTGTGCATTTACAATATTCATTGATTTTTGCCATTGAAAAACGTTCAGAAATGATTGAAGCTACTGACTGAATGAAAGGAGCTGGCATCTCACTCTCTTTGAATCTTCTTTATCATGCTAAGAGGAGCAGGAAAAAGCAAAAAATTTCAGAATTGCACCTTGCAATGCGGAGAAATTACTGTTTGTGCATTTACAATATTCATTGATTTTTGCCATTGAAAAACATCATGTTATTCATATACCAGAAATGTTTGAAGCTACTGACTGAATGAAAGGAGCTGGCATCTCACTCTCTTTGAATCTTCTTTATCATGCTAAGAGGAGCAGGAAAAAGCAAAAAATTTCATAATTGCACCTTGCAATGCGGAGAAATTACTGTTTGTGCATTTACAATATTCATTGATTTTTGCCATTGAAAAACGTCCAGAAATGATTGAAGCTACTGACTGAATGAAAGGAGCTGGCATCTCACTCTCTTTGAATCATGTTTATCATGCTAAGAGGAGCAGGAAAAAGCAAAAAATTTCAGAATTGCACCTTGCAATGCGGAGAAATTACTGTTTGTGCATTTACAATATTCATTGATTTTTGCCATTGAAAAACGTCCAGAAATTATTGAAGCTACTGACTGAATGAAAGGAGCTGGCATCTCACTCTCTTTGAATCTTCTTTATCATGCTAAGAGGAGCAGGAAAAGGCAAAAAATTTCAGAATTGCACCTTGCAATGCGGAGAAATTACTGTTTGTGCATTTACAATATTCATTGATTTTTGCCATTGAAAAACATCATGTTATTCATATACCAGAAATGATTGAAGCTACTGACTGAATGAAAGGAGCAGGCATCTCACTCTCTTTGAATCTTCTTTATCATGCTAAGAGGAGCAGGAAAAAGTAAAAAATTTCAGAATTGCACTATGCAATGCGGAGAAATTACTGTTTGTGCATTTATAATATTCAATGATTTTTGCCATTGAAAAACGTCCAGAAATGATTGAAGCTACTGACTGAACGAAAGGAGCTGGCATCTCACTCTCTTTGAATCTTCTTTATCATGCTAAGAGGAGCAGGAAAAAGCAAAAAATTTCAGAATTGCACCTTGCAATGCGGAGAAATTACTGTTTGTGCATTTACAATATTCATTGATTTTTGCCATTGAAAAACATCATGTTATTCATATACCAGAAATGTTTGAAGCTACTGACTGAATGAAAGGAGCTGGCATCTCACTCTCTTTGAATCTTCTTTATCATGCTAAGAGGAGCAGGAAAAAGCAAAAAATTTCAGAATTGCACCTTGCAATGCGGAGAAATTACTGTTTGTGCATTTACAATATTCATTGATTTTTACCATTGAAAAACGTCCAGAAATGATTGAGGCTACTGACTGAACGAAAGGAGCTGGCATCTCACTCTCTTTGAATCTTCTTTAACATGCTAAGAGGAGCAGGAAAAAGCAAAAAATTTCAGAATTGCACCTTGCAATGCGGAGAAATTACTGTTTGTGCATTTACAATATTCATTGATTTTTGCCATTGAAAAACATCATGTTATTCATATACCAGAAATGTTTGAAGCTACTGACTGAATGAAAGGAGCTGGCATCTCACTCTCTTTGAATCTTCTTTATCATGCTAAGAGGAGCAGGAAAAAACAAAAAATTTCAGAATTGCACCTTGCAATGCGGAGAAATTACTGTTTGTGCATTTACAATATTCATTGATTTTTGCCATTGAAAAACATCATGTTATTCATATACCAGAAATGTTTGAAGCTACTGACTGAATGAAAGGAGCTGGCATCTCACTCTCTTTGAATCTTCTTTATCATGCTAAGAGGAGCAGGAAAAAGCAAAAAATTTCAGAATTGCACCTTGCAATGCGGAGAAATTACAGTTTGTGCATTTACAATATTCATTGATTTTTGCCATTGAAAAACGTCCAGAAATGATTGAAGCTACTGACTGAATGAAAGGAGCTGGCATCTCACTCTCTTTGAATCTTCTTTATCATGCTAAGAGGAGCAGGAAAAAGCAAAAAATTTCAGAATTGCACCTTGCAATGCGGAGAAATTACTGTTTGTGCATTTACAATATTCATTGATTTTTGCCATTGAAAAACGTCCAGAAATGATTGAAGCTACTGACTGAATGAAAGGAGCTGGCATCTCACTCTCTTTGAATCTTCTTTACCATGCTAAGAGGAGCAGGAAAAAGCAAAAAATTTCAGAATTGCTCCTTGCAATGCGGAGAAATTACTGTTTGTGCATTTACAATATTCATTGATTTTTGCCATTGAAAAACATGTTATTCATATACCAGAAATGTTTGAAGCTACTGACTGAATGAAAGGAGCTGGCACCTCACTCTCTTTGAATCTTCTTTATCATGCTAAGAGGAGCAGGAAAAAGCAAAAAATTTCAGAATTGCACCTTGCAATGCGGAGAAATTACTGTTTGTGCATTTACAATATTCATTGATTTTTGCCATTGAAAAACGTCCAGAAATGATTGAAGCTACTGACTGAATGAAAGGAGCTGGCATCTCACTCTCTTTGAATCTTCTTTATCATGCTAAGAGGAGCAGGAAAAAGCAAAAAATTTCAGAATTGCACCTTGCAATGCGGAGAAATTACTGTTTGTGCATTTACAATATTCATTGATTTTTGCCATTGAAAAACGTTCAGAAATGATTGAAGCTACTGACTGAATGAAAGGAGCTGGCATCTCACTCTCTTTGAATCTTCTTTATCATGCTAAGAGGAGCAGGAAAAAGCAAAAAATTTCAGAATTGCACCTTGCAATGCGGAGAAATTACTGTTTGTGCATTTACAATATTCATTGATTTTTGCCATTGAAAAACATCATGTTATTCATATACCAGAAATGTTTGAAGCTACTGACTGAATGAAAGGAGCTGGCATCTCACTCTCTTTGAATCTTCTTTATCATGCTAAGAGGAGCAGGAAAAAGCAAAAAATTTCATAATTGCACCTTGCAATGCGGAGAAATTACTGTTTGTGCATTTACAATATTCATTGATTTTTGCCATTGAAAAACGTCCAGAAATGATTGAAGCTACTGACTGAATGAAAGGAGCTGGCATCTCACTCTCTTTGAATCATGTTTATCATGCTAAGAGGAGCAGGAAAAAGCAAAAAATTTCAGAATTGCACCTTGCAATGCGGAGAAATTACTGTTTGTGCATTTACAATATTCATTGATTTTTGCCATTGAAAAACGTCCAGAAATTATTGAAGCTACTGACTGAATGAAAGGAGCTGGCATCTCACTCTCTTTGAATCTTCTTTATCATGCTAAGAGGAGCAGGAAAAGGCAAAAAATTTCAGAATTGCACCTTGCAATGCGGAGAAATTACTGTTTGTGCATTTACAATATTCATTGATTTTTGCCATTGAAAAACATCATGTTATTCATATACCAGAAATGATTGAAGCTACTGACTGAATGAAAGGAGCTGGCATCTCACTCTCTTTGAATCTTCTTTATCATGCTAAGAGGAGCAGGAAAAAGTAAAAAATTTCAGAATTGCACTATGCAATGCGGAGAAATTACTGTTTGTGCATTTATAATATTCAATGATTTTTGCCATTGAAAAACGTCCAGAAATGATTGAAGCTACTGACTGAACGAAAGGAGCTGGCATCTCACTCTCTTTGAATCTTCTTTATCATGCTAAGAGGAGCAGGAAAAAGCAAAACATTTCAGAATTGCACCTTGCAATGCGGAGAAATTACTGTTTGTGCATTTACAATATTCATTGATTTTTGCCATTGAAAAACATCATGTTATTCATATACCAGAAATGTTTGAAGCTACTGACTGAATGAAAGGAGCTGGCATCTCACTCTCTTTGAATCTTCTTTATCATGCTAAGTGGAGCAGGAAAAAGGAAAAAATTTCAGAATTGCAACTTGCAATGCGGAGAAATTACTGTTTGTGCATTTACAATATTCATTGATTTTTGCCATTGAAAAACGTCCAGAAATGATTGAAGCTACTGACTGAATGAAAGGAGCTGGCATCTCACTCTCTTTGAATCTTCTTTATCATGCTAAGAGGAGCAGGTAAAAGCAAAAAATTTCAGAATTGCACCTTGCAATGCGGAGAAATTACTGTTTGTGCATTTACAATATTCATTGATTTTTGCCATTGAAAAACGTCCAGAAATGATTGAAGCTACTGACTGAATGAAAGGAGCTGGCATCTCACTCTCTTTGAATCTTCTTTATCATGCTAAGAGGAGCAGGAAAAAGCAAAAAATTTCAGAATTGCACCTTGCAATGCGGAGAAATTACTGTTTGTGCATTTACAATATTCATTGATTTTTACCATTGAAAAACGTCCAGAAATGATTGAGGCTACTGACTGAACGAAAGGAGCTGGCATCTCACTCTCTTTGAATCTTCTTTAACATGCTAAGAGGAGCAGGAAAAAGCAAAAAATTTCAGAATTGCACCTTGCAATGCGGAGAAATTACTGTTTGTGCATTTACAATATTCATTGATTTTTGCCATTGAAAAACATCATGTTATTCATATACCAGAAATGTTTGAAGCTACTGACTGAATGAAAGGAGCTGGCATCTCACTCTCTTTGAATCTTCTTTATCATGCTAAGAGGAGCAGGAAAAAACAAAAAATTTCAGAATTGCACCTTGCAATGCGGAGAAATTACTGTTTGTGCATTTACAATATTCATTGATTTTTGCCATTGAAAAACATCATGTTATTCATATACCAGAAATGTTTGAAGCTACTGACTGAATGAAAGGAGCTGGCATCTCACTCTCTTTGAATCTTCTTTATCATGCTAAGAGGAGCAGGAAAAAGCAAAAAATTTCAGAATTGCACCTTGCAATGCGGAGAAATTACAGTTTGTGCATTTACAATATTCATTGATTTTTGCCATTGAAAAACGTCCAGAAATGATTGAAGCTACTGACTGAATGAAAGGAGCTGGCATCTCACTCTCTTTGAATCTTCTTTATCATGCTAAGAGGAGCAGGAAAAAGCAAAAAATTTCAGAATTGCACCTTGCAATGCGGAGAAATTACTGTTTGTGCATTTACAATATTCATTGATTTTTGCCATTGAAAAACGTCCAGAAATGATTGAAGCTACTGACTGAATGAAAGGAGCTGGCATCTCACTCTCTTTGAATCTTCTTTATCATGCTAAGAGGAGCAGGAAAAAGCAAAAAATTTCAGAATTGCTCCTTGCAATGCGGAGAAATTACTGTTTGTGCATTTACAATATTCATTGATTTTTGCCATTGAAAAACATGTTATTCATATACCAGAAATGTTTGAAGCTACTGACTGAATGAAAGGAGCTGGCACCTCACTCTCTTTGAATCTTCTTTATCATGCTAAGAGGAGCAGGAAAAAGCAAAAAATTTCAGAATTGCACCTTGCAATGCGGAGAAATTACTGTTTGTGCATTTACAATATTCATTGATTTTTGCCATTGAAAAACGTCCAGAAATGATTGAAGCTACTGACTGAATGAAAGGAGCTGGCATCTCACTCTCTTTGAATCTTCTTTATCATGCTAAGAGGAGCAGGAAAAAGCAAAAAATTTCAGAATTGCACCTTGCAATGCGGAGAAATTACTGTTTGTGCATTTACAATATTCATTGATTTTTGCCATTGAAAAACGTTCAGAACTGATTGAAGCTACTGACTGAATGAAAGGAGCTGGCATCTCACTCTCTTTGAATCTTCTTTATCATGCTAAGAGGAGCAGGAAAAAGCAAAAAATTTCAGAATTGCGCCTTGCAATGCGGAGAAATTAGTGTTTGTGCATTTACAAAATTCATTGATTTTTGCCATTGAAAAACATCATGTTATTCATTTACCAGAAATGATTGAAGCTACTGACTGAATGAAAGGAGCTGGCATCTCACTCTCTTTGAAACTTCTTTATCATGCTAAGAGGAGCAGGAAAAAGCAAAAAATTTCAGAATTGCACCTTGCAATGCGGAGAAATTACTGTTTGTGCATTTACAATATTCATTGATTTTTGCCATTGAAAAACGTCCAGAAATGATTGAAGCTACTGACTGAATGAAAGGAGCTGGCATCTCACTCTCTTTGAATCTTCTTTATCATGCTAAGAGGAGCAGGAAAAAGCAAAAAATTTCAGAATTGCACCTTGCAATGCGGAGAAATTACTGTTTGTGCATTTACAATATTCATTGATTTTTACCATTGAAAAACGTCCAGAAATGATTGAAGCTACTGACTGAATGAAAGTAGCTGGCATCTCACTCTCTTTGAATCTTCTTTATCATGCTAAGAGGAGCAGGAAAAAGCAAAAAATTTCAGACTTGCACCTTGCAATGCGGAGAAATTACTGTTTGTGCATTTACAATATTCATTGATTTTTGCCATTGAAAAACATCATGTTATTCATATACCAGAAATGTTTGAAGCTACTGACTGAATGAAAGGAGCTGGCATCTCACTCTCTTTGAATCTTCTTTATCATGCTAAGAGGAGCAGGAAAAAGCAAAAAATTTCAGAATTGCACCTTGCAATGCGGAGAAATTACTGTTTGTGCATTTACAATATTCATTGATTTTTGCCATTGAAAAACGTCCAGAAATGATTGAAGCTACTGACTGAATGAAAGGAGCTGGCATCTCACTCTCTTTGAATCTTCTTTATCATGCTAAGAGGAGCAGGAAAAAGCAAAAAATTTCAGAATTGCACCTTACAATGCGGAGAAATTACAGTTTGTGCATTTACAATATTCATTGATTTTTGCCATTGAAAAACGTCCAGAAATGATTGAAGCTACTGACTGAATGAAAGGAGCTGGCATCTCACTCTCTTTGAATCTTCTTTATCATGCTAAGAGGAGCAGGAAAAAAGCAAAAAATTTCAGAATTGCACCTTGCAATGCGGAGAAATTACTGTTTGTGCATTTACAATATTCATTGATTTTTGCCATTGAAAAACGTCCAGAAATGATTGAAGCTACTGACTGAATGAAAGGAGCTGGCATCTCACTCTCTTTGAATCTTCTTTATCATGCTAAGAGGAGCAGGAAAAAGCAAAAAATTTCAGAATTGCACCTTGCAATGCGGAGAAATTACTGTTTGTGCATTTACAATATTCATTGATTTTTGCCATTGAAAAACATCATGTTATTCATATACCAGAAATGTTTGAAGCTACTGACTGAATGAAAGGAGCTGGCATCTCACTCTCTTTGAATCTTCTTTATCATGCTAAGAGGAGCAGGAAAAAGCAAAAAATTTCAGAATTGCACCTTGCAATGCGGAGAAATTACTGTTTGTGCAATTACAATATTCATTGATTTTTGCCATTGAAAAACGTCCAGAAATGATTGAAGCTACTGACTGAATGAAAGGAGCTGGCATCTCACTCTCTATGAATCTTCTTTATCATGCTAAGAGGAGCAGGAAAAGCAAAAAATTTCAGAATTGCACCTTGCAATGCGAAGAAATTACAGTTTGTGCATTTACAATATTCATTGACTTTTGCCATTGAAAAACATCCAGAAATGATTGAAGCTACTGACTGAATGAAAGGAGCTGGCATCTCACTCTCTTTGAATCTTCTTTATCATGCTAAGAGGAGCAGGAAAAAGCAAAAAATTTCAGAATTGCACCTTGCAATGCGGAGAAATTACTGTTTGTGCATTTACAATATTCATTGATTTTTGCCATTGAAAAACGTCCAGAAATGATTGAAGCTACTGACTGAATGAAAGGAGCTGGCATCTCACTCTCTTTGAATCTTCTTTATCATGCTAAGAGGAGCAGGAAAAAGCAAAAAATTTCAGAATTGCGCCTTGCAATGCGGAGAAATTACTGTTTGTGCATTTACAAAATTCATTGATTTTTGCCATTGAAAAACATCATGGTATTCATTTACCAGAAATGATTGAAGCTACTGACTGAATGAAAGGAGCTGGCATCTCACTCTCTTTGAATATTCTTTATCATGCTAAGAGGAGCAGGAAAAAGCAAAACATTTCAGAATTGCACCTTGCAATGCGAAGAAATTACTGTTTGTGCATTTACAATATTCATTGATTTTTGCCATTGAAAAACGTCCAGAAATGATTGAAGCTACTGACTGAATGAAAGTAGCTGGCATCTCACTCTCTTTGAATCTTCTTTATCATGCTAAGAGGAGCAGGAAAAAGCAAAAAATTTCAGACTTGCACCTTGCAATGCGGAGAAATCACTGTTTGTGCATTTACAATATTCATTGATTTTTGCCATTGAAAAACATCATGTTATTCATATACCAGAAATGTTTGAAGCTACTGACTGAATGAAAGGAGCTGGCATCTCACTCTCTTTGAATCTTCTTTATCATGCTAAGAGGAGCAGGAAAAAGCAAAAAATTTCAGAATTGCACCTTGCAATGCGGAGAAATTACTGTTTGTGCATTTACAATATTCATTGATTTTTGCCATTGAAAAACGTCCAGAAATGATTGAAGCTACTGACTGAATGAAAGGAGCTGGCATCTCACTCTCTTTGAATCTTCTTTATCATGCTAAGAGGAGCAGGAAAAAGCAAAAAATTTCAGAATTGCACCTTACAATGCGGAGAAATTACAGTTTGTGCATTTACAATATTCATTGATTTTTGCCATTGAAAAATGTCTAGAAATGATTGAAGCTACTGACTGAATGAAAGGAGCTGGCATCTCACTCTCTTTGAATCTTCTTTATCAAGTTAAGAGGAGCAGGAAAAAGCAAAAAATTTCAGAATTGCACCTTGCAATGCGGAGAAATTACTCTTTGTGCATTTACAATATTCATTGATTTTTGCCATTGAAAAACATGTTATTCATATACCAGAAATGTTTGAAGCTACTGACTGAATGAAAGGAGCTGGAACCTCACTCTCTTTGAATCTTCTTTATCATGCTAAGAGGAGCAGGAAAAAGCAAAAAATTTCAGAATTGCACCTTGCAATGCGGAGAAATTACTGTTTGTACATTTACAATATTCATTGATTTTTGCCATTGAAAAACGTCCAGAAATGATTGAAGCTACTGACTGAATGAAAGGAGCTGGCATCTCACTCACTTTGAATCTTCTTTATCATGCTAAGAGGAGCAGGAAAAAGCAAAAAATTTCAGAATTGCACCTTGCAATGCGGAGAAATTACTGTTTGTGCATTTACAAAATTCATTGATTTTTGCCATTGAAAAACATCATGTTATTCATTTACCAGAAATGATTGAAGCTACTGACTGAATGAAAGGAGCTGGCATCTCACTCTCTTTGAATCTTCTTTATCATGCTAAGAGGAGCAGGAAAAAGCAAAAAATTTCAGAATTGCACCTTGCAATGCGGAGAAATTACTGTTTGTGCATTTACAATATTCATTGATTTTTGCCATTGAAAAACGTCCAGAAATGATTGAAGCTACTGACTGAATGAAAGGAGCTGGCATCTCACTCTCTTTGAATCTTCTTTATCATGCTAAGAGGAGCGGGAAAAAGCAAAAAATTTCAGAATTGCACCTTGCAATGCGGAGAAATTACTGTTTGTGCATTTACAATATTCATTGATTTTTACCATTGAAAAACGTCCAGAAATGATTGAAGCTACTGACTGAATGAAAGTAGCTGGCATCTCACTCTCTTTGAATCTTCTTTATCATGCTAAGAGGAGCAGGAAAAAGCAAAAAATTTCAGACTTGCACCTTGCAATGCGGAGAAATTACTGTTTGTGCATTTACAATATTCATTGATTTTTGCCATTGAAAAACATCATGTTATTCATATACCAGAAATGTTTGAAGCTACTGACTGAATGAAAGGAGCTGGCATCTCACTCTCTTTGAATCTTCTTTATCATGCTAAGAGGAGCAGGAAAAAGCAAAAAATTTCAGAATTGCACCTTGCAATGCGGAGAAATTACTGTTTGTGCATTTACAATATTCATTGATTTTTGCCATTGAAAAACATCATGTTATTCATATACCAGAAATGTTTGAAGCTACTGACTGAATGAAAGGAGCTGGCATCTCACTCTCTTTGAATCTTCTTTATCATGCTAAGAGGAGCAGGAAAAAGCAAAAAATTTCAGAATTGCACCTTGCAATGCGGAGAAATTACTGTTTGTGCATTTACAATATTCATTGATTTTTGCCATTGAAAAACGTCCAGAAATGATTGAAGCTACTGACTGAATGAAAGGAGCTGGCATCTCACTCTCTTTGAATCTTCTTTATCATGCTAAGAGGAGCAGGAAAAAGCAAAATATTTCAGAATTGCACCTTACAATGCGGAGAAATTACAGTTTGTGCATTTACAATATTCATTGATTTTTGCCATTGAAAAACGTCCAGAAATGATTGAAGCTACTGACTGAATGAAAGGAGCTGGCATCTCACTCTCTTTGAATCTTCTTTATCATGCTAAGAGGAGCAGGAAAAAGCAAAAAATTTCAGAATTGCACCTTACAATGCGGAGAAATTACAGTTTGTGCATTTACAATATTCATTGATTTTTGCCATTGAAAAACGTCCAGAAATGATTGAAGCTACTGACTGAATGAAAGGAGCTGGCATCTCACTCTCTTTGAATCTTCTTTATCATGCTAAGAGGAGCAGGAAAAAGCAAAAAATTTCAGAATTGCACCTTGCAATGCGGAGAAATTACTGTTTGTGCATTTACAATATTCATTGATTTTTGCCATTGAAAAACGTCCAGAAATGATTGAAGCTACTGACTGAATGAAAGGAGCTGGCATCTCACTCTCTTTGAATTTTCTTTATCATGCTAAGAGGAGCAGGAAAAAGCAAAAAATTTCAGATTTGCACCTTGCAATGCGGAGAAATTACTGTTTGTGCATTTACAATATTCATTGATTTTTGCCATTGAAAAACATGTTATTCATATACCAGAAATGTTTGAAGCTACTGACTGAATGAAAGGAGCTGGCACCTCACTCTCTTTGAATCTTCTTTATCATGCTAAGAGGAGCAGGATAAAGCAAAAAATTTCAGAATTGCACCTTGCAATGCGGAGAAATTACTGTTTGTGCATTTACAATATTCATTGATTTTTGCCATTGAAAAACGTCCAGAAATGATTGAAGCTACTGACTGAATGAAAGGAGCTGGCATCTCACTCTCTTTGAATCTTCTTTATCATGCTAAGAGGAGCTGGAAAAAGCAAAAAATTTCAGAATTGCACCTTGCAATGCGGAGAAATTACTGTTTGTGCATTTACAATATTCATTGATTTTTGCCATTGAAAAACGTCCAGAAATGATTGAAGCTACTGACTGAATGAAAGGAGCTGGCATCTCACTCTCTATGAATCTTCTTTATCATGCTAAGAGGAGCAGGAAAAGCAAAAAATTTCAGAATTGCACCTTGCAATGCGAAGAAATTACAGTTTGTGCATTTACAATATTCATTGACTTTTGCCATTGAAAAACATCCAGAAATGATTGAAGCTACTGACTGAATGAAAGGAGCTGGCATCTCACTCTCTTTGAATGTTCTTTATCATGCTAAGAGGAGCAGGAAAAAGCAAAAAATTTCAGAATTGCACCTTGCAATGCGGAGAAATTACTGTTTGTGCATTTACAATATTCATTGATTTTTGCCATTGAAAAACGTCCAGAAATGATTGAAGCTACTGACTGAATGAAAGGAGCTGGCATCTCACTCTCTTTGAATCTTCTTTATCATGCTAAGAGGAGCAGGAAAAAGCAAAAAATTTCAGAATTGCGCCTTGCAATGCGGAGAAATTACTGTTTGTGCATTTACAAAATTCATTGATTTTTGCCATTGAAAAACATCATGGTATTCATTTACCAGAAATGATTGAAGCTACTGACTGAATGAAAGGAGCTGGCATCTCACTCTCTTTGAATATTCTTTATCATGCTAAGAGGAGCAGGAAAAAGCAGAACATTTCAGAATTGCACCTTGCAATGCGAAGAAATTACTGTTTGTGCTTTTACAATATTCATTGATTTTTGCCATTGAAAAACGTCCAGAAATGATTGAAGCTACTGACTGAATGAAAGTAGCTGGCATCTCACTCTCTTTGAATCTTCTTTATCATGCTAAGAGGAGCAGGAAAAAGCAAAAAATTTCAGACTTGCACCTTGCAATGCGGAGAAATCACTGTTTGTGCATTTACAATATTCATTGATTTTTGCCATTGAAAAACATCATGTTATTCATATACCAGAAATGTTTGAAGCTACTGACTGAATGAAAGGAGCTGGCATCTCACTCTCTTTGAATCTTCTTTATCATGCTAAGAGGAGCAGGAAAAAGCAAAAAATTTCAGAATTGCACCTTGCAATGCGGAGAAATTACTGTTTGTGCATTTACAATATTCATTGATTTTTGCCATTGAAAAACGTCCAGAAATGATTGAAGCTACTGACTGAATGAAAGGAGCTGGCATCTCACTCTCTTTGAATCTTCTTTATCATGCTAAGAGGAGCAGGAAAAAGCAAAAAATTTCAGAATTGCACCTTACAATGCGGAGAAATTACAGTTTGTGCATTTACAATATTCATTGATTTTTGCCATTGAAAAACGTCTAGAAATGATTGAAGCTACTGACTGAATGAAAGGAGCTGGCATCTCACTCTCTTTGAATCTTCTTTATCAAGTTAAGAGGAGCAGGAAAAAGCAAAAAATTTCAGAATTGCACCTTGCAATGCGGAGAAATTACTCTTTGTGCATTTACAATATTCATTGATTTTTGCCATTGAAAAACATGTTATTCATATACCAGAAATGTTTGAAGCTACTGACTGAATGAAAGGAGCTGGAACCTCACTCTCTTTGAATCTTCTTTATCATGCTAAGAGGAGCAGGAAAAAGCAAAAAATTTCAGAATTGCACCTTGCAATGCGGAGAAATTACTGTTTGTACATTTACAATATTCATTGATTTTTGCCATTGAAAAACGTCCAGAAATGATTGAAGCTACTGACTGAATGAAAGGAGCTGGCATCTCACTCACTTTGAATCTTCTTTATCATGCTAAGAGGAGCAGGAAAAAGCAAAAAATTTCAGAATTGCACCTTGCAATGCGGAGAAATTACTGTTTGTGCATTTACAATATTCATTGATTTTTGCCATTGAAAAACATCATGTTATTCATTTACCAGAAATGATTGAAGCTACTGACTGAATGAAAGGAGCTGGCATCTCACTCTCTTTGAATCTTCTTTATCATGCTAAGAGGAGCAGGAAAAAGCAAAAAATTTCAGAATTGCACCTTGCAATGCGGAGAAATTACTGTTTGTGCATTTACAATATTCATTGATTTTTGCCATTGAAAAACGTCCAGAAATGATTGAAGCTACTGACTGAATGAAAGGAGCTGGCATCTCACTCTCTTTGAATCTTCTTTATCATGCTAAGAGGAGCGGGAAAAAGCAAAAAATTTCAGAATTGCACCTTGCAATGCGGAGAAATTACTGTTTGTGCATTTACAATATTCATTGATTTTTACCATTGAAAAACGTCCAGAAATGATTGAAGCTACTGACTGAATGAAAGTAGCTGGCATCTCACTCTCTTTGAATCTTCTTTATCATGCTAAGAGGAGCAGGAAAAAGCAAAAAATTTCAGACTTGCACCTTGCAATGCGGAGAAATTACTGTTTGTGCATTTACAATATTCATTGATTTTTGCCATTGAAAAACATCATGTTATTCATATACCAGAAATGTTTGAAGCTACTGACTGAATGAAAGGAGCTGGCATCTCACTCTCTTTGAATCTTCTTTATCATGCTAAGAGGAGCAGGAAAAAGCAAAAAATTTCAGAATTGCACCTTGCAATGCGGAGAAATTACTGTTTGTGCATTTACAATATTCATTGATTTTTGCCATTGAAAAACATCATGTTATTCATATACCAGAAATGTTTGAAGCTACTGACTGAATGAAAGGAGCTGGCATCTCACTCTCTTTGAATCTTCTTTATCATGCTAAGAGGAGCAGGAAAAAGCAAAAAATTTCAGAATTGCACCTTGCAATGCGGAGAAATTACTGTTTGTGCATTTACAATATTCATTGATTTTTGCCATTGAAAAACGTCCAGAAATGATTGAAGCTACTGACTGAATGAAAGGAGCTGGCATCTCACTCTCTTTGAATCTTCTTTATCATGCTAAGAGGAGCAGGAAAAAGCAAAATATTTCAGAATTGCACCTTACAATGCGGAGAAATTACAGTTTGTGCATTTACAATATTCATTGATTTTTGCCATTGAAAAACGTCCAGAAATGATTGAAGCTACTGACTGAATGAAAGGAGCTGGCATCTCACTCTCTTTGAATCTTCTTTATCATGCTAAGAGGAGCAGGAAAAAGCAAAAAATTTCAGAATTGCACCTTACAATGCGGAGAAATTACAGTTTGTGCATTTACAATATTCATTGATTTTTGCCATTGAAAAACGTCCAGAAATGATTGAAGCTACTGACTGAATGAAAGGAGCTGGCATCTCACTCTCTTTGAATCTTCTTTATCATGCTAAGAGGAGCAGGAAAAAGCAAAAAATTTCAGAATTGCACCTTGCAATGCGGAGAAATTACTGTTTGTGCATTTACAATATTCATTGATTTTTGCCATTGAAAAACGTCCAGAAATGATTGAAGCTACTGACTGAATGAAAGGAGCTGGCATCTCACTCTCTTTGAATTTTCTTTATCATGCTAAGAGGAGCAGGAAAAAGCAAAAAATTTCAGATTTGCACCTTGCAATGCGGAGAAATTACTGTTTGTGCATTTACAATATTCATTGATTTTTGCCATTGAAAAACATGTTATTCATATACCAGAAATGTTTGAAGCTACTGACTGAATGAAAGGAGCTGGCACCTCACTCTCTTTGAATCTTCTTTATCATGCTAAGAGGAGCAGGATAAAGCAAAAAATTTCAGAATTGCACCTTGCAATGCGGAGAAATTACTGTTTGTGCATTTACAATATTCATTGATTTTTGCCATTGAAAAACGTCCAGAAATGATTGAAGCTACTGACTGAATGAAAGGAGCTGGCATCTCACTCTCTTTGAATCTTCTTTATCATGCTAAGAGGAGCTGGAAAAAGCAAAAAATTTCAGAATTGCACCTTGCAATGCGGAGAAATTACTGTTTGTGCATTTACAATATTCATTAATTTTTGCCATTGAAAAACATCATGTTATTCATATACCAGAAATGTTTGAAGCTACTGACTGAATGAAAGGAGCTGGCATCTCACTCTCTTTGAATCTTCTTTATCATGCTAAGAGGAGCAGGAAAAAGCAAAAAATTTCAGAATTGCACCTTGCAATGCGGAGAAATTACTGTTTGTGCATTTACAATATTCATTGATTTTTGCCATTGAAAAACGTCCAGAAATGATTGAAACTACTGACTGAATGAAAGGAGCTGGCATCTCACTCTCTTTGAATCTTCTTTATCATGCTAAGAGGAGCAGGAAAAAGCAAAAAATTTCAGAATTGCACCTTGCAATGCGGAGAAATTACAGTTTGTGCATTTACAATATTCATTGATTTTTGCCATTGAAAAACGTCCAGAAATGATTGAAGCTACTGACTGAATGAAAGGAGCTGGCATCTCACTCTCTTTGAATCTTCTTTATCATGCTAAGAGGAGCAGGAAAAAGCAAAAAATTTCAGAATTGCTCCTTGCAATGCGGAGAAATTACTGTTTGTGCATTTACAATATTCATTGATTTTTGCCATTGAAAAACATGTTATTCATATACCAGAAATGTTTGAAGCTACTGACTGAATGAAAGGAGCTGGCACCTCACTCTCTTTGAATCTTCTTTATCATGCTAAGAGGAGCAGGAAAAAGCAAAAAATTTCAGAATTGCACCTTGCAATGCGGAGAAATTACTGTTTGTGCATTTACAATATTCATTGATTTTTGCCATTGAAAAACGTCCAGAAATGATTGAAGCTACTGACTGAATGAAAGGAGCTGGCATCTCACTCTCTTTGAATCTTCTTTATCATGCTAAGAGGAGCAGGAAAAAGCAAAAAATTTCAGAATTGCACCTTGCAATGCGGAGAAATTACTGTTTGTGCATTTACAATATTCATTGATTTTTGCCATTGAAAAACATCATGTTATTCATATACCAGAAATGATTGAAGCTACTGACTGAATGAAAGGAGCTGGCATCTCACTCTCTTTGAATCTTCTTTATCATGCTAAGAGGAGCAGGAAAATGTAAAAAATTTCAGAATTGCACCTTGCAATGCGGAGAAATTACTGTTTGTGCATTTACAATATTCAATGATTTTTGCCATTGAAAAACGTCCAGAAATGATTGAAGCTACTGACTGAACGAAAGGAGCTGGCATCTCACTCTCTTTGAATCTTCTTTATCATGCTAAGAGGAGCAGGAAAAAGCAAAAAATTTCAGAATTGCACCTTGCAATGCGGAGAAATTACTGTTTGTGCATTTACAATATTCATTGATTTTTGCCATTGAAAAACATCATGTTATTCATATACCAGAAATGTTTGAAGCTACTGACTGAATGAAAGGAGCTGGCATCTCACTCTCTTTGAATCTTCTTTATCATGCTAAGAGGAGCAGGAAAAAGCAAAAAATTTCAGAATTGCACCTTGCAATGCGGAGAAATTTCTGTTTGTGCATTTACAATATTCATTGATTTTTGCCATTGAAAAACGTCCAGAAATGATTGAAGCTACTGACTGAATGAAAGGAGCTGGCATCTCACTCTCTTTGAATCTTCTTTATCATGCTAAGGGGAGCAGGAAAAAGCAAAAAATTTCAGAATTGCACCTTGCAATGCGGAGAAATTACTGTTTGTGCATTTACAATATTCATTGATTTTTGCCATTGAAAAACGTCCAGAAATGATTGAAGCTACTGACTGAATGAAAGGAGCTGGCATCTCACTCTCTTTGAATCTTCTTTATCATGCTAAGAGGAGCAGGAAAAAGCAAAAAATTTCAGAATTGCACCTTACAATGCGGAGAAATTACAGTTTGTGCATTTACAATATTCATTGATTTTTGCCATTGAAAAACGTCCAGAAATGATTGAAGCTACTGACTGAATGAAAGGAGCTGGCATCTCACTCTCTTTGAATCTTCTTTATCATGCTAAGAGGAGCAGGAAAAAGCAAAAAATTTCAGAATTGCACCTTGCAATGCGGAGAAATTACTGTTTGTGCATTTACAATATTCATTGATTTTTGCCATTGAAAAACGTCCAGAAATGATTGAAGCTACTGACTGAATGAAAGGAGCTGGCATCTCACTCTCTTTGAATCTTCTTAATCATGCTAAGAGGAGCAGGAAAAAGCAAAAAATTTCAGAATTGCACCTTGCAATGCGGAGAAATTACTGTTTGTGCATTTACAATATTCATTGATTTTTGCCATTGAAAAACATCATGTTATTCATATACCAGAAATGTTTGAAGCTACTGATTGAATGAAAGGAGCTGGCATCTCACTCTCTTTGAATCTTCTTTATCATGCTAAGAGGAGCAGGAAAAAGCAAAAAATTTCAGAATTGCACCTTGCAATGCGGAGAAATTACTGTTTGTGCATTTACAATATTCATTGATTTTTGCCATTGAAAAACGTCCAGAAATGATTGAAGCTACTGACTGAATGAAAAGAGCTGGCATCTCACTCTCTTTGAATCTTCTTTATCATGCTAAGAGGAGCAGGAAAAAGCAAAAAATTTCAGAATTGCACCTTGCAATGCGGAGAAATTACAGTTTGTGCATTTACAATATTCATTGATTTTTGCCATTGAAAAACGTCCAGAAATGATTGAAGCTACTGACTGAATGAAAGGAGCTGGCATCTCACTCTCTTTGAATCTTCTTTATCATGCTAACAGGAGCAGGAAAAAGCAAAAAATTTCAGAATTGCTCCTTGCAATGCGGAGAAATTACTGTTTGTGCATTTACAATATTCATTGATTTTTGCCATTGAAAAACATGTTATTCATATACCAGAAATGTTTGAAGCTACTGACTGAATGAAAGGAGCTGGCACCTCACTCTCTTTGAATCTTCTTTATCATGCTAAGAGGAGCAGGAAAAAGCAAAAATTTCAGAATTGCACCTTGCAATGCGGAGAAATTACTGTTTGTGCATTTACAATATTCATTGATTTTTGCCATTGAAAAACGTCCAGAAATGATTGAAGCTACTGACTGAATGAAAGGAGCTGGCATCTCACTCTCTTTGAATCTTCTTTATCATGCTAAGAGGAGCAGGAAAAAGCAAAAAATTTCAGAATTGCACCTTGCAATGCGGAGAAATTACTGTTTGTGCATTTACAATATTCATTGATTTTTGCCATTGAAAAACGTCCAGAAATGATTGAAGCTACTGACTGAATGAAAGGAGCTGGCATCTCACTCTCTTTGAATCTTCTTTATCATGCTAAGAGGAGCAGGAAAAAGCAAAAAATTTCAGAATTGCACCTTGCAATGAAGGGAAATAACTGTTTGTGCATTTACAATATTCATTGATTTTTGCCATTGAAAAACGTTATTCATATACCAGAAATGTTTGAAGCTACTGACTGAATGAAAGGAGCTGGCATCTCACTCTCTTTGAATCTTCTTTATCATGCTAAGAGGAGCAGGAATAAGCAAAAAATTTCAGAATTGCACCTTGCAATGCGGAAAAATTACTGTTTGTGCATTTACAATATTCATTGATTTTTGCCATTGAAAAACGTCCAGAAATGATTGAAGCTACTGACTGAATGAAAGGAGCTGGCATCTCACTCTCTTTGAATCTTCTTTATCATGCTAAGAGGAGCAGGAAAAAGCAAAAAATTTTTGAATTGCACCTTGCAATGCGGAGAAATTACTGTTTGTGCATTTACAATATTCATTGATTTTTGCCATTGAAAAACGTCCAGAAATGATTGAAGCTACTGACTGAATGAAAGGAGCTGGCATCTCACTCTCTTTGAATCTTCTTTATCATGCTAAGAGGAGCAGGAAAAAGCAAAAAATTTCAGAATTGCACCTTGCAATGCGGAGAAATTACTGTTTGTGCATTTACAATATTCATTGATTTTTGCCATTGAAAAACATCATGTTATTCATATACCAGAAATGTTTGAAGCTACTGATTGAATGAAAGGAGCTGGCATCTCACTCTCTTTGAATCTTCTTTATCATGCTAAGAGGAGCAGGAAAAAGCAAAAAATTTCAGAATTGCACCTTGCAATGCGGAGAAATTACTGTTTGTGCATTTACAATATTCATTGATTTTTGCCATTGAAAAACGTCCAGAAATGATTGAAGCTACTGACTGAATGAAAAGAGCTGGCATCTCACTCTCTTTGAATCTTCTTTATCATGCTAAGAGGAGCAGGAAAAAGCAAAAAATTTCAGAATTGCACCTTGCAATGCGGAGAAATTACAGTTTGTGCATTTACAATATTCATTGATTTTTGCCATTGAAAAACGTCCAGAAATGATTGAAGCTACTGACTGAATGAAAGGAGCTGGCATCTCACTCTCTTTGAATCTTCTTTATCATGCTAAGAGGAGCAGGAAAAAGCAAAAAATTTCAGAATTGCTCCTTGCAATGCGGAGAAATTACTGTTTGTGCATTTACAATATTCATTGATTTTTGCCATTGAAAAACATGTTATTCATATACCAGAAATGTTTGAAGCTACTGACTGAATGAAAGGAGCTGGCACCTCACTCTCTTTGAATCTTCTTTATCATGCTAAGAGGAGCAGGAAAAAGCAAAAATTTCAGAATTGCACCTTGCAATGCGGAGAAATTACTGTTTGTGCATTTACAATATTCATTGATTTTTGCCATTGAAAACCGTCCAGAAATGATTGAAGCTACTGACTGAATGAAAGGAGCTGGCATCTCACTCTCTTTGAATCTTCTTTATCATGCTAAGAGGAGCAGGAAAAAGCAAAAAATTTCAGAATTGCACCTTGCAATGCGGAGAAATTACTGTTTGTGCATTTACAATATTCATTGATTTTTGCCATTGAAAAACGTCCAGAAATGATTGAAGCTACTGACTGAATGAAAGGAGCTGGCATCTCACTCTCTTTGAATCTTCTTTATCATGCTAAGAGGAGCAGGAAAAAGCAAAAAATTTCAGAATTGCACCTTGCAATGCGGAGAAATTACTGTTTGTGCATTTACAATATTCATTGATTTTTGCCATTGAAAAACGTCCAGAAATGATTGAAGCTACTGACTGAATGAAAGGAGCTGGCATCTCACTCTCTTTGAATCTTCTTTATCATGCTAAGAGGAGCAGGAAAAAGCAAAAAATTTCAGAATTGCACCTTGCAATGCGGAGAAATAACTGTTTGTGCATTTACAATATTCATTGATTTTTGCCATTGAAAAACGTTATTCATATACCAGAAATGTTTGAAGCTACTGACTGAATGAAAGGATCTGGCACCTCACTCTCTTTGAATCTTCTTTATCATGCTAAGAGGAGCAGGAATAAGCAAAAAATTTCAGAATTGCACCTTGCAATGCGGAAAAATTACTGTTTGTGCATTTACAATATTCATTGATTTTTGCCATTGAAAAACGTCCAGAAATGATTGAAGCTACTGACTGAATGAAAGGAGCTGGCATCTCACTCTCTTTGAATCTTCTTTATCATGCTAAGAGGAGCAGGAAAAAGCAAAAAATTTCAGAATTGCACCTTGCAATGCGGAGAAATTACTGTTTGTGCATTTACAATATTCATTGATTTTTGCCATTGAAAAACGTCCAGAAATGATTGAAGCTACTGACTGATTGAAAGGAGCTGGCATCTCACTCTCTTTGAATCTTCTTTATCATGCTAAGAGGAGCAGGAAAAAGCAAAAAATTTCAGAATTGCGCCTTGCAATGCGGAGAAATTACTGTTTGTGCATTTACAAAATTCATTGATTTTTGCCATTGAAAAACATCATGTTATTCATTTACCAGAAATGATTGAAGCTACTGACTGAATGTAAGGAGCTGGCATCTCACTCTCTTTGAATCTTCTTTATCATGCTAAGAGGAGCAGGAAAAAGCAAAAAATTTCAGAATTGCACCTTGCAATGCGGAGAAATTACTGTTTGTGCATTTACAATATTCGTTGATTTTTGCCATTGAAAAACGTCCAGAAATGATTGAAGCTACTGACTGAATGAAAGGAGCTGGCATCTCACTCTCTTTGAATCTTCTTTATCATGCTAAGAGGAGCAGGAAAAAGCAAAAAATTTCAGAATTGCACCTTGCAATGCGGAGAAATTACTGTTTGTGCATTTACAATATTCATTGATTTTTGCCATTGAAAAACATCATGTTATTCATATACCAGAAATGATTGAAGCTACTGACTGAATTAAAGGAGCTGGCATCTCACTCTCTTTGAATCTTCTTTATCATGCTAAGAGGAGCAGGAAAAAGTAAAAAATTTCAGAATTGCACCTTGCAATGCGGAGAAATTACTGTTTGTGCATTTACAATATTCAATGATTTTTGCCATTGAAAAACGTCCAGAAATGATTGAAGCTACTGACTGAACGAAAGGAGCTGGCGTCTCACTCTCTTTGAATATTCTTTATCATGCTAAGAGGAGCAGGAAAAAGCAAAAAAATTCAGAATTGCACCTTGCAATGCGGAGAAATTACTGTTTGTGCATTTACAATATTCATTGATTTTTGCCATTGAAAAACATCATGTTATTCATATACCAGAAATGTTTGAAGCTACTGACTGAATGAAAGGAGCTGGCATCTCACTCTCTTTGAATCTTTTTTATCATGCTAAGAGGAGCAGGAAAAAGCAAAAAATTTCAGAATTGCACCTTGCAATGCGGAGAAATTACTGTTTGTGCATTTACAATATTCATTGATTTTTGCCATTGAAAAACGTCCAGAAATGATTGAAGCTACTGACTGAATGAAAGGAGCTGGCATCTCACTCTCTTTGAATCTTCTTTATCATGCTAAGAGGAGCAGGAAAAAGCAAAAAATTTCAGAATTGCACCTTGCAATGCGGAGAAATTACTGTTTGTGCATTTACAATATTCATTGATTTTTGCCATTGAAAAACGTCCAGAAATGATTGAAGCTACTGACTGAATGAAAGGAGCTGGCATCTCACTCTCTTTGAATCTTCTTTATCATGCTAAGAGGAGCAGGAAAAAGCAAAAAATTTCAGAATTGCACCTTGCAATGCGGAGAAATTACTGTTTGTGCATTTACAATATTCATTGATTTTTGCCTTTGAAAAACATCATGTTATTCATATACCAGAAATGATTGAAGCTACTGACTGAATGAAAGGAGCTGGCATCTCACTCTCTTTGAATCTTCTTTATCATGCTAAGAGGAGCAGGAAAAAGCAAAAAATTTCAGAATTGCACCTTGCAATGCGGAGAAATTACTGTTTGTGCATTTACAATATTCATTGATTTTTGCAATTGAAAAACGTCCAGAAATGATTGAAGCTACTGACTGAATGAAAGGAGCTGGCTTCTCACTCTCTTTGAATCTTCTTTATCATGCTAAGAGGAGCAGGAAAAAGCAAAAAATTTCAGAATTGCACCTTGCAATGCGGAGAAATTACTGTTTGTGCATTTACAATATTCATTGATTTTTGCCATTGAAAAACGTCCAGAAATGATTGAAGCTACTGACTGAATGAAAGGAGCTGGCATCTCACTCTCTTTGAATCTTGTTTATCATGCTAAGAGGAGCAGGAAAAAGCAAAAAATTTCAGAATTGCACCTTGCAATGCGGAGAAATTACTGTTTGTGCATTTAGAATATTCATTGATTTTTGCCATTGAAAAACGTCCAGAAATGATTGAAGCTACTGACTGAATGAAAGGAGCTGGCATCTCACTCTCTTTGAATCTTCTTTATCATGCTAAGAGGAGCAGGAAAAAGCAAAAAATCTCAGAATTGCACCTTGCAATGCGGAGAAATTACTGTTTGTGCATTTACAATATTCATTGATTTTTGCCATTGAAAAACATCATGTTATTCATATACCAGAAATGATTGAAGCTACTGACTGAATGAAAGGAGCTGGCATCTCACTCTCTTTGAATCTTCTTTATCATGCTAAGAGGAGCAGGAAAAAGTAAAAAATTTCAGAATTGCACCTTGCAATGCGGAGAAATTACTGTTTGTGCATTTACAATATTCAATGATTTTTGCCATTGAAAAACGTCCAGAAATGATTGAAGCTACTGACTGAATGAAAGGAGCTGGCATCTCACTCTCTTTGAATCTTCTTTATCATGCTAAGAGGAGCAGGATAAAGCAAAAAATTTCAGAATTGCACCTTGCAATGCGGAGAAATTACTGTTTGTGCATTTACAATATTCATTGATTTTTGCCATTGAAAAACATCATGTTATTCATATACCAGAAATGTTTGAAGCTACTGACTGAATGAAAGGAGCTGGCATCTCACTCTCCTTGAATCTTCTTTATCATGCTAAGAGGAGCAGGAAAAAGCAAAAAATTTCAGAATTGCACCTTGCAATGCGGAGAAATTACTGTTTGTGCATTTACAATATTCATTGATTTTTGCCATTGAAAAACATCATGTTATTCATATACCAGAAATGTTTGAAGCTACTGACTGAATGAAAGGAGCTGGCATCTCACTCTCTTTGAATCTTCTTTATCATGCTAAGAGGAGCAGGAAAAAGCAAAAAATTTCAGAATTGCACCTTGCAATGCGGAGAAATTACTGTTTGTGCATTTACAATATTCAATGATTTTTGCCATTGAAAAACGTCCAGAAATGATTGAAGCTACTGACTGAATGAAAGGAGCTGGCATCTCACTCTCTTTGAATCTTCTTTATCATGCTAAGAGGAGCAGGATAAAGCAAAAAATTTCAGAATTGCACCTTGCAATGCGGAGAAATTACTGTTTGTGCATTTACAATATTCATTGATTTTTGCCATTGAAAAACATCATGTTATTCATATACCAGAAATGTTTGAAGCTACTGACTGAATGAAAGGAGCTGGCATCTCACTCTCCTTGAATCTTCTTTATCATGCTAAGAGGAGCAGGAAAAAGCAAAAAATTTCAGAATTGCACCTTGCAATGCGGAGAAATTACTGTTTGTGCATTTACAATATTCATTGATTTTTGCCATTGAAAAACATCATGTTATTCATATACCAGAAATGTTTGAAGCTACTGACTGAATGAAAGGAGCTGGCATCTCACTCTCTTTGAATCTTCTTTATCATGCTAAGAGGAGCAGGAAAAAGCAAAAAATTTCAGAATTGCACCTTGCAATGCGGAGAAATTACTGTTTGTGCATTTACAATATTCATTGATTTTTGCCATTGAAAAACATCACGTTATTCATATACCAGAAATGATTGAAGCTACTGACTGAATGAAAGGAGCTGGCATCTCACTCTCTTTGAATCTTCTTTATCATGCTAAGAGGAGCAGGAAAAAGCAAAAAATTTCAGAGTTGCACCTTGCAATGCGGAGAAATTACTGTTTGTGCATTTACAATATTCATTGATTTTTGCAATTGAAAAACGTCCAGAAATGATTGAAGCTACTGACTGAATGAAAGGAGCTGGCATCTCACTCTCTTTGAATCTTCTTTATCATGCTAAGAGGAGCAGGAAAAAGCAAAAAATTTCAGAATTGCACCTTGCAATGCGGAGAAATTACTGTTTGTGCATTTACAATATTCATTGATTTTTGCCATTGAAAAACATCATGTTATTCATATACCAGGAATGTTTGAAGCTACTGACTGAATGAAAGGAGCTGGCATCTCACTCTCTTTGAATCTTCTTTATCATGCTAAGAGGAGCAGGAAAAAGCAAAAAATTTCAGAATTGCACCTTGCAATGCGGAGAAATTACTGTTTGTGCATTTACAATATTCATTGATTTTTGCCATTGAAAAACGTCCAGAAATGATTGAAGCTACTGACTGAATGAAAGGAGCTGGCATCTCACTCTCTTTTAATCTTGTTTATCATGCTAAGAGGAGCAGGAAAAAGCAAAAAATTTCAGAATTGCACCTTGCAATGCGGAGAAATTACTGTTTGTGCATTTACAATATTCATTGATTTTTGCCATTGAAAAACGTCCAGAAATGATTGAAGCTACTGACTGAATGAAAGGAGCTGGCATCTCACTCTCTTTGAATCTTCTTTATCATGCTAAGAGGAGCAGGAAAAAGCAAAAAATTTCAGAATTGCACCTTGCAATGCGGAGAAATTACTGTTTGTGCATTTACAATATTCATTGATTTTTGCCATTGAAAAACATCATGTTATTCATATACCAGAAATGATTGAAGCTACTGACTGAATGAAAGGAGCTGGCATCTCACTCTCTTTGAATCTTCTTTATCATGCTAAGAGGAGCAGGAAAAAGTAAAAAATTTCAGAATTGCACCTTGCAATGCGGAGAAATTACTGTTTGTGCATTTACAATATTCAATGATTTTTGCCATTGAAAAACGTCCAGAAATGATTGAAGCTACTGACTGAATGAAAGGAGCTGGCATCTCACTCTCTTTGAATCTTCTTTATCATGCTAAGAGGAGCAGGAAAAAGCAAAAAATTTCAGAATTGCACCTTGCAATGCGGAGAAATTACTGTTTGTGCATTTACAATATTCATTGATTTTTGCCATTGAAAAACATCATGTTATTCATATACCAGAAATGATTGAAGCTACTGACTGAATGAAAGGAGCTGGCATTTCACTCTCTTTGAATCTTCTTTATCATGCTAAGAGGAGCAGGAAAAAGTAAAAAATTTCAGAATTGCACCTTGCAATGCGGAGAAATTACTGTTTGTGCATTTACAATATTCAATGATTTTTGCCTTTGAAAAACGTCCAGAAATGATTGAAGCTACTGACTGAACGAAAGGAGCTGGCATCTCACTCTCTTTGAATCTTCTTTATCATGCTAAGAGGAGCAGGAAAAAGCAAAAAATTTCAGAATTGCACCTTGCAATGCGGAGAAATTACTGTTTGTGCATTTACAATATTCATTGATTTTTGCCATTGAAAAACATCATGTTATTCATATACCAGAAATGATTGATGCTACTGACTGAATGAAAGGAGCTGGCATCTCACTCTCTTTGAATCTTCTTTATCATGCTAAGAGGAACAGGAAAAAGCAAAAAATTTCAGAATTGCACCTTGCAATGCGGAGAAATTACTGTTTGTGCATTTACAATATTCATTGATTTTTGCCATTGAAAAACATCATGTTATTCATATACCAGAAATGTTTGAAGCTACTGACTGAATGAAAGGAGCTGGCATCTCACTCTCTTTGAATCTTCTTTATCATGCTAAGAGGAGCAGGAAAAAGCAAAAAATTTCAGAATTGCACCTTGCAATGCGGAGAAATTACTGTTTGTGCATTTACAATATTCATTGATTTTTGCAATTGAAAAACGTCCAGAAATGATTGAAGCTACTGACTGAATGAAAGGAGCTGGCATCTCACTCTCTTTGAATCTTCTTTATCATGCTAAGAGGAGCAGGAAAAAGCAAAAAATTTCAGAATTGCACCTTGCAATGCGGAGAAATTACTGTTTGTGCATTTACAATATTCATTGATTTTTGCCATTGAAAAACATTATGTTATTCATATACCAGGAATGTTTGAAGCTACTGACTGAATGAAAGGAGCTGGCATCTCACTCTCTTTGAATCTTCTTTATCATGCTAAGAGGAGCAGGAAAAAGTAAAAAATTTCAGAATTGCACCTTGCAATGCGGAGAAATTACTGTTTGTGCATTTACAATATTCATTGATTTTTGCCATTGAAAAACGTCCAGAAATGATTGAAGCTACTGACTGAATGAAAGGAGCTGGCATCTCACTCTCTTTGAATCTTGTTTATCATGCTAAGAGGAGCAGGAAAAAGCAAAAAATTTCAGAATTGCACCTTGCAATGCGAAGAAATTACTGTTTGTGCATTTACAATATTCATTGATGTTTGCCATTGAAAAACGTCCAGAAATGATTGAAGCTACTGACTGAATGAAAGGAGCTGGCATCTCACTTTCTTTGAATCTTCTTTATTATGCTAAGAGGAGCAGGAAAAAGCAAAAAATTTCAGAATTGCACCTTGCAATGCGGAGAAATTACTGTTTGTGCATTTACAATATTCATTGATTTTTGCCATTGAAAAACATCATGTTATTCATATACCAGAAATGATTGAAGCTACTGACTGAATGAAAGGAGCTGGCATCTCACTCTCTTTGAATCTTCTTTATCATGCTAAGAGGAGCAGGAAAAAGTAAAAAATTTCAGAATTGCACCTTGCAATGCGGAGAAATTACTGTTTGTGCATTTACAATATTCAATGATTTTTGCCATTGAAAAACGTCCAGAAATGATTGAAGCTACTGACTGAATGAAAGGAGCTGGCATCTCACTCTCTGTGAATCTTCTTTATCATGCTAAGAGGAGCAGGAAAAAGCAAAAAACTTCAGAATTGCACCTTGCAATGCGGAGAAATTACTGTTTGTGCATTTACAATATTCATTGATTTTTGCCATTGAAAAACATCATGTTATTCATATACCAGAAATGATTGAAGCTACTGACTGAATGAAAGGAGCTGGCATCTCACTCTCTTTGAATCTTCTTTATCATGCTAAGAGGAGCAGGAAAAAGTAAAAAATTTCAGAATTGCACCTTGCAATGCGGAGAAATTACTGTTTGTGCATTTACAATATTCAATGATTTTTGCCTTTGAAAAACGTCCAGAAATGATTGAAGCTACTGACTGAACGAAAGGAGCTGGCATCTCACTCTCTTTGAATCTTCTTTATCATGCTAAGAGGAGCAGGAAAAAGCAAAAAATTTCAGAATTGCACCTTGCAATGCGGAGAAATTACTGTTTGTGCATTTACAATATTCATTGATTTTTGCCATTGAAAAACATCATGTTATTCATATACCAGAAATGTTTGAAGCTACTGACTGAATGAAAGGAGCTGGCATCTCACTCTCTTTGAATCTTCTTTATCATGCTAAGAGGAGCAGGAAAAAGTAAAAAATTTCAGAATTGCACCTTGCAATGCGGAGAAATTACTGTTTGTGCATTTACAATATTCATTGATTTTTGCCATTGAAAAACGTCCAGAAATGATTGAAGCTACTGACTGAATGAAAGGAGCTGGCATCTCACTCTCTTTGAATCTTGTTTATCATGCTAAGAGGAGCAGGAAAAAGCAAAAAATTTCAGAATTGCACCTTGCAATGCGAAGAAATTACTGTTTGTGCATTTACAATATTCATTGATGTTTGCCATTGAAAAACGTCCAGAAATGATTGAAGCTACTGACTGAATGAAAGGAGCTGGCATCTCACTTTCTTTGAATCTTCTTTATTATGCTAAGAGGAGCAGGAAAAAGCAAAAAATTTCAGAATTGCACCTTGCAATGCGGAGAAATTACTGTTTGTGCATTTACAATATTCATTGATTTTTGCCATTGAAAAACATCATGTTATTCATATACCAGAAATGATTGAAGCTACTGACTGAATGAAAGGAGCTGGCATCTCACTCTCTTTGAATCTTCTTTATCATGCTAAGAGGAGCAGGAAAAAGTAAAAAATTTCAGAATTGCACCTTGCAATGCGGAGAAATTACTGTTTGTGCATTTACAATATTCAATGATTTTTGCCATTGAAAAACGTCCAGAAATGATTGAAGCTACTGACTGAATGAAAGGAGCTGGCATCTCACTCTCTGTGAATCTTCTTTATCATGCTAAGAGGAGCAGGAAAAAGCAAAAAACTTCAGAATTGCACCTTGCAATGCGGAGAAATTACTGTTTGTGCATTTACAATATTCATTGATTTTTGCCATTGAAAAACATCATGTTATTCATATACCAGAAATGATTGAAGCTACTGACTGAATGAAAGGAGCTGGCATCTCACTCTCTTTGAATCTTCTTTATCATGCTAAGAGGAGCAGGAAAAAGTAAAAAATTTCAGAATTGCACCTTGCAATGCGGAGAAATTACTGTTTGTGCATTTACAATATTCAATGATTTTTGCCTTTGAAAAACGTCCAGAAATGATTGAAGCTACTGACTGAACGAAAGGAGCTGGCATCTCACTCTCTTTGAATCTTCTTTATCATGCTAAGAGGAGCAGGAAAAAGCAAAAAATTTCAGAATTGCACCTTGCAATGCGGAGAAATTACTGTTTGTGCATTTACAATATTCATTGATTTTTGCCATTGAAAAACATCATGTTATTCATATACCAGAAATGTTTGAAGCTTCTGACTGAATGAAAGGAGCTGGCATCTCACTCTCTTTGAATCTTCTTTATCATGCTAAGAGGAGCAGGAAAAAGCAAAAAATTTCAGAATTGCACCTTGCAATGCGGAGAAATTACTGTTTGTGCATTTACAATATTCATTGATTTTTGCCATTGAAAAACGTCCAGAAATGATTGAAGCTACTGACTGAATGAAAGCAGCTGGCATCTCACTCTGAATTTTCTTTATCATGCTAAGAGGAGCAGGAAAAAGCAAAAAATTTCAGAATTGCACCTTGCAATGCGGAGAAATTACTGTTTGTGCATTTACAATATTCATTGATTTTTGCCATTGAAAAACGTCCAGAAATGATTGAAGCTACTGACTGAATGAAAGGAGCTGGCATCTCACTCTCTTTGAATCGTCTTTATCATGCTAAGAGGAGCAGGAAAAAGCAAAAAATTTCAGAATTGCACCTTGCAATGCGGAGAAATTACTGTTTGTGCATTTACAATATTCATTGATTTTTGCCATTGAAAAACATCATGTTATTCATATACCAGAAATGTTTGAAGCTACTGACTGAATGAAAGGAGCTGGCGTCTCACTCTCTTTGAATCTTCTTTATCATGCTAAGAGGAGCAGGAAAAAGCAAAAAATTTCAGAATTGCACCTTGCAATGCGGAGAAATTACTGTTTGTGCATTTACAATATTCATTGATTTTTGCCATTGAAAAACATCATGTTATTCATATACCAGAAATGTTTGAAGCTGCTGACTGAATGAAAGGAGCTGGCATCTCACTCTCTTTGAATCTTCTTTATCATGCTTGGATTAGCAGGAAAAAGCAAAAAATTTCAGAATTGCACCTTGCAATGTGGAGATATTACTGTTTGTGCATTTACAATATTCATTGATTTTTGCCATTGAAAAACATGTTTTTCATATACCAGAAATGTTTGAAGCTACTGACTGAATGAAAGGAGCTGGCATCTCACTCTCTTTGAATCTTCTTTATCATGCTAGGATTAACAGGAAAAAGCAAAAAATTTCAGAATTGCACCTTGCAATGTGGAGATATTACTGTTTGTGCATTTACAATATTCATTGATTTTTGCCATTGAAAAACGTCCAGAAATGATTGAAGCTACTGACTGAATGAAAGCAGCTGGCATCTCACTGAATTTTCTTTATCATGCTAAGAGGAGCAGGAAAAAGCAAAAAATTTCAGAATTGCACCTTGCAATGCGGAGAAATTACTGTTTGTGCATTTACAATATTCATTGATTTTTGCCATTGAAAAACGTCCAGAAATGATTGAAGCTACTGACTGAATGAAAGGAGCTGGCATCTCACTCTCTTTGAATCGTCTTTATCATGCTAAGAGGAGCAGGAAAAAGCAAAAAATTTCAGAATTGCACATTGCAATGCGGAGAAATTACTGTTTGTGCATTTACAATATTCATTGATTTTTGCCATTGAAAAACATCATGTTATTCATATACCAGAAATGTTTGAAGCTACTGACTGAATGAAAGGAGCTGGCATCTCACTCTCTTTGAATCTTCTTTATCATGCTAAGAGGAGCAGGAAAAAGCAAAAAATTTCAGAATTGCACCTTGCAATGCGGAGAAATTACTGTTTGTGCATTTACAATATTCATTGATTTTTGCCATTGAAAAACATCATGTTATTCATATACCAGAAATGTTTGAAGCTACTGACTGAATGAAAGGAGCTGGCATCTCACTCTCTTTGAATCTTCTTTATCATGCTAAGAGGAGCAGGAAAAAGTAAAAAATTTCAGAATTGCACCTTGCAATGCGGAGAAATTACTGTTTGTGCATTTACAATATTCATTGATTTTTGCCATTGAAAAACGTCCAGAAATGATTGAAGCTACTGACTGAATGAAAGGAGCTGGCATCTCACTCTCTTTGAATCTTGTTTATCATGCTAAGAGGAGCAGGAAAAAGCAAAAAATTTCAGAATTGCACCTTGCAATGCGAAGAAATTACTGTTTGTGCATTTACAATATTCATTGATGTTTGCCATTGAAAAACGTCCAGAAATGATTGAAGCTACTGACTGAATGAAAGGAGCTGGCATCTCACTTTCTTTGAATCTTCTTTATTATGCTAAGAGGAGCAGGAAAAAGCAAAAAATTTCAGAATTGCACCTTGCAATGCGGAGAAATTACTGTTTGTGCATTTACAATATTCATTGATTTTTGCCATTGAAAAACATCATGTTATTCATATACCAGAAATGATTGAAGCTACTGACTGAATGAAAGGAGCTGGCATCTCACTCTCTTTGAATCTTCTTTATCATGCTAAGAGGAGCAGGAAAAAGTAAAAAATTTCAGAATTGCACCTTGCAATGCGGAGAAATTACTGTTTGTGCATTTACAATATTCAATGATTTTTGCCATTGAAAAACGTCCAGAAATGATTGAAGCTACTGACTGAATGAAAGGAGCTGGCATCTCACTCTCTGTGAATCTTCTTTATCATGCTAAGAGGAGCAGGAAAAAGCAAAAAACTTCAGAATTGCACCTTGCAATGCGGAGAAATTACTGTTTGTGCATTTACAATATTCATTGATTTTTGCCATTGAAAAACATCATGTTATTCATATACCAGAAATGATTGAAGCTACTGACTGAATGAAAGGAGCTGGCATCTCACTCTCTTTGAATCTTCTTTATCATGCTAAGAGGAGCAGGAAAAAGTAAAAAATTTCAGAATTGCACCTTGCAATGCGGAGAAATTACTGTTTGTGCATTTACAATATTCAATGATTTTTGCCTTTGAAAAACGTCCAGAAATGATTGAAGCTACTGACTGAACGAAAGGAGCTGGCATCTCACTCTCTTTGAATCTTCTTTATCATGCTAAGAGGAGCAGGAAAAAGATAAAAAATTTCAGAATTGCACCTTGCAATGCGGAGAAATTACTGTTTGTGCATTTACAATATTCATTGATTTTTGCCATTGAAAAACATCATGTTATTCATATACCAGAAATGTTTGAAGCTACTGACTGAATGAAAGGAGCTGGCATCTCACTCTCTTTGAATCTTCTTTATCATGCTAAGAGGAGCAGGAAAAAGCAAAAAATTTCAGAATTGCACCTTGCAATGCGGAGAAATTACTGTTTGTGCATTTACAATATTCATTGATTTTTGCCATTGAAAAACGTCCAGAAATGATTGAAGCTACTGACTGAATGAAAGCAGCTGGCATCTCACTCTGAATTTTCTTTATCATGCTAAGAGGAGCAGGAAAAAGCAAAAAATTTCAGAATTGCACCTTGCAATGCGGAGAAATTACTGTTTGTGCATTTACAATATTCATTGATTTTTGCCATTGAAAAACGTCCAGAAATGATTGAAGCTACTGACTGAATGAAAGGAGCTGGCATCTCACTCTCTTTGAATCGTCTTTATCATGCTAAGAGGAGCAGGAAAAAGCAAAAAATTTCAGAATTGCACCTTGCAATGCGGAGAAATTACTGTTTGTGCATTTACAATATTCATTGATTTTTGCCATTGAAAAACATCATGTTATTCATATACCAGAAATGTTTGAAGCTACTGACTGAATGAAAGGAGCTGGCATCTCACTCTCTTTGAATCTTCTTTATCATGCTAAGAGGAGCAGGAAAAAGCAAAAAATTTCAGAATTGCACCTTGCAATGCGGAGAAATTACTGTTTGTGCATTTACAATATTCATTGATTTTTGCCATTGAAAAACATCATGTTATTCATATACCAGAAATGTTTGAAGCTGCTGACTGAATGAAAGGAGCTGGCATCTCACTCTCTTTGAATCTTCTTTATCATGCTTGGATTAGCAGGAAAAAGCAAAAAATTTCAGAATTGCACCTTGCAATGTGGAGATATTACTGTTTGTGCATTTACAATATTCATTGATTTTTGCCATTGAAAAACATGTTTTTCATATACCAGAAATGTTTGAAGCTACTGACTGAATGAAAGGAGCTGGCATCTCACTCTCTTTGAATCTTCTTTATCATGCTAGGATTAACAGGAAAAAGCAAAAAATTTCAGAATTGCACCTTGCAATGTGGAGATATTACTGTTTGTGCATTTACAATATTCATTGATTTTTGCCATTGAAAAACGTCCAGAAATGATTGAAGCTACTGACTGAATTAAAGCAGCTGGCATCTCACTGAATTTTCTTTATCATGCTAAGAGGAGCAGGAAAAAGCAAAAAATTTCAGAATTGCACCTTGCAATGCGGAGAAATTACTGTTTGTGCATTTACAATATTCATTGATTTTTGCCATTGAAAAACGTCCAGAAATGATTGAAGCTACTGACTGAATGAAAGGAGCTGGCATCTCACTCTCTTTGAATCGTCTTTATCATGCTAAGAGGAGCAGGAAAAAGCAAAAAATTTCAGAATTGCACATTGCAATGCGGAGAAATTACTGTTTGTGCATTTACAATATTCATTGATTTTTGCCATTGAAAAACATCATGTTATTCATATACCAGAAATGTTTGAAGCTACTGACTGAATGAAAGGAGCTGGCATCTCACTCTCTTTGAATCTTCTTTATCATGCTAAGAGGAGCAGGAAAAAGCAAAAAATTTCAGAATTGCACCTTGCAATGCGGAGAAATTACTGTTTGTGCATTTACAATATTCATTGATTTTTGCCATTGAAAAACATCATGTTATTCATATACCAGAAATGTTTGAAGCTACTGACTGAATGAAAGGAGCTGGCATCTCACTCTCTTTGAATCTTCTTTATCATGCTTGGATTAGCAGGAAAAAGCAAAAAATTTCAGAATTGCACCTTGCAATGTGGAGATATTACTGTTTGTGCATTTACAATATTCATTGATTTTTGCCATTGAAAAACATGTTTTTCATATACCAGAAATGTTTGAAGCTACTGACTGAATGAAAGGAGCTGGCATCTCACTCTCTTTGAATCTTCTTTATCATGCTAGGATTAGCAGGAAAAAGCAAAAAATTTCAGAATTGCACCTTGCAATGTGGAGATATTACTGTTTGTGCATTTACAATATTCATTGATTTTTGCCATTGAAAAACATGTTTTTCATATACCAGAAATGTTTGAAGCTACTGACTGAATGAAAGGAGCTGGCATCTCACTCTCTTTGAATCTTCTTTATCATGCTAGGATTAACAGGAAAAAGCAAAAAATTTCAGAATTGCACCTTGCAATGTGGAGATATTACTGTTTGTGCATTTACAATATTCATTGATTTTTGCCATTGAAAAACGTCCAGAAATGTTTGAAGCTACTGACTGAATGAAAGGAGCTGGCATCTCACTCTCTTTGAATCTTCTTTATCATGCTAGGATTAGCAGGAAAAAGCAAAAAATTTCAGAATTGCACCTTGCAATGTGGAGATATTGCTGTTTGTGCATTTACAATATTCATTGATTTTTGCCATTGAAAAACATGTTTTTCATATACAAGAAATGTTTGAAGCTACTGACTGAATGAAAGGAGCTGGCATCTCACTCTCTTTGAATCTTCTTTCTCATGCTAGGATTAGCAGGAAAAAGCAAAAAATTTCAGAATTGCACCTTGCAATGTGGAGATATTACTGTTTGTGCATTTACAATATTCATTGATTTTTGCCATTGAAAAACGTCCAGAAATGTTTGAAGCTACTGACTGAATGAAAGGAGCTGGCATCTCACTCTCTTTGAATCTTCTTTATCATGCTAGGATTAGCAGGAAAAAGCAAAAAATTTCAGAATTGCACCTTGCAATGTGGAGATATTACTGTTTGTGCATTTACAATATTCATTGATTTTTGCCATTGAAAAACATGTTTTTCATATACCAGAAATGTTTGAAGCTACTGACGGAATGAAAGGAGCTGGCATCTCACTCTCTTTGAATCTTCTTTATCATGCTAGGATTAGCAGGAAAAAGCAAAAAATTTCAGAATTGCACCTTGCAATGTGGAGATATTACTGTTTGTGCATTTACAATATTCATTGATTTTTGCCATTGAAAAACATGTTTTTCATATACCAGAAATGTTTGAAGCTACTGACTGAATGAAAGGAGCTGGCATCTCACTGTCTTTGAATCTTCTTTATCATGCTAGGATTAACAGGAAAAAGCAAAAAATTTCAGAATTGCACCTTGCAATGTGGAGATATTACTGTTTGTGCATTTACAATATTCATTGATTTTGCCATTGAAAAACGTCCAGAAATGTTTGAAGCTACTGACTGAATGAAAGGAGCTGGCATCTCACTCTCTTTAAATCTTCTTTATCATGCTAGGATTAGCAGGAAAAAGCAAAAAAATTTCAGAATTGCACCTTGCAATGTGGAGATATTACTGTTTGTGCATTTACAATATTCATTGATTTTTGCCATTGAAAAACATGTTTATCATATACCAGAAATGTTTGAAGCTACTGACTGAATGAAATTAGCTGGCATCTCACTCTCTTTGAATCTTCTTTATCATGCTAGGATTAGCAGGAAAAAGCAAAAAATTTCAGAATTGCACCTTGCAATGTGGAGATATTACTGTTTGTGCATTTACAATATTCATTGATTTTGCCATTGAAAAACGTCCAGAAATGTTTGAAGCTACTGACTGAATGAAAGGAGCTGGCATCTCACTCTCTTTGAATCTTCTTTATCATGCTAGGATTAGCAGGAAAAAGCAAAAAATTTCAGAATTGCACCTTGCAATGTGGAGATATTACTGTTTGTGCATTTACAATATTCATTGATTTTTGCCATTGAAAAACATGTTTTTCATATACCAGAAATGCTTGAAGCTACTGACGGAATGAAAGGAGCTGGCATCTCACTCTCTTTGAATCTTCTTTATCATGCTAGGATTAGCAGGAAAAAGCAAAAAATTTCAGAATTGCACCTTGCAATGTGGAGATATTACTGTTTGTGCATTTACAATATTCATTGATTTTTGCCATTGAAAAACATGTTTTTCATATACCAGAAATGTTTGAAGCTACTGACTGAATGAAAGGAGCTGGCATCTCACTGTCTTTGAATCTTCTTTATCATGCTAGGATTAACAGGAAAAAGCAAAAAATTTCAGAATTGCACCCTGCAATGTGGAGATATTACTGTTTGTGCATTTACAATATTCATTGATTTTGCCATTGAAAAACGTCCAGAAATGTTTGAAGCTACTGACTGAATGAAAGGAGCTGGCATCTCACTCTCTTTGAATCTTCTTTATCATGCTAGGATAAGCAGGAAAAAGCAAAAAATTTCAGAATTGCACCTTGCAATGTGGAGATATTACTGTTTGTGCATTTACAATATTCATTGATTTTTGCCATTGAAAAACATGTTTTTCATATACCAGAAATGTTTGAAGCTACTGACGGAATGAAAGGAGCTGGCATCTCACTCTCTTTGAATCTTCTTTATCATGCTAGGATTAGCAGGAAAAAGCAAAAAATTTCAGAATTGCACCTTGCAATGTGGAGATATTACTGTTTGCGCATTTACAATATTCATTGATTTTTGCCATTGAAAAACATGTTTTTCATATACCAGAAATGTTTGAAGCTACTGACTGAATGAAAGGAGCTGGCATCTCACTGTCTTTGAATCTTCTTTATCATGCTAGGATTAACAGGAAAAAGCAAAAAATTTCAGAATTGCACCTTGCAATGTGGAGATATTACTGTTTGTGCATTTACAATATTCATTGATTTTGCCATTGAAAAACGTCCAGAAATGTTTGAAGCTACTGACTGAATGAAAGGAGCTGGCATCTCACTCTCTTTGAATCTTCTTTATCATGCTAGGATTAGCAGGAAAAAGCAAAAAAATTTCAGAATTGCACCCTGCAATGTGGAGATATTACTGTTTGTGCATTTACAATATTCATTGATTTTTGCCATTGAAAAACATGTTTTTCATATACCAGAAATGTTTGAAGCTACTGACTGAATGAAAGGAGCTGGCATCTCACTCTCTTTGAATCTTCTTTATCATGCTAGGATAAGCAGGAAAAAGCAAAAAATTTCAGAATTGCACCTTGCAATGTGGAGATATTACTGTTTGTGCATTTACAATATTCATTGATTTTTGCCATTGAAAAACATGTTTTTCATATACCAGAAATGTTTGAAGCTACTGACTTGAATGAAAGGAGCTGGCATCTCAATCTCTTTGAATCTTCTTTATCATGCTAGGATTAACAGGAAAAAGCAAAAAATTTCAGAATTGCGCCTTGCAATGTGGAGATATTACTGTTTGTGCATTTACAATATTCATTGATTTTTGCCATTGAAAAACGTCCAGAAATGTTTGAAGCTACTGACTGAATGAAAGGAGCTGGTATCTCACTCTCTTTGAATCTTCTTTATCATGCTAGGATTAGCAGGAAAAAGCAAAAAATTTCAGAATTGCACCTTGCAATGTGGAGATATTACTGTTTATGCATTTACAATATTCATTGATTTTTGCCATTGAAAAACATGTTTTTCATATACAAGAAATGTTTGAAGCTACTGACTGAATGAAAGGAGCTGGCATCTCACTCTCTTTGAATCTTCTTTATCATGCTAGGATTAGCAGGAAAAAGCAAAAAATTTCAGAATTGCACCTTGCAATGTGGAGATATTACTGTTTGTGCATTTACAATATTCATTGATTTTTGCCATTGAAAAACGTCCAGAAATGTTTGAAGCTACTGACTGAATGAAATTAGCTGGCATCTCACTCTCTTTGAATCTTCTTTATCATGCTAGGATTAGCAGGAAAAAGCAAAAAATTTCAGAATTGCACCTTGCAATGTGGAGATATTACTGTTTGTGCATTTACAATATTCATTGATTTTTGCCATTGAAAAACATGTTTTTCATATACCAGAAATGTTTGAAGCTACTGACTGAATGAAAGGAGCTGGTATCTCACTCTCTTTGAATCTTCTTTATCATGCTAGGATTAACAGGAAAAAGCAAAAAATTTCAGAATTGCACCTTGCAATGTGGAGATATTACTGTTTGTGCATTTACAATATTCATTGATTTTTGCCATTGAAAAACGTCCAGAAATGTTTGAAGCTACTGACTGAATGAAAGGAGCTGGCATCTCACTCTCTTTGAATCTTCTTTATCATGCTAGGATTAACAGGAAAAAGCTAAAAATTTCAGAATTGCACCTTGCAATGTGGAGATATTACTGTTTGTGCATTTACAATATTCATTGATTTTTGCCATTGAAAAACATGTTTTTCATATACCAGAAATGTTTGAAGCTACTGACTGAATGAAAGGAGCTGGCATCTCACTCACTTTGAATCTTCTTTATCATGCTAGGATTAGCAGGAAAAAGCAAAAAATTTCAGAATTGCACCTTGCAATGTGGAGATATTACTGTTTGTGCATTTACAATATTCATTGATTTTTGCCATTGAAAAACATGTTTTTCATATACCAGAAATGTTTGAAGCTACTGACTGAATGAAAGGAGCTGGCATCTCACTCTCTTTGAATCTTCTTTATCATGCTAGGATTAGCAGGAAAAAGCAAAAAATTTCAGAATTGCACCTTGCAATGTGGAGATATTACTGTTTGTGCATTTACAATATTCATTGATTTTTGCCATTGAAAAACATGTTTTTCATATACCAGAAATGTTTGAAGCTACTGACTGAATGAAAGGAGCTGGCATCTCACTCTCTTTGAATCTTCTTTATCATGCTAGGATTAGCAGGAAAAAGCAAAAAATTTCAGAATTGCACCTTGCAATGTGGAGATATTACTGTTTGTGCATTTACAATATTCATTGATTTTTGCCATTGAAAAACATGTTTTTCATATACCAGAAATGTTTGAAGCTACTGACTGAATGAAAGGAGCTGGCATCTCACTCTCTTTGAATCTTCTTTATCATGCTAGGATTAACAGGAAAAAACAAAAAATTTCAGAATTGCACCTTGCAATGTGGAGATATTACTGTTTGTGCATTTACAATATTCATTGATTTTTGCCATTGAAAAACATGTTTTTCATATACCAGAAATGTTTGAAGCTACTGACTGAATGAAAGGAGCTGGCATCTCACTCTCTTTGAATCTTCTTTATCATGCTAGGATTAACAGGAAAAAGCAAAAAATTTCAGAATTGCACCTTGCAATGTGGAGATATTACTGTTTGTGCATTTACAATATTCATTGATTTTTGCCATTGAAAAACGTCCAGAAATGTTTGAAGCTACTGACTGAATGAAAGGAGCTGGCATCTCACTCTCTTTGAATCTTCTTTATCATGCTAGGATTAGCAGGAAAAAGCAAAAAATTTCAGAATTGCACCTTGCAATGTGGAGATATTACTGTTTGTGCATTTACAATATTCATTGATTTTTGCCATTGAAAAACGTCCAGAAATGTTTGAAGCTACTGACTGAATGAAAGGAGCTGGCATCTCACTCTCTTTTAATCTTCTTTATCATGCTAGGATTAGCAGGAAAAAGCAAAAAATTTCAGAATTGCACCTTGCAATGTGGAGATATTACTGTTTGTGCATTTACAATATTCATTGATTTTTGCCATTGAAAAACATGTTTTTCATATACCAGAAATGTTTGAAGCTACTGACTGAATGAAAGGAGCTGGCATCTCACTCTCTTTGAATCTTCTTTATCATGCTAAGAGGAGCAGGAAAAAGCAAAAAATTTCAGAATTGCACCTTGCAATGCGGAGAAATTACTGTTTGTGCTTTTACAATATTCATTGATTTTTGCCATTGAAAAACATCATGTTATTCATATACCAGAAATGTTTGAAGCTACTGACTGAATGAAAGGAGCTGGCATCTCACTCTCTTTGAATCTTCTTTATCATGCTAAGAGGAGCAGGAAAAAGCAAAAAATTTCAGAATTGCACCTTGCAATGCGGAGAAATTACTGTTTGTGCATTTACAATATTCATTGATTTTTGCCATTGAAAAACGTCCAGAAATGATTGAAGCTACTGACTGAATGAAAGGAGCTGGCATCTCAATCTCTTTGAATCTTCTTTATCATGCTAAGAGGAGCAGGAAAAAGCAAAAAATTTCAGAATTGCACCTTGCAATGCGGAGAAATTACTGTTTGTGCATTTACAATATTCATTGATTTTTGCCATTGAAAAACGTCCAGAAATGATTGAAGCTACTGACTGAATGAAAGGAGCTGGCATCTCACTCTCTTTGAATCTTCTTTATCATGCTAAGAGGAGCAGGAAAAAGCAAAAAATTTCAGAATTGCAACTTGCAATGCGGAGAAATTACTGTTTGTGCATTTACAATATTCATTGATTTTTGCCATTGAAAAACATCATGTTATTCATATACCAGAAATGATTGAAGCTACTGACTGAATGAAAGGAGCTGGCATCTCACTCTCTTTGAATCTTCTTTATCATGCTAAGAGGAGCAGGAAAAAGCAAAAAATTTCAGAATTGCACCTTGCAATGCGGAGAAATTACTGTTTGTGCATTTACAATATTCATTGATTTTTGCCATTGAAAAACATCATGTTATTCATATACCAGAAATGATTGAAGCTACTGACTGAATGAAAGGAGCTGGCATCTCACTCTCTTTGAATCTTCTTTATCATGCTAAGAGGAGCAGGAAAAAGCAAAAAATTTCAGAATTGCAACTTGCAATGCGGAGAAATTACTGTTTGTGCATTTACAATATTCATTGATTTTTGCCATTGAAAAACGTCCAGAAATGACTGAAGCTACTGACTGAATGAAAGGAGCTGGCATCTCACTCTCTTTGAATCTTCTTTATCATGCTAAGAGGAGCAGGAAAAAGCAAAAAATTTCAGAATTGCACCTTGCAATGCGGAGAAATTACTGTTTGTGCATTTACAATATTCATTGATTTTTGCCATTGAAAAACGTCCAGAAATGATTGAAGCTACTGACTGAATGAAAGGAGCTGGCATCTCACTCTCTTTGAATCTTCTTTATCATGCTAGGATTAGCAGGAAAAAGCAAAAAATTTCAGAATTGCACCTGGCAATGTGGAGATATTACTGTTTGTGCATTTACAATATTCATTGAATTTTGCCATTGAAAAACGTCCAGAAATGTTTGAAGCTACTGACTGAATGAAAGGAGCTGGCATCTCACTCTATTTGAATCTTCTTTATCATGCTAGGATTAGCAGGAAAAAGCAAAAAATTTCAGAATTGCACCTTGCAATGTGGAGATATTACTGTTTGTGCATTTACAATATTCATTGATTTTTGCCATTGAAAAACGTCCAGAAATGTTTATACCAGAAATGATTGAAGCTACTGACTGAATGAAAGGAGCTGGCATCTCACTCTCTTTGAATCTTCTTTATCATGCTAAGAGGAGCAGGAAAAAGCAAAAAATTTCAGAATTGCACCTTGCAATGCGGAGAAATTACTGTTTGTGCATTTACAATATTCATTGATTTTTGCCATTGAAAAACGTCCAGAAATGACTGAAGCTACTGACTGAATGAAAGGAGCTGGCATCTCACTCTCTTTGAATCTTCTTTATCATGCTAAGAGGAGCAGGAAAAAGCAAAAAATTTCAGAATTGCACCTTGCAATGCGGAGAAATTACTGTTTGTGCATTTACAATATTCATTGATTTTTGCCATTGAAAAACGTCCAGAAATGATTGAAGCTACTGACTGAATGAAAGGAGCTGGCATCTCACTCTCTTTGAATCTTCTTTATCATGCTAAGAGGAGCAGGAAAAAGCAAAAAATTTCAGAATTGCACCTTGCAATGCGGAGAAATTACTGTTTGTGCATTTACAATATTCATTGATTTTTGCCATTGAAAAACATCATGTTATTCATATACCAGAAATGATTGAAGCTACTGACTGAATGAAAGGAGCTGGCATCTCACTCTCTTTGAATCTTCTTTATCATGCTAAGAGGAGCAGGAAAAAGCAAAAAATTTCAGAATTGCACCTTGCAATGCGGAGAAATTACTGTTTGTGCATTTACAATATTCATTGATTTTTGCCATTGAAAAACGTCCAGAAATGATTGAAGCTACTGACTGAATGAAAGGAGCTGGCATCTCACTCTCTTTGAATCTTTTTTATCATGCTAAGAGGAGCAGGAAAAAGCAAAAAATTTCAGAATTGCATCTTGCAATGCGGAGAAATTACTGTTTGTGCATTTACAATATTCATTGATTTTTGCCATTGAAAAACGTCCAGAAATGATTGAAGCTACTGACTGAATGAAAGGAGCTGGCATCTCACTCTCTTTGAATCTTCTTTATCATGCTAAGAGGAGCAGGAAAAAGCAAAAAATTTCAGAATTGCACCTTGCAATGCGGAGAAATTACTGTTTGTGCATTTACAATATTCATTGATTTTTGCCATTGAAAAACGTCCAGAAATGATTGAAGCTACTGACTGAATGAAAGGAGCTGGAATCTCACTCTCTTTGAATCTTCTTTATCATGCTAAGAGGAGCAGGAAAAAGCAAAAAATTTCAGAATTGCAACTTGCAATGCGGAGAAATTACTGTTTGTGCATTTACAATATTCATTGATTTTTGCCATTGAAAAACATCATGTTATTCATATACCAGAAATGATTGAAGCTACTGACTGAATGAAAGGAGCTGGCATCTCACTCTCTTTGAATCTTCTTTATCATGCTAAGAGGAGCAGGAAAAAGCAAAAAATTTCAGAATTGCACCTTGCAATGCGGAGAAATTACTGTTTGTGCATTTACAATATTCATTGATTTTTGCCATTGAAAAACGTCCAGAAATGATTGAAGCTACTGACTGAATGAAAGGAGCTGGCATCTCACTCTCTTTGAATCTTCTTTATCATGCTAAGAGGAGCAGGAAAAAGCAAAAAATTTCAGAATTGCACCTTGCAATGCGGAGAAATTACTGTTTGTGCATTTACAATATTCATTAATTTTTGCCATTGAAAAACATCATGTTATTCATATCCCAGAAATGTTTGAAGCTACTGACTGAATGAAAGAAGCTGGCATCTCACTCTCTTTGAATCTTCTTTATCATGCTAAGAGGAGCAGGAAAAAGCAAAAAATTTCAGAATTGCACCTTGCAATGCGGAGAAATTACTGTTTGTGCATTTACAATATTCATTGATTTTTGCCATTGAAAAACGTCCAGAAATGATTGAAGCTACTGACTGAATGAAAGGAGCTGGCATCTCACTCTCTTTGAATCTTCTTTATCATGCTAAGAGGAGCAGGAAAAAGCAAAAAATTTCAGAATTGCACCTTGCAATGCGGAGAAATTACTGTTTGTGCATTTACAATATTCATTGATTTTTGCCATTGAAAAACATCATGTTATTCATATACCAGAAATGTTTGATGCTACTGACTGAATGAAAGGAGCTGGCATCTCACTCTCTTTGAATCTTCTTTATCATGCTAAGAGGAGCAGGAAAAAGCAAAAAATTTCAGAATTGCACCTTGCAATGCGGAGAAATTACTGTTTGTGCATTTACAATATTCATTGATTTTTGCCATTGAAAAACGTCCAGAAATGATTGAAGCTACTGACTGAATGAAAGGAGCTGGCATCTCACTCTCTTTGAATCTTCTTTATCATGCTAAGAGGAGCAGGAAAATGCAAGAAATTTCAGAATTGCACCTTGCAATGCGGAGAAATTACTGTTTGTGCATTTACAATATTCATTGATTTTTGCCATTGAAAAACATCCAGAAATGATTGAAGCTACTGACTGAATGAAAGGAGCTGGCATCTCACTCTCTTTGAATCTTCTTTATCATGCTAAGAGGAGCAGGAAAAAGCCAAAAATTTCAGAATTGCACCTTGCAATGCGGAGAAATTACTGTTTGTGCATTTACAATATTCATTGATTTTTGCCATTGAAAAACATCATGTTATTCATATACCAGAAATGATTGAAGCTACTGACTGAATGAAAGGAGCTGGCATCTCACTCTCTTTGAATCTTCTTTATCATGCAAAGAGGAGCAGGAAAAAGCAAAAAATTTCAGAATTGCACCTTGCAATGCGGAGAAATTACTGTTTGTGCATTTACAATATTCATTGATTTTTGCCATTGAAAAACGTCCAGAAATGATTGAAGCTACTGACTGAATGAAAGGAGCTGGCATCTCACTCTCTTTGAATCTTCTTTATCATGCTAAGAGGAGCAGGAAAAAGCAAAAAATTTCAGAATTGCACCTTGCAATGCGGAGAAATTACTGTTTGTGCATTTACAATATTCACTGATTTTTGCCATTGAAAAACGTCCAGAAATGATTGAAGCAACTGACTGAATGAAAGGAGCTGGCATCTCACTCTCTTTGAATCTTCTTTATCATGCTAAGAGGAGCAGGAAAAAGCAAAAAATTTCAGAATTGCACCTTGCAATGCGGAGAAATTACTGTTTGTGCATTTACAATATTCATTGATTTTTGCCATTGAAAAACGTCCAGAAATAATTGAAGCTACTGACTGAATGAAAGGAGCTGGCATCTCACTCTCTTTGAATCTTCTTTATCATGCTAAGAGGAGCAGGAAAAAGCAAAAAATTTCAGAATTGCAACTTGCAATGCGGAGAAATTACTGTTTGTGCATTTACAATATTCATTGATTTTTGCCATTGAAAAACATCATGTTATTCATATACCAGAAATGATTGAAGCTACTGACTGAATGAAAGGAGCTGGCATCTCACTCTCTTTGAATCTTCTTTATCATGCTAAGAGGAGCAGGAAAAAGAAAAAATTACAGAATTGCACCTTGCAATGCGGAGAAATTACTGTTCGTGCTTTTACAATATTCATTGATTTTTGCCATTGAAAAACATCATGTTATTCATATACCAGAAATGTTTGAAGCTACTGACTGAATGAAAGGAGCTGGCATCTCACTCTCTTTGAATCTTCTTTATCATGCTAAGAGGAGCAGGAAAAAGCAAAAAATTTCAGAATTGCACCTTGCAATGCGGAGAAATTACTGTTTGTGCATTTACAATATTCATTGATTTTTGCCATTGAAAAATGTCCAGAAATGATTGAAGCTGCTGACTGAATGAAAGGAGCTGGCATCTCACTCTCTTTGAATCTTCTTTATCATGCTAAGAGGAGCAGGAAAAAGCAAAAAATTTCAGAATTGCACCTTGCAATGCGGAGAAATTACTGTTTGTGCATTTACAATATTCATTGATTTTTGCCATTGAAAAACATCATGTTATTCATATACCAGAAATGATTGAAGCTACTGACTGAATGAAAGGAGCTGGCATCTCACTCTCTTTGAATCTTCTTTATCATGCTAAGAGGAGCAGGAAAAAGCAAAAAATTTCAGAATTGCACCTTGCAATGCGGAGAAATTACTGTTTGTGCATTTACAATATTCATTGATTTTTGCCATTGAAAAACGTCCAGAAATGATTGAAGCTACTGACTGAATGAAAGGAGCTGGCATCTCACTCTCTTTGAATCTTCTTTATCATGCTAAGAGGAGCAGGAAAAAGCAAAAAATTTCAGAATTGCACCTTGCAATGCGGAGAAATTACTGTTTGTGCATTTACAATATTCATTGATTTTTGCCATTGAAAAACGTCCAGAAATGATTGAAGCTACTGACTGAATGAAAGGAGCTGGCATCTCACTCTCTTTGAATCTTCTTTATCATGCTAAGAGGAGCAGGAAAAAGCAAAAAATTTCAGAATTGCACCTTGCAATGCGGAGAAATTACTGTTTGTGCATTTACAATATTCATTGATTTTTGCCATTGAAAAACATCATGTTATTCATATACCAGAAATGTTTGAAGCTACTGACTGAATGAAAGGAGCTGGCATCTCACTCTCTTTGAATCTTCTTTATCATGCTAAGAGGAGCAGGAAAAAGCAAAAAATTTCAGAATTGCACCTTGCAATGCGGAGAAATTACTGTTTGTGGATTTACAATATTCATTGATTTTTGCCATTGAAAAACGTCCAGAAATGATTGAAGCTACTGACTGAATGAAAGGAGCTGGCATCTCACTCTCTTTGAATCTTCTTTATCATGCTAAGAGGAGCAGGAAAAAGCAAAAAATTTCAGAATTGCACCTTGCAATGCGGAGAAATTACTGTTTGTGCATTTACAATATTCATTGATTTTTGCCATTGAAAAACATCATGTTATTCATATACCAGAAATGATTGAAGCTACTGACTGAATGAAAGGAGCTGGCATCTCGCTCTCTTTGAATCTTCTTTATCATGCTAAGAGGAGCAGGAAAAAGCAAAAAATTTCAGAATTGCACCTTGCAATGCGGAGAAATTACTGTTTGTGCATTTACAATATTCATTGATTTTTGCCATTGAAAAACGTCCAGAAATGATTGAAGCTACTGACTGAATGAAAGGAGCTGGCATCTCACTCTCTTTGAATCTTCTTTATCATGCTAAGAGGAGCAGGAAAAAGCAAAAAATTTCAGAATTGCACCTTGCAATGTGGAGAAATTACTGTTTGTGCATTTACAATATTCATTGATTTTTGCCATTGAAAAACATCATGTTATTCATATACCAGAAATGATTGAAGCTACTGACTGAATGAAAGGAGCTGGCATCTCACTCTCTTTGAATCTTCTTTATCATGCTAAGAGGAGCAGGAAAAAGCAAAAAATTTCAGAATTGCACCTTGCAATGCGGAGAAATTACTGTTTGTGCATTTACAATATTCATTGATTTTTGCCATTGAAAAACGTCCAGAAATGATTGAAGCTACTGACTGAATGAAAGGAGCTGGCATCTCACTCTCTTTGAATCTTCTTTATCATGCTAAGAGGAGCAGGAAAAAGCAAAAAATTTCAGAATTGCACCTTGCAATGCGGAGAAATTACTGTTTGTGCTTTTACAATATTCATTGATTTTTGCCATTGAAAAACATCATGTTATTCATATACCAGAAATGTTTGAAGCTACTGACTGAATGAAAGGAGCTGGCATCTCACTCTCTTTGAATCTTCTTTATCATGCTAAGAGGAGCAGGAAAAAGCAAAAAATTTCAGAATTGCACCTTGCAATGCGGAGAAATTACTGTTTGTGCATTTACAATATTCATTGATTTTTGCCATTGAAAAACGTCCAGAAATGATTGAAGCTACTGACTGAATGAAAGGAGCTGGCATCTCACTCTCTTTGAATCTTCTTTATCATGCTAAGAGGAGCAGGAAAAAGCAAAAAATTTCAGAATTGCACCTTGCAATGCGGAGAAATTACTGTTTGTGCATTTACAATATTCATTGATTTTTGCCATTGAAAAACGTCCAGAAATGATTGAAGCTACTGACTGAATGAAAGGAGCTGGCATCTCACTCTCTTTGAATCTTCTTTATCATGCTAAGAGGAGCAGGAAAAAGCAAAAAATTTCAGAATTGCAACTTGCAATGCGGAGAAATTACTGTTTGTGCATTTACAATATTCATTGATTTTTGCCATTGAAAAACATCATGTTATTCATATACCAGAAATGATTGAAGCTACTGACTGAATGAAAGGAGCTGGCATCTCACTCTCTTTGAATCTTCTTTATCATGCTAAGAGGAGCAGGAAAAAGCAAAAAATTTCAGAATTGCACCTTGCAATGCGGAGAAATTACTGTTTGTGCATTTACAATATTCATTGATTTTTGCCATTGAAAAACATCATGTTATTCATATACCAGAAATGTTTGAAGCTACTGACTGAATGAAAGGAGCTGGCATCGCACTCTCTTTGAATCTTCTTTATCATGCTAAGAGGAGCAGGAAAAAGCAAAAAATTTCAGAATTGCACCTTGCAATGCGGAGAAATTACTGTTTGTGCTTTTACAATATTCATTGATTTTTGCCATTGAAAAATGTCCAGAAATGATTGAAGCTACTGACTGAATGAAAGGAGCTGGCATCTCACTCTCTTTGAATCTTCTTTATCATGCTAAGAGGAGCAGGAAAATGCAAGAAATTTCAGAATTGCACCTTGCAATGCGGAGAAATTACTGTTTGTGCATTTACAATATTCATTGATTTTTGCCATTGAAAAACATCCAGAAATGATTGAAGCTACTGACTGAATGAAAGGAGCTGGCATCTCACTCTCTTTGAATCTTCTTTATCATGCTAAGAGGAGCAGGAAAAAGCCAAAAATTTCAGAATTGCACCTTGCAATGCGGAGAAATTACTGTTTGTGCATTTACAATATTCATTGATTTTTGCCATTGAAAAACATCATGTTATTCATATACCAGAAATGATTGAAGCTACTGACTGAATGAAAGGAGCTGGCATCTCACTCTCTTTGAATCTTCTTTATCATGCAAAGAGGAGCAGGAAAAAGCAAAAAATTTCAGAATTGCACCTTGCAATGCGGAGAAATTACTGTTTGTGCATTTACAATATTCATTGATTTTTGCCATTGAAAAACGTCCAGAAATGATTGAAGCTACTGACTGAATGAAAGGAGCTGGCATCTCACTCTCTTTGAATCTTCTTTATCATGCTAAGAGGAGCAGGAAAAAGCAAAAAATTTCAGAATTGCACCTTGCAATGCGGAGAAATTACTGTTTGTGCATTTACAATATTCACTGATTTTTGCCATTGAAAAACGTCCAGAAATGATTGAAGCAACTGACTGAATGAAAGGAGCTGGCATCTCACTCTCTTTGAATCTTCTTTATCATGCTAAGAGGAGCAGGAAAAAGCAAAAAATTTCAGAATTGCACCTTGCAATGCGGAGAAATTACTGTTTGTGCATTTACAATATTCATTGATTTTTGCCATTGAAAAACGTCCAGAAATAATTGAAGCTACTGACTGAATGAAAGGAGCTGGCATCTCACTCTCTTTGAATCTTCTTTATCATGCTAAGAGGAGCAGGAAAAAGCAAAAAATTTCAGAATTGCAACTTGCAATGCGGAGAAATTACTGTTTGTGCATTTACAATATTCATTGATTTTTGCCATTGAAAAACATCATGTTATTCATATACCAGTAATGATTGAAGCTACTGACTGAATGAAAGGAGCTGGAATCTCACTCTCTTTGAATCTTCTTTATCATGCTAAGAGGAGCAGGAAAAAGCAAAAAATTTCAGAATGGCACCTTGCAATGCGGAGAAATTACTGTTTGTGCATTTACAATATTCATTGATTTTTGCCATTGAAAAACGTCCAGAAATGATTGAAGCTACTGACTGAATGAAAGGAGCTGGCATCTCACTCTCTTTGAATCTTCTTTATCATGCTAAGAGGAGCAGGAAAAAGCAAAAAATTTCAGAATTGCACCTTGCAATGCGGAGAAATTACTGTTTGTGCTTTTACAATATTCTTTGATTTTTGCCATTGAAACACATCATGTTATTCATATACCAGAAATGTTTGAAGCTACTGACTGAATGAAAGGAGCTGGCATCTCACTCTCTTTGAATCTTCTTTATCATGCTAAGAGGAGCAGGAAAAAGCAAAACATTTCAGAATTGCACCTTGCAATGCGGAGAAATTACTGTTTGTGCATTTACAATATTCATTGATTTTTGCCATTGAAAAATGTCCAGAAATGATTGAAGCTGCTGACTGAATGAAAGGAGCTGGCATCTCACTCTCTTTGAATCTTCTTTATCATGCTAAGAGGAGCAGGAAAAAGCAAAAAATTTCAGAATTGCACCTTGCAATGCGGAGAAATTACTGTTTGTGCATTTACAATATTCATTGATTTTTGCCATTGAAAAACATCATGTTATTCATATACCAGAAATGATTGAAGCTACTGACTGAATGAAAGGAGCTGGCATCTCACTCTCTTTGAATCTTCTTTATCATGCTAAGAGGAGCAGGAAAAAGCAAAAAATTTCAGAATTGCACCTTGCAATGCGGAGAAATTACTGTTTGTGCATTTACAATATTCATTGATTTTTGCCATTGAAAAACGTCCAGAAATGATTGAAGCTACTGACTGAATGAAAGGAGCTGGCATCTCACTCTCTTTGAATCTTCTTTATCATGCTAAGAGGAGCAGGAAAAAGCAAAAAATTTCAGAATTGCACCTTGCAATGCGGAGAAATTACTGTTTGTGCATTTACAATATTCATTGATTTTTGCCATTGAAAAACGTCCAGAAATGATTGAAGCTACTGACTGAATGAAAGGAGCTGGCATCTCACTCTCTTTGAATCTTCTTTATCATGCTAAGAGGAGCAGGAAAAAGCAAAAAATTTCAGAATTGCACCTTGCAATGCGGAGAAATTACTGTTTGTGCATTTACAATATTCATTGATTTTTGCCATTGAAAAACATCATGTTATTCATATACCAGAAATGTTTGAAGCTACTGACTGAATGAAAGGAGCTGGCATCTCACTCTCTTTGAATCTTCTTTATCATGCTAAGAGGAGCAGGAAAAAGCAAAAAATTTCAGAATTGCACCTTGCAATGCGGAGAAATTACTGTTTGTGCATTTACAATATTCATTGATTTTTGCCATTGAAAAATGTCCAGAAATGATTGAAGCTGCTGACTGAATGAAAGGAGCTGGCATCTCACTCTCTTTGAATCTTCTTTATCATGCTAAGAGGAGCAGGAAAAAGCAAAAAATTTCAGAATTGCACCTTGCAATGCGGAGAAATTACTGTTTGTGCATTTACAATATTCATTGATTTTTGCCATTGAAAAACATCATGTTATTCATATACCAGAAATGATTGAAGCTACTGACTGAATGAAAGGAGCTGGCATCTCACTCTCTTTGAATCTTCTTTATCATGCTAAGAGGAGCAGGAAAAAGCAAAAAATTTCAGAATTGCACCTTGCAATGCGGAGAAATTACTGTTTGTGCATTTACAATATTCATTGATTTTTGCCATTGAAAAACGTCCAGAAATGATTGAAGCTACTGACTGAATGAAAGGAGCTGGCATCTCACTCTCTTTGAATCTTCTTTATCATGCTAAGAGGAGCAGGAAAAAGCAAAAAATTTCAGAATTGCACCTTGCAATGCGGAGAAATTACTGTTTGTGCATTTACAATATTCATTGATTTTTGCCATTGAAAAACGTCCAGAAATGATTGAAGCTACTGACTGAATGAAAGGAGCTGGCATCTCACTCTCTTTGAATCTTCTTTATCATGCTAAGAGGAGCAGGAAAAAGCAAAAAATTTCAGAATTGCACCTTGCAATGCGGAGAAATTACTGTTTGTGCATTTACAATATTCATTGATTTTTGCCATTGAAAAACATCATGTTATTCATATACCAGAAATGTTTGAAGCTACTGACTGAATGAAAGGAGCTGGCATCTCACTCTCTTTGAATCTTCTTTATCATGCTAAGAGGAGCAGGAAAAAGCAAAAAATTTCAGAATTGCACCTTGCAATGCGGAGAAATTACTGTTTGTGCATTTACAATATTCATTGATTTTTGCCATTGAAAAACGTCCAGAAATGATTGAAGCTACTGACTGAATGAAAGGAGCTGGCATCTCACTCTCTTTGAATCTTCTTTATCATGCTAAGAGGAGCAGGAAAAAGCAAAAAATTTCAGAATTGCACCTTGCAATGCGGAGAAATTACTGTTTGTGCATTTACAATATTCATTGATTTTTGCCATTGAAAAACATCATGTTATTCATATACCAGAAATGATTGAAGCTACTGACTGAATGAAAGGAGCTGGCATCTCGCTCTCTTTGAATCTTCTTTATCATGCTAAGAGGAGCAGGAAAAAGCAAAAAATTTCAGAATTGCACCTTGCAATGCGGAGAAATTACTGTTTGTGCATTTACAATATTCATTGATTTTTGCCATTGAAAAACGTCCAGAAATGATTGAAGCTACTGACTGAATGAAAGGAGCTGGCATCTCACTCTCTTTGAATCTTCTTTATCATGCTAAGAGGAGCAGGAAAAAGCAAAAAATTTCAGAATTGCACCTTGCAATGTGGAGAAATTACTGTTTGTGCATTTACAATATTCATTGATTTTTGCCATTGAAAAACATCATGTTATTCATATACCAGAAATGATTGAAGCTACTGACTGAATGAAAGGAGCTGGCATCTCACTCTCTTTGAATCTTCTTTATCATGCTAAGAGGAGCAGGAAAAAGCAAAAAATTTCAGAATTGCACCTTGCAATGCGGAGAAATTACTGTTTGTGCATTTACAATATTCATTGATTTTTGCCATTGAAAAACGTCCAGAAATGATTGAAGCTACTGACTGAATGAAAGGAGCTGGCATCTCACTCTCTTTGAATCTTCTTTATCATGCTAAGAGGAGCAGGAAATAGCAAAAAATTTCAGAATTGCACCTTGCAATGCGGAGAAATTACTGTTTGTGCTTTTACAATATTCATTGATTTTTGCCATTGAAAAACATCATGTTATTCATATACCAGAAATGTTTGAAGCTACTGACTGAATGAAAGGAGCTGGCATCTCACTCTCTTTGAATCTTCTTTATCATGCTAAGAGGAGCAGGAAAAAGCAAAAAATTTCAGAATTGCAACTTGCAATGCGGAGAAATTACTGTTTGTGCATTTACAATATTCATTGATTTTTGCCATTGAAAAACATCATGTTATTCATATACCAGAAATGTTTGAAGCTACTGACTGAATGAAAGGAGCTGGCATCTCACTCTCTTTGAATCTTCTTTATCATGCTAAGAGGAGCAGGAAAAAGCAAAAAATTTCAGAATTGCACCTTGCAATGCGGAGAAATTACTGTTTGTGCATTTACAATATTCATTGATTTTTGCCATTGAAAAACGTCCAGAAATGATTGAAGCTACTGACTGAATGAAAGGAGCTGGCATCTCACTCTCTTTGAATCTTCTTTATCATGCTAAGAGGAGCAGGAAAAAGCAAAAAATTTCAGAATTGCACCTTGCAATGCGGAGAAATTACTGTTTGTGCATTTACAATATTCATTGATTTTTGCCATTGAAAAACATCATGTTATTCATATACCAGAAATGATTGAAGCTACTGACTGAATGAAAGGAGCTGGCATCTCGCTCTCTTTGAATCTTCTTTATCATGCTAAGAGGAGCAGGAAAAAGCAAAAAATTTCAGAATTGCACCTTGCAATGCGGAGAAATTACTGTTTGTGCATTTACAATATTCATTGATTTTTGCCATTGAAAAACGTCCAGAAATGATTGAAGCTACTGACTGAATGAAAGGAGCTGGCATCTCACTCTCTTTGAATCTTCTTTATCATGCTAAGAGGAGCAGGAAAAAGCAAAAAATTTCAGAATTGCACCTTGCAATGTGGAGAAATTACTGTTTGTGCATTTACAATATTCATTGATTTTTGCCATTGAAAAACATCATGTTATCCATATACCAGAAATGATTGAAGCTACTGACTGAATGAAAGGAGCTGGCATCTCACTCTCTTTGAATCTTCTTTATCATGCTAAGAGGAGCAGGAAAAAGCAAAAAATTTCAGAATTGCACCTTGCAATGCGGAGAAATTACTGTTTGTGCATTTACAATATTCATTGATTTTTGCCATTGAAAAACGTCCAGAAATGATTGAAGCTACTGACTGAATGAAAGGAGCTGGCATCTCACTCTCTTTGAATCTTCTTTATCATGCTAAGAGGAGCAGGAAATAGCAAAAAATTTCAGAATTGCACCTTGCAATGCGGAGAAATTACTGTTTGTGCTTTTACAATATTCATTGATTTTTGCCATTGAAAAACATCATGTTATTCATATACCAGAAATGTTTGAAGCTACTGACTGAATGAAAGGAGCTGGCATCTCACTCTCTTTGAATCTTCTTTATCATGCTAAGAGGAGCAGGAAAAAGCAAAAAATTTCAGAATTGCAACTTGCAATGCGGAGAAATTACTGTTTGTGCATTTACAATATTCATTGATTTTTGCCATTGAAAAACATCATGTTATTCATATACCAGAAATGATTGAAGCTACTGACTGAATGAAAGGAGCTGGCATCTCACTCTCTTTGAATCTTCTTTATCATGCTAAGAGGAGCAGGAAAAAGCAAAAAATTTCAGAATTGCACCTTGCAATGCGGAGAAATTACTGTTTGTGCATTTACAATATTCATTGATTTTTGCCATTGAAAAACATCATGTTATTCATATACCAGAAATGTTTGAAGCTACTGACTGAATGAAAGGAGCTGGCATCGCACTCTCTTTGAATCTTCTTTATCATGCTAAGAGGAGCAGGAAAAAGCAAAAAATTTCAGAATTGCACCTTGCAATGCGGAGAAATTACTGTTTGTGCTTTTACAATATTCATTGATTTTTGCCATTGAAAAACGTCCAGAAATGATTGAAGCTACTGACTGAATGAAAGGAGCTGGCATCTCACTCTCTTTGAATCTTCTTTATCATGCTAAGAGGAGCAGGAAAATGCAAGAAATTTCAGAATTGCACCTTGCAATGCGGAGAAATTACTGTTTGTGCATTTACAATATTCATTGATTTTTGCCATTGAAAAACATCCAGAAATGATTGAAGCTACTGACTGAATGAAAGGAGCTGGCATCTCACTCTCTTTGAATCTTCTTTATCATGCTAAGAGGAGCAGGAAAAAGCAAAAAATTTCAGAATTGCAACTTGCAATGCGGAGAAATTACTGTTTGTGCATTTACAATATTCATTGATTTTTGCCATTGAAAAACATCATGTTATTCATATACCAGAAATGATTGAAGCTACTGACTGAATGAAAGGAGCTGGCATCTCACTCTCTTTGAATCTTCTTTATCATGCTAAGAGGAGCAGGAAAAAGCAAAAAATTTCAGAATTGCACCTTGCAATGCGGAGAAATTACTGTTTGTGCATTTACAATATTCATTGATTTTTGCCATTGAAAAACATCATGTTATTCATATACCAGAAATGTTTGAAGCTACTGACTGAATGAAAGGAGCTGGCATCGCACTCTCTTTGAATCTTCTTTATCATGCTAAGAGGAGCAGGAAAAAGCAAAAAATTTCAGAATTGCACCTTGCAATGCGGAGAAATTACTGTTTGTGCTTTTACAATATTCATTGATTTTTGCCATTGAAAAACGTCCAGAAATGATTGAAGCTACTGACTGAATGAAAGGAGCTGGCATCTCACTCTCTTTGAATCTTCTTTATCATGCTAAGAGGAGCAGGAAAATGCAAGAAATTTCAGAATTGCACCTTGCAATGCGGAGAAATTACTGTTTGTGCATTTACAATATTCATTGATTTTTGCCATTGAAAAACATCCAGAAATGATTGAAGCTACTGACTGAATGAAAGGAGCTGGCATCTCACTCTCTTTGAATCTTCTTTATCATGCTAAGAGGAGCAGGAAAAAGCCAAAAATTTCAGAATTGCACCTTGCAATGCGGAGAAATTACTGTTTGTGCATTTACAATATTCATTGATTTTTGCCATTGAAAAACATCATGTTATTCATATACCAGAAATGATTGAAGCTACTGACTGAATGAAAGGAGCTGGCATCTCACTCTCTTTGAATCTTCTTTATCATGCAAAGAGGAGCAGGAAAAAGCAAAAAATTTCAGAATTGCACCTTGCAATGCGGAGAAATTACTGTTTGTGCATTTACAATATTCATTGATTTTTGCCATTGAAAAACGTCCAGAAATGATTGAAGCTACTGACTGAATGAAAGGAGCTGGCATCTCACTCTCTTTGAATCTTCTTTATCATGCTAAGAGGAGCAGGAAAAAGCAAAAAATTTCAGAATTGCACCTTGCAATGCGGAGAAATTACTGTTTGTGCATTTACAATATTCACTGATTTTTGCCATTGAAAAACGTCCAGAAATGATTGAAGCAACTGACTGAATGAAAGGAGCTGGCATCTCACTCTCTTTGAATCTTCTTTATCATGCTAAGAGGAGCAGGAAAAAGCAAAAAATTTCAGAATTGCACCTTGCAATGCGGAGAAATTACTGTTTGTGCATTTACAATATTCATTGATTTTTGCCATTGAAAAACGTCCAGAAATAATTGAAGCTACTGACTGAATGAAAGGAGCTGGCATCTCACTCTCTTTGAATCTTCTTTATCATGCTAAGAGGAGCAGGAAAAAGCAAAAAATTTCAGAATTGCAACTTGCAATGCGGAGAAATTACTGTTTGTGCATTTACAATATTCATTGATTTTTGCCATTGAAAAACATCATGTTATTCATATACCAGTAATGATTGAAGCTACTGACTGAATGAAAGGAGCTGGAATCTCACTCTCTTTGAATCTTCTTTATCATGCTAAGAGGAGCAGGAAAAAGCAAAAAATTTCAGAATGGCACCTTGCAATGCGGAGAAATTACTGTTTGTGCATTTACAATATTCATTGATTTTTGCCATTGAAAAACGTCCAGAAATGATTGAAGCTACTGACTGAATGAAAGGAGCTGGCATCTCACTCTCTTTGAATCTTCTTTATCATGCTAAGAGGAGCAGGAAAAAGCAAAAAATTTCAGAATTGCACCTTGCAATGCGGAGAAATTACTGTTTGTGCTTTTACAATATTCATTGATTTTTGCCATTGAAACACATCATGTTATTCATATACCAGAAATGTTTGAAGCTACTGACTGAATGAAAGGAGCTGGCATCTCACTCTCTTTGAATCTTCTTTATCATGCTAAGAGGAGCAGGAAAAAGCAAAACATTTCAGAATTGCACCTTGCAATGCGGAGAAATTACTGTTTGTGCATTTACAATATTCATTGATTTTTGCCATTGAAAAATGTCCAGAAATGATTGAAGCTGCTGACTGAATGAAAGGAGCTGGTATCTCACTCTCTTTGAATCTTCTTTATCATGCTAAGAGGAGCAGGAAAAAGCAAAAAATTTCAGAATTGCACCTTGCAATGCGGAGAAATTACTGTTTGTGCATTTACAATATTCATTGATTTTTGCCATTGAAAAACATCATGTTATTCATATACCAGAAATGATTGAAGCTACTGACTGAATGAAAGGAGCTGGCATCTCACTCTCTTTGCATCTTCTTTATCATGCTAAGAGGAGCAGGAAAAAGCAAAAAATTTCAGAATTGCACCTTGCAATGCGGAGAAATTACTGATTGTGCATTTACAATATTCATTGATTTTTGCCATTGAAAAACGTCCAGAAATGATTGAAGCTACTGACTGAATGAAAGGAGCTGGCATCTCACTCTCTTTGAATCTTCTTTATCATGCTAAGAGGAGCAGGAAAAAGCAAAAAATTTCAGAATTGCACCTTGCAATGCGGAGAAATTACTTTTTGTGCATTTACAATATTCATTGATTTTTGCCATTGAAAAACGTCCAGAAATGATTGAAGCTACTGACTGAATGAAAGGAGCTGGCATCTCACTCTCTTTGAATCTTCTTTATCATGCTAAGAGGAGCAGGAAAAAGCAAAAAATTTCAGAATTGCACCTTGCAATGCGGAGAAATTACTGTTTGTGCATTTACAATATTCATTGATTTTTGCCATTGAAAAACATCATGTTATTCATATACCAGAAATGTTTGAAGCTACTGACTGAATGAAAGGAGCTGGCATCTCACTCTCTTTGAATCTTCTTTATCATGCTAAGAGGAGCAGGAAAAAGCAAAAAATTTCAGAATTGCACCTTGCAATGCGGAGAAATTACTGTTTGTGCATTTACAATATTCATTGATTTTTGCCATTGAAAAACGTCCAGAAATGATTGAAGCTACTGACTGAATGAAAGGAGCTGGCATCTCACTCTCTTTGAATCTTCTTTATCATGCTAAGAGGAGCAGGAAAAAGCAAAAAATTTCAGAATTGCACCTTGCAATGCGGAGAAATTACTGTTTGTGCATTTACAATATTCATTGATTTTTGCCATTGAAAAACATCATGTTATTCATATACCAGAAATGATTGAAGCTACTGACTGAATGAAAGGAGCTGGCATCTCGCTCTCTTTGAATCTTCTTTATCATGCTAAGAGGAGCAGGAAAAAGCAAAAAATTTCAGAATTGCACCTTGCAATGCGGAGAAATTACTGTTTGTGCATTTACAATATTCATTGATTTTTGCCATTGAAAAACGTCCAGAAGAGATTGAAGCTACTGACTGAATGAAAGGAGCTGGCATCTCACTCTCTTTGAATCTTCTTTATCATGCTAAGAGGAGCAGGAAAAAGCAAAAAATTTCAGAATTGCACCTTGCAATGTGGAGAAATTACTGTTTGTGCATTTACAATATTCATTGATTTTTGCCATTGAAAAACATCATGTTATTCATATACCAGAAATGATTGAAGCTACTGACTGAATGAAAGGAGCTGGCATCTCACTCTCTTTGAATCTTCTTTATCATGCTAAGAGGAGCAGGAAAAAGCAAAAAATTTCAGAATTGCACCTTGCAATGCGGAGAAATTACTGTTTGTGCATTTACAATATTCATTGATTTTTGCCATTGAAAAACGTCCAGAAATGATTGAAGCTACTGACTGAATGAAAGGAGCTGGCATCTCACTCTCTTTGAATCTTCTTTATCATGCTAAGAGGAGCAGGAAAAAGCAAAAAATTTCAGAATTGCACCTTGCAATGCGGAGAAATTACTGTTTGTGCTTTTACAATATTCATTGATTTTTGCCATTGAAAAACATCATGTTATTCATATACCAGAAATGTTTGAAGCTACTGACTGAATGAAAGGAGCTGGCATCTCACTCTCTTTGAATCTTCTTTATCATGCTAAGAGGAGCAGGAAAAAGCAAAAAATTTCAGAATTGCACCTTGCAATGCGGAGAAATTACTGTTTGTGCATTTACAATATTCATTGATTTTTGCCATTGAAAAACGTCCAGAAATGATTGAAGCTACTGACTGAATGAAAGGAGCTGGCATCTCACTCTCTTTGAATCTTCTTTATCATGCTAAGAGGAGCAGGAAAAAGCAAAAAATTTCAGAATTGCACCTTGCAATGCGGAGAAATTACTGTTTGTGCATTTACAATATTCATTGATTTTTGCCATTGAAAAACGTCCAGAAATGATTGAAGCTACTGACTGAATGAAAGGAGCTGGCATCTCACTCTCTTTGAATCTTCTTTATCATGCTAAGAGGAGCAGGAAAAAGCAAAAAATTTCAGAATTGCAACTTGCAATGCGGAGAAATTACTGTTTGTGCATTTACAATATTCATTGATTTTTGCCATTGAAAAACATCATGTTATTCATATACCAGAAATGATTGAAGCTACTGACTGAATGAAAGGAGCTGGCATCTCACTCTCTTTGAATCTTCTTTATCATGCTAAGAGGAGCAGGAAAAAGCAAAAAATTTCAGAATTGCACCTTGCAATGCGGAGAAATTACTGTTTGTGCATTTACAATATTCATTGATTTTTGCCATTGAAAAACGTCCAGAAATGATTGAAGCTACTGACTGAATGAAAGGAGCTGGCATCTCACTCTCTTTGAATCTTCTTTATCATGCTAAGAGGAGCAGGAAAAAGCAAAAAATTTCAGAATTGCACCTTGCAATGCGGAGAAATTACTGTTTGTGCATTTACAATATTCATTGATTTTTGCCATTGAAAAACGTCCAGAAATGATTGAAGCTACTGACTGAATGAAAGGAGCTGGCATCTCACTCTCTTTGAATCTTCTTTATCATGCTAAGAGGAGCAGGAAAAAGCAAAAAATTTCAGAATTGCACCTTGCAATGCGGAGAAATTACTGTTTGTGCATTTACAATATTCATTAATTTTTGCCATTGAAAAACATCATGTTATTCATATCCCAGAAATGTTTGAAGCTACTGACTGAATGAAAGAAGCTGGCATCTCACTCTCTTTGAATCTTCTTTATCATGCTAAGAGGAGCAGGAAAAAGCAAAAAATTTCAGAATTGCACCTTGCAATGCGGAGAAATTACTGTTTGTGCATTTACAATATTCATTGATTTTTGCCATTGAAAAACGTCCAGAAATGATTGAAGCTACTGACTGAATGAAAGGAGCTGGCATCTCACTCTCTTTGAATCTTCTTTATCATGCTAAGAGGAGCAGGAAAAAGCAAAAAATTTCAGAATTGCACCTTGCAATGCGGAGAAATTACTGTTTGTGCATTTACAATATTCATTGATTTTTGCCATTGAAAAACATCATGTTATTCATATACCAGAAATGTTTGAAGCTACTGACTGAATGAAAGGAGCTGGCATCTCACTCTCTTTGAATCTTCTTTATCATGCTAAGAGGAGCAGGAAAAAGCAAAAAATTTCAGAATTGCACCTTGCAATGCGAAGAAATTACTGTTTGTGCATTTACAATATTCATTGATTTTTGCCATTGAAAAACGTCCAGAAATGATTGAAGCTACTGACTGAATGAAAGGAGCTGGCATCTCACTCTCTTTGAATCTTCTTTATCATGCTAAGAGGAGCAGGAAAATGCAAGAAATTTCAGAATTGCACCTTGCAATGCGGAGAAATTACTGTTTGTGCATTTACAATATTCATTGATTTTTGCCATTGAAAAACATCCAGAAATGATTGAAGCTACTGACTGAATGAAAGGAGCTGGCATCTCACTCTCTTTGAATCTTCTTTATCATGCTAAGAGGAGCAGGAAAAAGCCAAAAATTTCAGAATTGCACCTTGCAATGCGGAGAAATTACTGTTTGTGCATTTACAATATTCATTGATTTTTGCCATTGAAAAACATCATGTTATTCATATACCAGAAATGATTGAAGCTACTGACTGAATGAAAGGAGCTGGCATCTCATTCTCTTTGAATCTTCTTTATCATGCAAAGAGGAGCAGGAAAAAGCAAAAAATTTCAGAATTGCACCTTGCAATGCGGAGAAATTACTGTTTGTGCATTTACAATATTCATTGATTTTTGCCATTGAAAAACGTCCAGAAATGATTGAAGCTACTGACTGAATGAAAGGAGCTGGCATCTCACTCTCTTTGAATCTTCTTTATCATGCTAAGAGGAGCAGGAAAAAGCAAAAAATTTCAGAATTGCACCTTGCAATGCGGAGAAATTACTGTTTGTGCATTTACAATATTCATTGATTTTTGCCATTGAAAAACGTCCAGAAATGATTGAAGCAACTGACTGAATGAAAGGAGCTGGCATCTCACTCTCTTTGAATCTTCTTTATCATGCTAAGAGGAGCAGGAAAAAGCAAAAAATTTCAGAATTGCACCTTGCAATGCGGAGAAATTACTGTTTGTGCATTTACAATATTCATTGATTTTTGCCATTGAAAAACGTCCAGAAATAATTGAAGCTACTGACTGAATGAAAGGAGCTGGCATCTCACTCTCTTTGAATCTTCTTTATCATGCTAAGAGGAGCAGGAAAAAGCAAAAAATTTCAGAATTGCAACTTGCAATGCGGAGAAATTACTGTTTGTGCATTTACAATATTCATTGATTTTTGCCATTGAAAAACATCATGTTATTCATATACCAGAAATGATTGAAGCTATTGACTGATTGAAAGGAGCTGGCATCTCACTCTCTTTGAATCTTCTTTATCATGCTAAGAGGAGCAGGAAAAAGCAAAAAATTTCAGAATTGCACCTTGCAATGCGGAGAAATTACTGTTTGTGCATTTACAATATTCATTGATTTTTGCCATTGAAAAACGTCCAGAAATGATTGAAGCTACTGACTGAATGAAAGGAGCTGGCATCTCACTCTCTTTGAATCTTCTTTATCATGCTAAGAGGAGCAGGAAAAAGCAAAAAATTTCAGAATTGCACCTTGCAATGCGGAGAAATTACTGTTTGTGCTTTTACAATATTCATTGATTTTTGCCATTGAAAAACATCATGTTATTCATATACCAGAAATGTTTGAAGCTACTGACTGAATGAAAGGAGCTGGCATCTCACTCTCTTTGAATCTTCTTTATCATGCTAAGAGGAGCAGGAAAAAGCAAAAAATTTCAGAATTGCACCTTGCAATGCGGAGAAATTACTGTTTGTGCATTTACAATATTCATTGATTTTTGCCATTGAAAAATGTCCAGAAATGATTGAAGCTGCTGACTGAATGAAAGGAGCTGGCATCTCACTCTCTTTGAATCTTCTTTATCATGCTAAGAGGAGCAGGAAAAAGCAAAAAATTTCAGAATTGCACCTTGCAATGCGGAGAAATTACTGTTTGTGCATTTACAATATTCATTGATTTTTGCTATTGAAAAACATCATGTTATTCATATACCAGAAATGATTGAAGCTACTGACTGAATGAAACGAGCTGGCATCTCACTCTCTTTGAATCTTCTTTATCATGCTAAGAGGAGCAGGAAAAAGCAAAAAATTTCAGAATTGCACCTTGCAATGCGGAGAAATTACTGTTTGTGCATTTACAATATTCATTGATTTTTGCCATTGAAAAACGTCCAGAAATGATTGAAGCTACTGACTGAATGAAAGGAGCTGGCATCTCACTCTCTTTGAATCTTCTTTATCATGCTAAGAGGAGCAGGAAAAAGCAAAAAATTTCAGAATTGCACCTTGCAATGCGGAGAAATTACTGTTTGTGCATTTACAATATTCATTGATTTTTGCCATTGAAAAACGTCCAGAAATGATTGAAGCTACTGACTGAATGAAAGGAGCTGGCATCTCACTCTCTTTGAATCTTCTTTATCATGCTAAGAGGAGCAGGAAAAAGCAAAAAATTTCAGAATTGCACCTTGCAATGCGGAGAAATTACTGTTTGTGCATTTACAATATTCATTGATTTTTGCCTTTGAAAAACATCATGTTATTCATATACCAGAAATGTTTGAAGCTACTGACTGAATGAAAGGAGCTGGCATCTCACTCTCTTTGAATCTTCTTTATCATGCTAAGAGGAGCAGGAAAAAGCAAAAAATTTCAGAATTGCACCTTGCAATGCGGAGAAATTACTGTTTGTGCATTTACAATATTCATTGATTTTTGCCATTGAAAAACGTCCAGAAATGATTGAAGCTACTGACTGAATGAAAGGAGCTGGCATCTCACTCTCTTTGAATCTTCTTTATCATGCTAAGAGGAGCAGGAAAAAGTCAAAGATTTCAGAATTGCACCTTGCAATGCGGAGAAATTACTGTTTGTGCATTTACAATATTCATTGATTTTTGCCATTGAAAAACATCATGTTATTCATATACCAGAAATGATTGAAGCTACTGACTGAATGAAAGGAGCTGGCATCTCATTCTCTTTGAATCTTCTTTATCATGCAAAGAGGAGCAGGAAAAAGCAAAAAATTTCAGAATTGCACCTTGCAATGCGGAGAAATTACTGTTTGTGCATTTACAATATTCATTGATTTTTGCCATTGAAAAACGTCCAGAAATGATTGAAGCTACTGACTGAATGAAAGGAGCTGGCATCTCACTCTCTTTGAATCTTCTTTATCATGCTAAGAGGAGCAGGAAAAAGCAAAAAATTTCAGAATTGCACCTTGCAATGCGGAGAAATTACTGTTTGTGCATTTACAATATTCATTGATTTTTGCCATTGAAAAACGTCCAGAAATGATTGAAGCAACTGACTGAATGAAAGGAGCTGGCATCTCACTCTCTTTGAATCTTCTTTATCATGCTAAGAGGAGCAGGAAAAAGCAAAAAATTTCAGAATTGCACCTTGCAATGCGGAGAAATTACTGTTTGTGCATTTACAATATTCATTGATTTTTGCCATTGAAAAACGTCCAGAAATAATTGAAGCTACTGACTGAATGAAAGGAGCTGGCATCTCACTCTCTTTGAATCTTCTTTATCATGCTAAGAGGAGCAGGAAAAAGCAAAAAATTTCAGAATTGCAACTTGCAATGCGGAGAAATTACTGTTTGTGCATTTACAATATTCATTGATTTTTGCCATTGAAAAACATCATGTTATTCATATACCAGAAATGATTGAAGCTACTGACTGAATGAAAGGAGCTGGCATCTCACTCTCTTTGAATCTTCTTTATCATGCTAAGAGGAGCAGGAAAAAGCAAAAAATTTCAGAATTGCACCTTGCAATGCGGAGAAATTACTGTTTGTGCATTTACAATATTCATTGATTTTTGCCATTGAAAAACGTCCAGAAATGATTGAAGCTACTGACTGAATGAAAGGAGCTGGCATCTCACTCTCTTTGAATCTTCTTTATCATGCTAAGAGGAGCAGGAAAAAGCAAAAAATTTCAGAATTGCACCTTGCAATGCGGAGAAATTACTGTTTGTGCTTTTACAATATTCATTGATTTTTGCCATTGAAAAACATCATGTTATTCATATACCAGAAATGTTTGAAGCTACTGACTGAATGAAAGGAGCTGGCATCTCACTCTCTTTGAATCTTCTTTATCATGCTAAGAGGAGCAGGAAAAAGCAAAAAATTTCAGAATTGCACCTTGCAATGCGGAGAAATTACTGTTTGTGCATTTACAATATTCATTGATTTTTGCCATTGAAAAATGTCCAGAAATGATTGAAGCTGCTGACTGAATGAAAGGAGCTGGCATCTCACTCTCTTTGAATCTTCTTTATCATGCTAAGAGGAGCAGGAAAAGCAAAAAATTTCAGAATTGCACCTTGCAATGCGGAGAAATTACTGTTTGTGCATTTACAATATTCATTGATTTTTGCTATTGAAAAACATCATGTTATTCATATACCAGAAATGATTGAAGCTACTGACTGAATGAAACGAGCTGGCATCTCACTCTCTTTGAATCTTCTTTATCATGCTAAGAGGAGCAGGAAAAAGCAAAAAATTTCAGAATTGCACCTTGCAATGCGGAGAAATTACTGTTTGTGCATTTACAATATTCATTGATTTTTGCCATTGAAAAACGTCCAGAAATGATTGAAGCTACTGACTGAATGAAAGGAGCTGGCATCTCACTCTCTTTGAATCTTCTTTATCATGCTAAGAGGAGCAGGAAAAAGCAAAAAATTTCAGAATTGCACCTTGCAATGCGGAGAAATTACTGTTTGTGCATTTACAATATTCATTGATTTTTGCCATTGAAAAACGTCCAGAAATGATTGAAGCTACTGACTGAATGAAAGGAGCTGGCATCTCACTCTCTTTGAATCTTCTTTATCATGCTAAGAGGAGCAGGAAAAAGCAAAAAATTTCAGAATTGCACCTTGCAATGCGGAGAAATTACTGTTTGTGCATTTACAATATTCATTGATTTTTGCCTTTGAAAAACATCATGTTATTCATATACCAGAAATGTTTGAAGCTACTGACTGAATGAAAGGAGCTGGCATCTCACTCTCTTTGAATCTTCTTTATCATGCTAAGAGGAGCAGGAAAAAGCAAAAAATTTCAGAATTGCACCTTGCAATGCGGAGAAATTACTGTTTGTGCATTTACAATATTCATTGATTTTTGCCATTGAAAAACGTCCAGAAATGATTGAAGCTACTGACTGAATGAAAGGAGCTGGCATCTCACTCTCTTTGAATCTTCTTTATCATGCTAAGAGGAGCAGGAAAAAGCAAAAAATTTCAGAATTGCACCTTGCAATGCGGAGAAATTACTGTTTGTGCATTTACAATATTCATTGATTTTTGCCATTGAAAAACATCATGTTATTCATATACCAGAAATGATTGAAACTACTGACTGAATGAAAGGAGCTGGCATCTCGCTCTCTTTGAATCTTCTTTATCATGCTAAGAGGAGCAGGAAAAAGCAAAAAATTTCAGAATTGCACCTTGCAATGCGGAGAAATTACTGTTTGTGCATTTACAATATTCATTGATTTTTGCCATTGAAAAACGTCCAGAAATGATTGAAGCTACTGACTGAATGAAAGGAGCTGGCATCTCACTCTCTTTGAATCTTCTTTATCATGCTAAGAGGAGCAGGAAAAAGCAAAAAATTTCAGAATTGCACCTTGCAATGTGGAGAAATTACTGTTTGTGCATTTACAATATTCATTGATTTTTGCCATTGAAAAACATCATGTTATTCATATACCAGAAATGATTGAAGCTACTGACTGAATGAAAGGAGCTGGCATCTCACTCTCTTTGAATCTTCTTTATCATGCTAAGAGGAGCAGGAAAAAGCAAAAAATTTCAGAATTGCACCTTGCAATGCGGAGAAATTACTGTTTGTGCATTTAGAATATTCATTGATTTTTGCCATTGAAAAACGTCCAGAAATGATTGAAGCTACTGACTGAATGAAAGGAGCTGGCATCTCACTCTCTTTGAATCTTCTTTATCATGCTAAGAGGAGCAGGAAAAAGCAAAAAATTTCAGAATTGCACCTTGCAATGCGGAGAAATTACTGTTTGTGCTTTTACAATATTCATTGATTTTTGCCATTGAAAAACATCATGTTATTCATATACCAGAAATGTTTGAAGCTACTGACTGAATGAAAGGAGCTGGCATCTCACTCTCTTTGAATCTTCTTTATCATGCTAAGAGGAGCAGGAAAAAGCAAAAAATTTCAGAATTGCAACTTGCATTGCGGAGAAATTACTGTTTGTGCATTTACAATATTCATTGATTTTTGCCATTGAAAAACGTCCAGAAATGATTGAAGCTACTGACTGAATGAAAGGAGCTGGCATCTCACTCTCTTTGAATCTTCTTTATCATGCTAAGAGGAGCAGGAAAAAGCAAAAAATTTCAGAATTGCACCTTGCAATGCGGAGAAATTACTGTTTGTGCATTTACAATATTCATTGATTTTTGCCATTGAAAAACGTCCAGATATGATTGAAGCTACTGACTGAATGAAAGGAGCTGGCATCTCACTCTCTTTGAATCTTCTTTATCATGCTAAGAGGAGCAGGAAAAAGCAAAAAATTTCAGAATTGCAACTTGCAATGCGGAGAAATTACTGTTTGTGCATTTACAATATTCATTGATTTTTGCCATTGAAAAACATCATGTTATTCATATACCAGAAATGATTGAAGCTACTGACTGAATGAAAGGAGCTGGCATCTCACTCTCTTTGAATCTTCTTTATCATGCTAAGAGGAGCAGGAAAAAGCAAAAAATTTCAGAATTGCACCTTGCAATGCGGAGAAATTACTGTTTGTGCATTTACAATATTCATTGATTTTTGCCATTGAAAAACGTCCAGAAATGATTGAAGCTACTGACTGAATGAAAGGAGCTGGCATCTCACTCTCTTTGAATCTTCTTTATCATGCTAAGAGGAGCAGGAAAAAGCAAAAAATTTCAGAATTGCACCTTGCAATGCGGAGAAATTACTGTTTGTGCTTTTACAATATTCATTGATTTTTGCCATTGAAAAACATCATGTTATTCATATACCAGAAATGTTTGAAGCTACTGACTGAATGAAAGGAGCTGGCATCTCACTCTCTTTGAATCTTCTTTATCATGCTAAGAGGAGCAGGAAAAAGCAAAAAATTTCAGAATTGCACCTTGCAATGCGGAGAAATTACTGTTTGTGCATTTACAATATTCATTGATTTTTGCCATTGAAAAACGTCCAGAAATGATTGAAGCTACTGACTGAATGAAAGGAGCTGGCATCTCACTCTCTTTGAATCTTCTTTATCATGCTAAGAGGAGCAGGAAAAAGCAAAAAATTTCAGAATTGCACCTTGCAATGCGGAGAAATTACTGTTTGTGCATTTACAATATTCATTGATTTTTGCCATTGAAAAACGTCCAGAAATGATTGAAGCTACTGACTGAATGAAAGGAGCTGGCATCTCACTCTCTTTGAATCTTCTTTATCATGCTAAGAGGAGCAGGAAAAAGCAAAAAATTTCAGAATTGCACCTTGCAATGCGGAGAAATTACTGTTTGTGCATTTACAATATTCATTGATTTTTGCCATTGAAAAACATCATGTTATTCATATACCAGAAATGATTGAAGCTACTGACTGAATGAAAGGAGCTGGCATCTTACTCTCTTTGAATCTTCTTTGTCATGCTAAGAGGAGCAGGAAAAAGCAAAAAATTTCAGAATTGCACCTTGCAATGCGGAGAAATTACTGTTTGAGCATTTACAATATTCATTGATTTTTGCCATTGAAAAACGTCCAGAAATGATTGAAGCTACTGACTGAATGAAAGGAGCTGGCATCTCACTCTCTTTGAATCTTCTTTATCATGCTAAGAGGAGCAGGAAAAAGCAAAAAATTTCAGAATTGCACCTTGCAATGCGGAGAAATTACTGTTTGTGCATTTACAATATTCATTGATTTTTGCCATTGAAAAACGTCCAGAAATGATTGAAGCTACTGAATGAATGAAAGGAGCTGGCATCTCACTCTCTTTGAATCTTCTTTATCATGCTAAGAGGAGCAGGAAAAAGCAAAAAATTTCAGAATTGCACCTTGCAATGCGGAGAAATTACTGTTTGTGCATTTACAATATTCATTGATTTTTGCCATTGAAAAACATCATGTTATTCATATACCAGAAATGTTTGTAGCTACTGACTGAATGAAAGGAGCTGGCATCTCACTCTCTTTGAATCTTCTTTATCATGCTAAGAGGAGCAGGAAAAAGCAAAAAATTTCAGAATTGCACCTTGCAATGCGGAGAAATTACTGTTTGTGCATTTACAATATTCATTGATTTTTGCCATTGAAAAACGTCCAGAAATGATTGAAGCTACTGACTGAATGAAAGGAGCTGGCATCTCACTCTCTTTGAATCTTCTTTATCATGCTAAGAGGAGCAGGAAAAAGCAAAAAATTTCAGAATTGCACCTTGCAATGCGGAGAAATTACTGTTTGTGCATTTACAATATTCATTGATTTTTGCCATTGAAAAACGTCCAGAAATGATTGAAGCTACTGACTGAATGAAAGGAGCTGGCATCTCACTCTCTTTGAATCTTCTTTATCATGCTAAGAGGAGCAGGAAAAAGCAAAAAATTTCAGAATTGCACCTTGCAATGCGGAGAAATTACTCTTTGTGCATTTACAATATTCATTGATTTTTGCCATTGAAAAACATCATGTTATTCATATACCAGAAATGTTTGAAGCTACTGACTGAATGAAAGGAGCTGGCATCTCACTCTCTTTGAATCTTCTTTATCATGCTAAGAGGAGCAGGAAAAAGCAAAAAATTTCAGAATTGCACCTTGCAATGCGGAGAAATTACTGTTTGTGCATTTACAATATTCATTGATTTTTGCCATTGAAAAACATCATGTTATTCATATACCAGAAATGTTTGAAGCTACTGACTGAATGAAAGGAGCTGGCATCTCACTCTCTTTGAATCTTCTTTATCATGCTAAGAGGAGCAGGAAAAAGCAAAAAATTTCAGAATTGCACCTTGCAATGCGGAGAAATTACTGTTTGTGCATTTACAATATTCATTGATTTTTGCCATTGAAAAACGTCCAGAAATGATTGAAGCTACTGACTGAATGAAAGGAGCTGGCATCTCACTCTCTTTGAATCTTCTTTATCATGCTAAGAGGAGCAGGAAAAAGCAAAAAATTTCAGAATTGCACCTTGCAATGCGGAGAAATTACTGTTTGTGCATTTACAATATTCATTGATTTTTGCCATTGAAAAACATCATGTTATTCATATACCAGAAATGATTGAAGCTACTGACTGAATGAAAGGAGCTGGCATCTCGCTCTCTTTGAATCTTCTTTATCATGCTAAGAGGAGCAGGAAAAAGCAAAAAATTTCAGAATTGCACCTTGCAATGCGGAGAAATTACTGTTTGTGCATTTACAATATTCATTGTTTTTTGCCATTGAAAAACGTCCAGAAATGATTGAAGCTACTGACTGAATGAAAGGAGCTGTCATCTCACTCTCTTTGAATCTTCTTTATCATGCTAAGAGGAGCAGGAAAAAGCAAAAAATTTCAGAATTGCACCTTGCAATGTGGAGAAATTACTGTTTGTGCATTTACAATATTCATTGATTTTTGCCATTGAAAAACATCATGTTATTCATATACCAGAAATGATTGAAGCTACTGACTGAATGAAAGGAGCTGGCATCTCACTCTCTTTGAATCTTCTTTATCATGCTAAGAGGAGCAGGAAAAAGCAAAAAATTTCAGAATTGCACCTTGCAATGCGGAGAAATTACTGTTTGTGCATTTACAATATTCATTGATTTTTGCCATTGAAAAACGTCCAGAAATGATTGAAGCTACTGACTGAATGAAAGGAGCTGGCATCTCACTCTCTTTGAATCTTCTTTATCATGCTAAGAGGAGCAGGAAAAAGCAAAAAATTTCAGAATTGCACCTTGCAATGCGGAGAAATTACTGTTTGTGCATTTACAATATTCATTGATTTTTGCCATTGAAAAACATCATGTTATTCATATACCAGAAATGATTGAAGCTACTGACTGAATGAAAGGAGCTGGCATCTTACTCTCTTTGAATCTTCTTTGTCATGCTAAGAGGAGCAGGAAAAAGCAAAAAATTTCAGAATTGCACCTTGCAATGCGGAGAAATTACTGTTTGTGCATTTACAATATTCATTGATTTTTGCCATTGAAAAACGTCCAGAAATGATTGAAGCTACTGACTGAATGAAAGGAGCTGGCATCTCACTCTCTTTGAATCTTCTTTATCATGCTAAGAGGAGCAGGAAAAAGCAAAAAATTTCAGAATTGCACCTTGCAATGCGGAGAAATTACTGTTTGTGCATTTACAATATTCATTGATTTTTGCCATTGAAAAACGTCCAGAAATGATTGAAGCTACTGACTGAATGAAAGGAGCTGGCATCTCACTCTCTTTGAATCTTGTTTATCATGCTAAGAGGAGCAGGAAAAAGCAAAAAATTTCAGAATTGCACCTTGCAATGCGGAGAAATTACTGTTTGTGCATTTACAATATTCATTGATTTTTGCCATTGAAAAACATCATGTTATTCATATACCAGAAATGTTTGTAGCTACTGACTGAATGAAAGGAGCTGGCATCTCACTCTCTTTGAATCTTCTTTATCATGCTAAGAGGAGCAGGAAAAAGCAAAAAATTTCAGAATTGCACCTTGCAATGCGGAGAAATTACTGTTTGTGCATTTACAATATTCATTGATTTTTGCCATTGAAAAACGTCCAGAAATGATTGAAGCTACTGACTGAATGAAAGGAGCTGGCATCTCACTCTCTTTGAATCTTCTTTATCATGCTAAGAGGAGCAGGAAAAAGCAAAAAATTTCAGAATTGCACCTTGCAATGTGGAGAAATTACTGTTTGTGCATTTACAATATTCATTGATTTTTGCCATTGAAAAACATCATGTTATTCATATACCAGAAATGATTGAAGCTACTGACTGAATGAAAGGAGCTGGCATCTCACTCTCTTTGAATCTTCTTTACCATGCTAAGAGGAGCAGGAAAAAGCAAAAAATTTCAGAATTGCACCTTGCAATGCGGAGAAATTACTGTTTGTGCATTTACAATATTCATTGATTTTTGCCATTGAAAAACGTCCAGAAATGATTGAAGCTACTGACTGAATGAAAGGAGCTGGCATCTCACTCTCTTTGAATCTTCTTTATCATGCTAAGAGGAGCAGGAAAAAGCAAAAAATTTCAGAATTGCACCTTGCAATGCGGAGAAATTACTGTTTGTGCTTTTACAATATTCATTGATTTTTGCCATTGAAAAACATCATGTTATTCATATACCAGAAATGTTTGAAGCTACTGACTGAATGAAAGGAGCTGGCATCTCACTCTCTTTGAATCTTCTTTATCATGCTAAGAGGAGCAGGAAAAAGCAAAAAATTTCAGAATTGCACCTTGCAATGCGGAGAAATTACTGTTTGTGCATTTACAATATTCATTGATTTTTGCCATTGAAAAACGTCCAGAAATGATTGAAGCTACTGACTGAATGAAAGGAGCTGGCATCTCACTCTCTTTGAATCTTCTTTATCATGCTAAGAGGAGCAGGAAAAAGCAAAAAATTTCAGAATTGCACCTTGCAATGCGGAGAAATTACTGTTTGTGCATTTACAATATTCATTGATTTTTGCCATTGAAAAACGTCCAGAAATGATTGAAGCTACTGACTGAATGAAAGGAGCTGGCATCTCACTCTCTTTGAATCTTCTTTATCATGCTAAGAGGAGCAGGAAAAAGCAAAAAATTTCAGAATTGCAACTTGCAATGCGGAGAAATTACTGTTTGTGCATTTACAATATTCATTGATTTTTGCCATTGAAAAACATCATGTTATTCATATACCAGAAATGATTGAAGCTACTGACTGAATGAAAGGAGCTGGCATCTCACTCTCTTTGAATCTTCTTTATCATGCTAAGAGGAGCAGGAAAAAGCAAAAAATTTCAGAATTGCACCTTGCAATGCGGAGAAATTACTGTTTGTGCATTTACAATATTCATTGATTTTTGCCATTGAAAAACGTCCAGAAATGATTGAAGCTACTGACTGAATGAAAGGAGCTGGCATCTCACTCTCTTTGAATCTTCTTTATCATGCTAAGAGGAGCAGGAAAAAGCAAAAAATTTCAGAATTGCACCTTGCAATGCGGAGAAATTACTGTTTGTGCTTTTACAATATTCATTGATTTTTGCCATTGAAAAACATCATATTATTCATATACCAGAAATGTTTGAAGCTACTGACTGAATGAAAGGAGCTGGCATCTCACTCTCTTTGAATCTTCTTTATCATGCTAAGAGGAGCAGGAAAAAGCAAAAAATTTCAGAATTGCACCTTGCAATGCGGAGAAATTACTGTTTGTGCATTTACAATATTCATTGATTTTTGCCATTGAAAAACGTCCAGAAATGATTGAAGCTACTGACTGAATGAAAGGAGCTGGCATCTCACTCTCTTTGAATCTTCTTTATCATGCTAAGAGGAGCAGGAAAAAGCAAAAAATTTCAGAATTGCACCTTGCAATGCGGAGAAATTACTGTTTGTGCATTTACAATATTCATTGATTTTTGCCATTGAAAAACGTCCAGAAATGATTGAAGCTACTGACTGAATGAAAGGAGCTGGCATCTCACTCTCTTTGAATCTTCTTTATCATGCTAAGAGGAGCAGGAAAAAGCAAAAAATTTCAGAATTGCACCTTGCAATGCGGAGAAATTACTGTTTGTGCATTTACAATATTCATTGATTTTTGCCATTGAAAAACATCATGTTATTCATATACCAGAAATGATTGAAGCTACTGACTGAATGAAAGGAGCTGGCATCTTACTCTCTTTGAATCTTCTTTGTCATGCTAAGAGGAGCAGGAAAAAGCAAAAAATTTCAGAATTGCACCTTGCAATGCGGAGAAATTACTGTTTGTGCATTTACAATATTCATTGATTTTTGCCATTGAAAAACGTCCAGAAATGATTGAAGCTACTGACTGAATGAAAGGAGCTGGCATCTCACTCTCTTTGAATCTTCTTTATCATGCTAAGAGGAGCAGGAAAAAGCAAAAAATTTCAGAATTGCACCTTGCAATGCGGAGAAATTACTGTTTGTGCATTTACAATATTCATTGATTTTTGCCATTGAAAAACGTCCAGAAATGATTGAAGCTACTGACTGAATGAAAGGAGCTGGCATCTCACTCTCTTTGAATCTTCTTTATCATGCTAAGAGGAGCAGGAAAAAGCAAAAAATTTCAGAATTGCACCTTGCAATGCGGAGAAATTACTGTTTGTGCATTTACAATATTCATTGATTTTTGCCATTGAAAAACATCATGTTATTCATATACCAGAAATGTTTGTAGCTACTGACTGAATGAAAGGAGCTGGCATCTCACTCTCTTTGAATCTTCTTTATCATGCTAAGAGGAGCAGGAAAAAGCAAAAAATTTAAGAATTGCACCTTGCAATGCAGAGAAATTACTGTTTGTGCATTTACAATATTCATTGATTTTTGCCATTGAAAAACGTCCAGAAATGATTGAAGCTACTGACTGAATGAAAGGAGCTGGCATCTCACTCTCTTTGAATCTTCTTTATCATGCTAAGAGGAGCAGGAAAAATCAAAAAATTTCAGAATTGCACCTTGCAATGCGGAGAAATTACTGTTTGTGCATTTACAATATTCAATGATTTTTGCCATTGAAAAACATGTTATTCATATACCAGAAATGTTTGAAGCTACTGACTGAATGAAAGGAGCTGGCACCTCACTCTCTTTGAATCTTCTTTATCATGCTAAGAGGAGCGGGAAAAAGCAAAAAATTTCAGAATTGCACCTTGCAATGCGGAGAAATTACTGTTTGTGCATTTACAATATTCATTGATTTTTGCCATTGAAAAACATCCAGAAATGATTGAAGGTACTGACTGAATGAAAGGAGCTGGCATCTCACTCTCTTTGAATCTTCTTTATCATGCTAAGAGGAGCAGGAAAAAGCAAAAAATTTCAGAATTGCACTTTGCAATGCGGAGAAATTACTGTTTGTGCATTTACAATATTCATTGATTTTTGCCATTGAAAAACGTCCAGAAATGATTGAAGCTACTGACTGAATGAAAGGAGCTGGCATCTCACTCTCTTTGAATCTTCTTTATCATGCTAAGAGGAGCAGGAAAAAGCCAAAAATTTCAGAATTGCACCTTGCAATGCGGAGAAATTACAGTTTGTGCATTTACAATATTCATTGATTTTTGCCATTGAAAAACATCCAGAAATGATTGAAGCTACTGACTGAATGAAAGGAGCTGGCATCTCACTCTCTTTGAATATTCTTTATCATGCTAAGAGGAGCAGGAAAAAGCAAAAAATTTCAGAATTGCACCTTGCAATGCGGAGAAATTACTGTTTGTGCATTTACAATATTCATTGATTTTTGCCATTGAAAAACATCATGTTATTCATATACCAGAAATGTTTGAAGCTACTGACTGAATGAAAGGAGCTGGCATCTCACTCTCTTTGAATCTTCTTTATCATGCTAAGAGGAGCAGGAAAAAGCAAAAAATTTCAGAATTGCACCTTGCAATGCGGAGAAATTACTGTTTGTGCATTTACAATATTCATTGATTATTGCCATTGAAAAACATCATGTTATTCATATACCAGAAATGTTTGAAGCTACTGACTGAATGAAAGGAGCTGGCATCTCACTCTCTGAATCTTCTTTATCATGCTAAGAGGAGCAGGAAAAAGCAAAAAATTTCAGAATTGCACCTTGCAATGTGGAGAAATTACTGTTTGTGCATTTACAATATTCATTGATTTTTACCATTGAAAAACGTCCAGAAATGATTGAAGCTACTGACTGAATGAAAGTAGCTGGCATCTCACTCTCTTTGAATCTTCTTTATCATGCTAAGAGGAGCAGGAAAAAGCAAAAAATTTCAGAATTGCAACTTGCAATGCGGAGAAATTACTGTTTGTGCATTTACAATATTCATTGATTTTTGCCATTGAAAAACATCATGTTATTCATATACCAGAAATGATTGAAGCTACTGACTGAATGAAAGGAGCTGGCATCTCACTCTCTTTGAATCTTCTTTATCATGCTAAGAGGAGCAGGAAAAAGCAAAAAATTTCAGAATTGCACCTTGCAATGCGGAGAAATTACTGTTTGTGCATTTACAATATTCATTGATTTTTGCCATTGAAAAACGTCCAGAAATGATTGAAGCTACTGACTGAATGAAAGGAGCTGGCATCTCACTCTCTTTGAATCTTCTTTATCATGCTAAGAGGAGCAGGAAAAAGCAAAAAATTTCAGAATTGCACCTTGCAATGCGGAGAAATTACTGTTTGTGCATTTACAATATTCATTGATTTTTGCCATTGAAAAACGTCCAGAAATGATTGAAGCTACTGACTGAATGAAAGGAGCTGGCATCTCACTCTCTTTGAATCTTCTTTATCATGCTAAGAGGAGCAGGAAAAAGCAAAAAATTTCAGAATTGCAACTTGCAATGCGGAGAAATTACTGTTTGTGCATTTACAATATTCATTGATTTTTGCCATTGAAAAACATCATGTTATTCATATACCAGAAATGATTGAAGCTACTGACTGAATGAAAGGAGCTGGCATCTCACTCTCTTTGAATCTTCTTTATCATGCTAAGAGGAGCAGGAAAAAGCAAAAAATTTCAGAATTGCACCTTGCAATGCGGAGAAATTACTGTTTGTGCATTTACAATATTCATTGATTTTTGCCATTGAAAAACGTCCAGAAATGATTGAAGCTACTGACTGAATGAAAGGAGCTGGCATCTCACTCTCTTTGAATCTTCTTTATCATGCTAAGAGGAGCAGGAAAAAGCAAAAAATTTCAGAATTGCACCTTGCAATGCCGAGAAATTACTGTTTGTGCTTTTACAATATTCATTGATTTTTGCCATTGAAAAACATCATATTATTCATATACCAGAAATGTTTGAAGCTACTGACTGAATGAAAGGAGCTGGCATCTCACTCTCTTTGAATCTTCTTTATCATGCTAAGAGGAGCAGGAAAAAGCAAAAAATTTCAGAATTGCACCTTGCAATGCGGAGAAATTACTGTTTGTGCATTTACAATATTCATTGATTTTTGCCATTGAAAAACGTCCAGAAATGATTGAAGCTACTGACTGAATGAAAGGAGCTGGCATCTCACTCTCTTTGAATCTTCTTTATCATGCTAAGAGGAGCAGGAAAAAGCAAAAAATTTCAGAATTGCACCTTGCAATGCGGAGAAATTACTGTTTGTGCATTTACAATATTCATTGATTTTTGCCATTGAAAAACGTCCAGAAATGATTGAAGCTACTGACTGAATGAAAGGAGCTGGCATCTCACTCTCTTTGAATCTTCTTTATCATGCTAAGAGGAGCAGGAAAAAGCAAAAAATTTCAGAATTGCACCTTGCAATGCGGAGAAATTACTGTTTGTGCATTTACAATATTCATTGATTTTTGCCATTGAAAAACATCATGTTATTCATATACCAGAAATGATTGAAGCTACTGACTGAATGAAAGGAGCTGGCATCTTACTCTCTTTGAATCTTCTTTGTCATGCTAAGAGGAGCAGGAAAAAGCAAAAAATTTCAGAATTGCACCTTGCAATGCGGAGAAATTACTGTTTGTGCATTTACAATATTCATTGATTTTTGCCATTGAAAAACGTCCAGAAATGATTGAAGCTACTGACTGAATGAAAGGAGCTGGCATCTCACTCTCTTTGAATCTTCTTTATCATGCTAAGAGGAGCAGGAAAAAGCAAAAAATTTCAGAATTGCACCTTGCAATGCGGAGAAATTACTGTTTGTGCATTTACAATATTCATTGATTTTTGCCATTGAAAAACGTCCAGAAATGATTGAAGCTACTGACTGAATGAAAGGAGCTGGCATCTCACTCTCTTTGAATCTTCTTTATCATGCTAAGAGGAGCAGGAAAAAGCAAAAAATTTCAGAATTGCACCTTGCAATGCGGAGAAATTACTGTTTGTGCATTTACAATATTCATTGATTTTTGCCATTGAAAAACATCATGTTATTCATATACCAGAAATGTTTGTAGCTACTGACTGAATGAAAGGAGCTGGCATCTCACTCTCTTTGAATCTTCTTTATCATGCTAAGAGGAGCAGGAAAAAGCAAAAAATTTAAGAATTGCACCTTGCAATGCAGAGAAATTACTGTTTGTGCATTTACAATATTCATTGATTTTTGCCATTGAAAAACGTCCAGAAATGATTGAAGCTACTGACTGAATGAAAGGAGCTGGCATCTCACTCTCTTTGAATCTTCTTTATCATGCTAAGAGGAGCAGGAAAAATCAAAAAATTTCAGAATTGCACCTTGCAATGCGGAGAAATTACTGTTTGTGCATTGACAATATTCAATGATTTTTGCCATTGAAAAACATGTTATTCATATACCAGAAATGTTTGAAGCTACTGACTGAATGAAAGGAGCTGGCACCTCACTCTCTTTGAATCTTCTTTATCATGCTAAGAGGAGCGGGAAAAAGCAAAAAATTTCAGAATTGCACCTTGCAATGCGGAGAAATTACTGTTTGTGCATTTACAATATTCATTGATTTTTGCCATTGAAAAACATCCAGAAATGATTGAAGGTACTGACTGAATGAAAGGAGCTGGCATCTCACTCTCTTTGAATCTTCTTTATCATGCTAAGAGGAGCAGGAAAAAGCAAAAAATTTCAGAATTGCACTTTGCAATGCGGAGAAATTACTGTTTGTGCATTTACAATATTCATTGATTTTTGCCATTGAAAAACGTCCAGAAATGATTGAAGCTACTGACTGAATGAAAGGAGCTGGCATCTCACTCTCTTTGAATCTTCTTTATCATGCTAAGAGGAGCAGGAAAAAGCCAAAAATTTCAGAATTGCACCTTGCAATGCGGAGAAATTACAGTTTGTGCATTTACAATATTCATTGATTTTTGCCATTGAAAAACATCCAGAAATGATTGAAGCTACTGACTGAATGAAAGGAGCTGGCATCTCACTCTCTTTGAATATTCTTTATCATGCTAAGAGGAGCAGGAAAAAGCAAAAAATTTCAGAATTGCACCTTGCAATGCGGAGAAATTACTGTTTGTGCATTTACAATATTCATTGATTTTTGCCATTGAAAAACATCATGTTATTCATATACCAGAAATGTTTGAAGCTACTGACTGAATGAAAGGAGCTGGCATCTCACTCTCTTTGAATCTTCTTTATCATGCTAAGAGGAGCAGGAAAAAGCAAAAAATTTCAGAATTGCACCTTGCAATGCGGAGAAATTACTGTTTGTGCATTTACAATATTCATTGATTATTGCCATTGAAAAACATCATGTTATTCATATACCAGAAATGTTTGAAGCTACTGACTGAATGAAAGGAGCTGGCATCTCACTCTCTGAATCTTCTTTATCATGCTAAGAGGAGCAGGAAAAAGCAAAAAATTTCAGAATTGCACCTTGCAATGTGGAGAAATTACTGTTTGTGCATTTACAATATTCATTGATTTTTACCATTGAAAAACGTCCAGAAATGATTGAAGCTACTGACTGAATGAAAGTAGCTGGCATCTCACTCTCTTTGAATCTTCTTTATCATGCTAAGAGGAGCAGGAAAAAGCAAAAAATTTCAGAATTGCACCTTGCAATGCAGAGAAATTACTGTTTGTGCATTTACAATATTCATTGATTTTTGCCATTGAAAAACATCATGTTATTCATATACCAGAAATGTTTGAAGCTACTGACTGAATGAAAGGAGCTGGCATCTCACTCTCTTTGAATCTTCTTTATCATGCTAAGAGGAGCAGGAAAAAGCAAAAAATTTCAGAATTGCACCTTGCAATGTGGAGAAATTACTGTTTGTGCATTTACAATATTCATTGATTTTTACCATTGAAAAACGTCCAGAAATGATTGAAGCTACTGACTGAATGAAAGTAGCTGGCATCTCACTCTCTTTGAATCTTCTTTATCATGCTAAGAGGAGCAGGAAAAAGCAAAAAATTTCAGAATTGCACCTTGCAATGCGGAGAAATTACTGTTTGTGCATTTACAATATTCATTGATTTTTGCCATTGAAAAACATCATGTTATTCATATACCAGAAATGATTGAAGCTACTGACTGAATGAAAGGAGCTGGCATCTCACTCTCTTTGAATCTTCTTTATCATGCTAAGAGGAGCAGGAAAAAGCAAAAAATTTCAGAATTGCACCTTGCAATGCGGAGAAATTACTGTTTGTGCATTTACAATATTCATTGATTTTTGCCATTGAAAAACGTCCAGAAATGATTGAAGCTACTGACTGAATGAAAGGAACTGGCATCTCACTCTCTTTGAATCTTCTTTATCATGCTAAGAGGAGCAGGAAAAAGCAAAAAATTTCAGAATTGCACCTTGCAATGCGGAGAAATTACTGTTTGTGCATTTACAAAATTCATTGATTTTTGCCATTGAAAAACATCATGTTATTCATATACCAGAAATGTTTGAAGCTACTGACTGAATGAAAGGAGCTGACATCTCACTCTCTTTGAATCTTCTTTATCATGCTAAGAGGAGCAGGAAAAAGCAAAAAATTTCAGAATTGCACCTTGCAATGCGGAGAAATTACTGTTTGTGCATTTACAATATTCATTGATTTTTGCCATTGAAAAACGTCCAGAAATGATTGAAGCTACTGACTGAATGAAAGGAGCTGGCATCTCACTCTCTTTGAATCTTCTTTATCATGCTAAGAGGAGCAGGAAAAAGCAAAAAATTTCAGAATTGCACCTTGCAATGCGGAGAAATTACTGTTTGTGCATTTACAATATTCATTGATTTTTGCCATTGAAAAACGTCCAGAAATGATTGAAGCTACTGACTGAATGAAAGGAGCTGGCATCTCACTCTCTTTGAATCTTCTTTATCATGCTAAGAGGAGCAGGAAAAAGCAAAAAATTTCAGAATTGCACCTTGCAATGCGGAGAAATTACTGTTTGTGCATTTACAATATTCATTGATTTTTGCCATTGAAAAACATCATGTTATTCATATACCAGAAATGATTGAAGCTACTGACTGAATGAAAGGAGCTGGCATCTCACTCTCTTTGAATCTTCTTTATCATGCTAAGAGGAGCAGGAAAAAGCAAAAAATTTCAGAATTGCACCTTGCAATGCGGAGAAATTACTGTTTGTGCATTTACAATATTCATTGATTTTTGCCATTGAAAAACGTCCAGAAATGATTGAAGCTACTGACTGAATGAAAGGAACTGGCATCTCACTCTCTTTGAATCTTCATCATGCTAAGAGGAGCAGGAAAAAGCAAAAAATTTCAGAATTGCACCTTGCAATGCGGAGAAATTACTGTTTGTGCATTTACAAAATTCATTGATTTTTGCCATTGAAAAACATCATGTTATTCATATACCAGAAATGTTTGAAGCTACTGACTGAATGAAAGGAGCTGACATCTCACTCTCTTTGAATCTTCTTTATCATGCTAAGAGGAGCAGGAAAAAGCAAAAAATTTCAGAATTGCACCTTGCAATGCGGAGAAATTACTGTTTGTGCATTTACAATATTCATTGATTTTTGCCATTGAAAAACGTCCAGAAATGATTGAAGCTACTGACTGAATGAAAGGAGCTGGCATCTCACTCTCTTTGAATCTTCTTTATCATGCTAAGAGGAGCAGGAAAAAGCAAAAAATTTCAGAATTGCACCTTGCAATGCGGAGAAATTACTGTTTGTGCATTTACAATATTCATTGATTTTTGCCATTGAAAAACATCATGTTATTCATATACCAGAAATGATTGAAGCTACTGACTGAATGAAAGGAGCTGGCATCTCACTCTCTTTGAATCTTCTTTATCATGCTAAGAGGAGCAGGAAAAAGCAAAAAATTTCAGAATTGCACCTTGCAATGTGGAGAAATTACTGTTTGTGCATTTACAATATTCATTGATTTTTACCATTGAAAAACGTCCAGAAATGATTGAAGCTACTGACTGAATGAAAGTAGCTGGCATCTCACTCTCTTTGAATCTTCTTTATCATGCTAAGAGGAGCAGGAAAAAGCAAAAAATTTCAGACTTGCACCTTGCAATGCGGAGAAATTACTGTTTGTGCATTTACAATATTCATTGATTTTTGCCATTGAAAAACATCATGTTATTCATATACCAGAAATGTTTGAAGCTACTGACTGAATGAAAGGAGCTGGCATCTCACTCTCTTTGAATCTTCTTTATCATGCTAAGAGGAGCAGGAAAAAGCAAAAAATTTCAGAATTGCACCTTGCAATGCGGAGAAATTACTGTTTGTGCATTTACAATATTCATTGATTTTTGCCATTGAAAAACGTCCAGAAATGATTGAAGCTACTGACTGAATGAAAGGAGCTGGCATCTCACTCTCTTTGAATCTTGTTTATCATGCTAAGAGGAGCAGGAAAAAGCAAAAAATTTCAGAATTGCACCTTGCAATGCGGAGAAATTACTGTTTGTGCATTTACAATATTCATTGATTTTTGCCATTGAAAAACGTCCAGAAATGATTGAAGCTACTGACTGAATGAAAGGAGCTGGCATCTCACTCTCTTTGAATCTTCTTTATCATGCTAAGAGGAGCAGGAAAAAGCAAAAAAATTCAGAATTGCACCTTGCAATGCGGAGAAATTACTGTTTGTGCATTTACAATATTCATTGATTTTTGCCATTGAAAAACATCATGTTATTCATATACCAGAAATGATTGAAGCTACTGACTGAATGAAAGGAGCTGGCATCTCACTCTCTTTGAATCTTCTTTATCATGCTAAGAGGAGCAGGAAAAAGCAAAAAATTTCAGAATTGCACCTTGCAATGCGGAGAAATTACTGTTTGTGCATTTACAATATTCATTGATTTTTGCCATTGAAAAACGTCCAGAAATGATTGAAGCTACTGACTGAATGAAAGGAGCTGGCATCTCACTCTCTTTGAATCTTCTTTATCATGCTAAGAGGAGCAGGAAAAAGCAAAAAATTTCAGAATTGCACCTTGCAATGCGGAGAAATTACTGTTTGTGCATTTACAATATTCATTGATTTTTGCCATTGAAAAACATCATGTTATTCATATACCAGAAATGATTGAAGCTACTGACTGAATGAAAGGAGCTGGCATCTCACTCTCTTTGAATCTTCTTTATCATGCTAAGAGGAGCAGGAAAAAGCAAAAAATTTCAGAATTGCACCTTGCAATGCGGAGAAATTACTGTTTGTGCATTTACAATATTCATTGATTTTTGCCATTGAAAAACGTCCAGAAATGATTGAAGCTACTGACTGAATGAAAGGAACTGGCATCTCACTCTCTTTGAATCTTCTTTATCATGCTAAGAGGAGCAGGAAAAAGCAAAAAATTTCAGAATTGCACCTTGCAATGCGGAGAAATTACTGTTTGTGCATTTACAAAATTCATTGATTTTTGCCATTGAAAAACATCATGTTATTCATATACCAGAAATGTTTGAAGCTACTGACTGAATGAAAGGAGCTGACATCTCACTCTCTTTGAATCTTCTTTATCATGCTAAGAGGAGCAGGAAAAAGCAAAAAATTTCAGAATTGCACCTTGCAATGCGGAGAAATTACTGTTTGTGCATTTACAATATTCATTGATTTTTGCCATTGAAAAACGTCCAGAAATGATTGAAGCTACTGACTGAATGAAAGGAGCTGGCATCTCACTCTCTTTGAATCTTCTTTATCATGCTAAGAGGAGCAGGAAAAAGCAAAAAATTTCAGAATTGCACCTTGCAATGCGGAGAAATTACTGTTTGTGCATTTACAATATTCATTGATTTTTGCCATTGAAAAACATCATGTTATTCATATACCAGAAATGATTGAAGCTACTGACTGAATGAAAGGAGCTGGCATCTCACTCTCTTTGAATCTTCTTTATCATGCTAAGAGGAGCAGGAAAAAGCAAAAAATTTCAGAATTGCACCTTGCAATGTGGAGAAATTACTGTTTGTGCATTTACAATATTCATTGATTTTTACCATTGAAAAACGTCCAGAAATGATTGAAGCTACTGACTGAATGAAAGTAGCTGGCATCTCACTCTCTTTGAATCTTCTTTATCATGCTAAGAGGAGCAGGAAAAAGCAAAAAATTTCAGACTTGCACCTTGCAATGCGGAGAAATTACTGTTTGTGCATTTACAATATTCATTGATTTTTGCCATTGAAAAACATCATGTTATTCATATACCAGAAATGTTTGAAGCTACTGACTGAATGAAAGGAGCTGGCATCTCACTCTCTTTGAATCTTCTTTATCATGCTAAGAGGAGCAGGAAAAAGCAAAAAATTTCAGAATTGCACCTTGCAATGCGGAGAAATTACTGTTTGTGCATTTACAATATTCATTGATTTTTGCCATTGAAAAACGTCCAGAAATGATTGAAGCTACTGACTGAATGAAAGGAGCTGGCATCTCACTCTCTTTGAATCTTGTTTATCATGCTAAGAGGAGCAGGAAAAAGCAAAAAATTTCAGAATTGCACCTTGCAATGCGGAGAAATTACTGTTTGTGCATTTACAATATTCATTGATTTTTGCCATTGAAAAACGTCCAGAAATGATTGAAGCTACTGACTGAATGAAAGGAGCTGGCATCTCACTCTCTTTGAATCTTCTTTATCATGCTAAGAGGAGCAGGAAAAAGCAAAAAAATTCAGAATTGCACCTTGCAATGCGGAGAAATTACTGTTTGTGCATTTACAATATTCATTGATTTTTGCCATTGAAAAACATCATGTTATTCATATACCAGAAATGATTGAAGCTACTGACTGAATGAAAGGAGCTGGCATCTCACTCTCTTTGAATCTTCTTTATCATGCTAAGAGGAGCAGGAAAAAGCAAAAAATTTCAGAATTGCACCTTGCAATGCGGAGAAATTACTGTTTGTGCATTTACAATATTCATTGATTTTTGCCATTGAAAAACGTCCAGAAATGATTGAAGCTACTGACTGAATGAAAGGAACTGGCATCTCACTCTCTTTGAATCTTCTTTATCATGCTAAGAGGAGCAGGAAAAAGCAAAAAATTTCAGAATTGCACCTTGCAATGCGGAGAAATTACTGTTTGTGCATTTACAAAATTCATTGATTTTTGCCATTGAAAAACATCATGTTATTCATATACCAGAAATGTTTGAAGCTACTGACTGAATGAAAGGAGCTGACATCTCACTCTCTTTGAATCTTCTTTATCATGCTAAGAGGAGCAGGAAAAAGCAAAAAATTTCAGAATTGCACCTTGCAATGCGGAGAAATTACTGTTTGTGCATTTACAATATTCATTGATTTTTGCCATTGAAAAACGTCCAGAAATGATTGAAGCTACTGACTGAATGAAAGGAGCTGGCATCTCACTCTCTTTGAATCTTCTTTATCATGCTAAGAGGAGCAGGAAAAAGCAAAAAATTTCAGAATTGCACCTTGCAATGCGGAGAAATTACTGTTTGTGCATTTACAATATTCATTGATTTTTGCCATTGAAAAACGTCCAGAAATGATTGAAGCTACTGACTGAATGAAAGGAGCTGGCATCTCACTCTCTTTGAATCTTCTTTATCATGCTAAGAGGAGCAGGAAAAAGCAAAAAATTTCAGAATTGCAACTTGCAATGCGGAGAAATTACTGTTTGTGCATTTACAATATTCATTGATTTTTGCCATTGAAAAACATCATGTTATTCATATACCAGAAATGATTGAAGCTACTGACTGAATGAAAGGAGCTGGCATCTCACTCTCTTTGAATCTTCTTTATCATGCTAAGAGGAGCAGGAAAAAGCAAAAAATTTCAGAATTGCACCTTGCAATGCGGAGAAATTACTGTTTGTGCATTTACAATATTCATTGATTTTTGCCATTGAAAAACGTCCAGAAATGATTGAAGCTACTGACTGAATGAAAGGAGCTGGCATCTCACTCTCTTTGAATCTTCTTTATCATGCTAAGAGGAGCAGGAAAAAGCAAAAAATTTCAGAATTGCACCTTGCAATGCGGAGAAATTACTGTTTGTGCTTTTACAATATTCATTGATTTTTGCCATTGAAAAACATCATATTATTCATATACCAGAAATGTTTGAAGCTACTGACTGAATGAAAGGAGCTGGCATCTCACTCTCTTTGAATCTTCTTTATCATGCTAAGAGGAGCAGGAAAAAGCAAAAAATTTCAGAATTGCACCTTGCAATGCGGAGAAATTACTGTTTGTGCATTTACAATATTCATTGATTTTTGCCATTGAAAAACGTCCAGAAATGATTGAAGCTACTGACTGAATGAAAGGAGCTGGCATCTCACTCTCTTTGAATCTTCTTTATCATGCTAAGAGGAGCAGGAAAAAGCAAAAAATTTCAGAATTGCACCTTGCAATGCGGAGAAATTACTGTTTGTGCATTTACAATATTCATTGATTTTTGCCATTGAAAAACGTCCAGAAATGATTGAAGCTACTGACTGAATGAAAGGAGCTGGCATCTCACTCTCTTTGAATCTTCTTTATCATGCTAAGAGGAGCAGGAAAAAGCAAAAAATTTCAGAATTGCACCTTGCAATGCGGAGAAATTACTGTTTGTGCATTTACAATATTCATTGATTTTTGCCATTGAAAAACATCATGTTATTCATATACCAGAAATGATTGAAGCTACTGACTGAATGAAAGGAGCTGGCATCTTACTCTCTTTGAATCTTCTTTGTCATGCTAAGAGGAGCAGGAAAAAGCAAAAAATTTCAGAATTGCACCTTGCAATGCGGAGAAATTACTGTTTGTGCATTTACAATATTCATTGATTTTTGCCATTGAAAAACGTCCAGAAATGATTGAAGCTACTGACTGAATGAAAGGAGCTGGCATCTCACTCTCTTTGAATCTTCTTTATCATGCTAAGAGGAGCAGGAAAAAGCAAAAAATTTCAGAATTGCACCTTGCAATGCGGAGAAATTACTGTTTGTGCATTTACAATATTCATTGATTTTTGCCATTGAAAAACGTCCAGAAATGATTGAAGCTACTGACTGAATGAAAGGAGCTGGCATCTCACTCTCTTTGAATCTTCTTTATCATGCTAAGAGGAGCAGGAAAAAGCAAAAAATTTCAGAATTGCACCTTGCAATGCGGAGAAATTACTGTTTGTGCATTTACAATATTCATTGATTTTTGCCATTGAAAAGCATCATGTTATTCATATACCAGAAATGTTTGAAGCTACTGACTGAATGAAAGGAGCTGGCATCTCACTCTCTTTGAATCTTCTTTATCATGCTAAGAGGAGCAGGAAAAAGCAAAAAATTTCAGAATTGCACCTTGCAATGCGGAGAAATTACTGTTTGTGCATTTACAATATTCATTGATTATTGCCATTGAAAAACATCATGTTATTCATATACCAGAAATGTTTGAAGCTACTGACTGAATGAAAGGAGCTGGCATCTCACTCTCTGAATCTTCTTTATCATGCTAAGAGGAGCAGGAAAAAGCAAAAAATTTCAGAATTGCACCTTGCAATGTGGAGAAATTACTGTTTGTGCATTTACAATATTCATTGATTTTTACCATTGAAAAACGTCCAGAAATGATTGAAGCTACTGACTGAATGAAAGTAGCTGGCATCTCACTCTCTTTGAATCTTCTTTATCATGCTAAGAGGAGCAGGAAAAAGCAAAAAATTTCAGAATTGCACCTTGCAATGCAGAGAAATTACTGTTTGTGCATTTACAATATTCATTGATTTTTGCCATTGAAAAACATCATGTTATTCATATACCAGAAATGTTTGAAGCTACTGACTGAATGAAAGGAGCTGGCATCTCACTCTCTTTGAATCTTCTTTATCATGCTAAGAGGAGCAGGAAAAAGCAAAAAATTTCAGAATTGCACCTTGCAATGTGGAGAAATTACTGTTTGTGCATTTACAATATTCATTGATTTTTACCATTGAAAAACGTCCAGAAATGATTGAAGCTACTGACTGAATGAAAGTAGCTGGCATCTCACTCTCTTTGAATCTTCTTTATCATGCTAAGAGGAGCAGGAAAAAGCAAAAAATTTCAGAATTGCACCTTGCAATGCGGAGAAATTACTGTTTGTGCATTTACAATATTCATTGATTTTTGCCATTGAAAAACATCATGTTATTCATATACCAGAAATGATTGAAGCTACTGACTGAATGAAAGGAGCTGGCATCTCACTCTCTTTGAATCTTCTTTATCATGCTAAGAGGAGCAGGAAAAAGCAAAAAATTTCAGAATTGCACCTTGCAATGCGGAGAAATTACTGTTTGTGCATTTACAATATTCATTGATTTTTGCCATTGAAAAACGTCCAGAAATGATTGAAGCTACTGACTGAATGAAAGGAACTGGCATCTCACTCTCTTTGAATCTTCTTTATCATGCTAAGAGGAGCAGGAAAAAGCAAAAAATTTCAGAATTGCACCTTGCAATGCGGAGAAATTACTGTTTGTGCATTTACAAAATTCATTGATTTTTGCCATTGAAAAACATCATGTTATTCATATACCAGAAATGTTTGAAGCTACTGACTGAATGAAAGGAGCTGACATCTCACTCTCTTTGAATCTTCTTTATCATGCTAAGAGGAGCAGGAAAAAGCAAAAAATTTCAGAATTGCACCTTGCAATGCGGAGAAATTACTGTTTGTGCATTTACAATATTCATTGATTTTTGCCATTGAAAAACGTCCAGAAATGATTGAAGCTACTGACTGAATGAAAGGAGCTGGCATCTCACTCTCTTTGAATCTTCTTTATCATGCTAAGAGGAGCAGGAAAAAGCAAAAAATTTCAGAATTGCACCTTGCAATGCGGAGAAATTACTGTGTGTGCATTTACAATATTCATTGATTTTTGCCATTGAAAAACGTCCAGAAATGATTGAAGCTACTGACTGAATGAAAGGAGCTGGCATCTCACTCTCTTTGAATCTTCTTTATCATGCTAAGAGGAGCAGGAAAAAGCAAAAAATTTCAGAATTGCACCTTGCAATGCGGAGAAATTACTGTTTGTGCATTTACAATATTCATTGATTTTTGCCATTGAAAAACATCATGTTATTCATATACCAGAAATGATTGAAGCTACTGACTGAATGAAAGGAGCTGGCATCTCACTCTCTTTGAATCTTCTTTATCATGCTAAGAGGAGCAGGAAAAAGCAAAAAATTTCAGAATTGCACCTTGCAATGCGGAGAAATTACTGTTTGTGCATTTACAATATTCATTGATTTTTGCCATTGAAAAACGTCCAGAAATGATTGAAGCTACTGACTGAATGAAAGGAACTGGCATCTCACTCTCTTTGAATCTTCATCATGCTAAGAGGAGCAGGAAAAAGCAAAAAATTTCAGAATTGCACCTTGCAATGCGGAGAAATTACTGTTTGTGCATTTACAATATTCATTGATTTTTGCCATTGAAAAACGTCCAGAAATGATTGAAGCTACTGACTGAATGAAAGGAGCTGGCATCTCACTCTCTTTGAATCTTCTTTATCATGCTAAGAGGAGCAGGAAAAAGCAAAAAATTTCAGAATTGCACCTTGCAATGCGGAGAAATTACTGTTTGTGCATTTACAATATTCATTGATTTTTGCCATTGAAAAACATCATGTTATTCATATACCAGAAATGATTGAAGCTACTGACTGAATGAAAGGAGCTGGCATCTCACTCTCTTTGAATCTTCTTTATCATGCTAAGAGGAGCAGGAAAAAGCAAAAAATTTCAGAATTGCACCTTGCAATGTGGAGAAATTACTGTTTGTGCATTTACAATATTCATTGATTTTTACCATTGAAAAACGTCCAGAAATGATTGAAGCTACTGACTGAATGAAAGTAGCTGGCATCTCACTCTCTTTGAATCTTCTTTATCATGCTAAGAGGAGCAGGAAAAAGCAAAAAATTTCAGACTTGCACCTTGCAATGCGGAGAAATTACTGTTTGTGCATTTACAATATTCATTGATTTTTGCCATTGAAAAACATCATGTTATTCATATACCAGAAATGTTTGAAGCTACTGACTGAATGAAAGGAGCTGGCATCTCACTCTCTTTGAATCTTCTTTATCATGCTAAGAGGAGCAGGAAAAAGCAAAAAATTTCAGAATTGCACCTTGCAATGCGGAGAAATTACTGTTTGTGCATTTACAATATTCATTGATTTTTGCCATTGAAAAACGTCCAGAAATGATTGAAGCTACTGACTGAATGAAAGGAGCTGGCATCTCACTCTCTTTGAATCTTGTTTATCATGCTAAGAGGAGCAGGAAAAAGCAAAAAATTTCAGAATTGCACCTTGCAATGCGGAGAAATTACTGTTTGTGCATTTACAATATTCATTGATTTTTGCCATTGAAAAACGTCCAGAAATGATTGAAGCTACTGACTGAATGAAAGGAGCTGGCATCTCACTCTCTTTGAATCTTCTTTATCATGCTAAGAGGAGCAGGAAAAAGCAAAAAAATTCAGAATTGCACCTTGCAATGCGGAGAAATTACTGTTTGTGCATTTACAATATTCATTGATTTTTGCCATTGAAAAACATCATGTTATTCATATACCAGAAATGATTGAAGCTACTGACTGAATGAAAGGAGCTGGCATCTCACTCTCTTTGAATCTTCTTTATCATGCTAAGAGGAGCAGGAAAAAGCAAAAAATTTCAGAATTGCACCTTGCAATGCGGAGAAATTACTGTTTGTGCATTTACAATATTCATTGATTTTTGCCATTGAAAAACGTCCAGAAATGATTGAAGCTACTGACTGAATGAAAGGAGCTGGCATCTCACTCTCTTTGAATCTTCTTTATCATGCTAAGAGGAGCAGGAAAAAGCAAAAAATTTCAGAATTGCACCTTGCAATGCGGAGAAATTACTGTTTGTGCATTTACAATATTCATTGATTTTTGCCATTGAAAAACATCATGTTATTCATATACCAGAAATGATTGAAGCTACTGACTGAATGAAAGGAGCTGGCATCTCACTCTCTTTGAATCTTCTTTATCATGCTAAGAGGAGCAGGAAAAAGCAAAAAATTTCAGAATTGCACCTTGCAATGCGGAGAAATTACTGTTTGTGCATTTACAATATTCATTGATTTTTGCCATTGAAAAACGTCCAGAAATGATTGAAGCTACTGACTGAATGAAAGGAACTGGCATCTCACTCTCTTTGAATCTTCTTTATCATGCTAAGAGGAGCAGGAAAAAGCAAAAAATTTCAGAATTGCACCTTGCAATGCGGAGAAATTACTGTTTGTGCATTTACAAAATTCATTGATTTTTGCCATTGAAAAACATCATGTTATTCATATACCAGAAATGTTTGAAGCTACTGACTGAATGAAAGGAGCTGACATCTCACTCTCTTTGAATCTTCTTTATCATGCTAAGAGGAGCAGGAAAAAGCAAAAAATTTCAGAATTGCACCTTGCAATGCGGAGAAATTACTGTTTGTGCATTTACAATATTCATTGATTTTTGCCATTGAAAAACGTCCAGAAATGATTGAAGCTACTGACTGAATGAAAGGAGCTGGCATCTCACTCTCTTTGAATCTTCTTTATCATGCTAAGAGGAGCAGGAAAAAGCAAAAAATTTCAGAATTGCACCTTGCAATGCGGAGAAATTACTGTTTGTGCATTTACAATATTCATTGATTTTTGCCATTGAAAAACATCATGTTATTCATATACCAGAAATGATTGAAGCTACTGACTGAATGAAAGGAGCTGGCATCTCACTCTCTTTGAATCTTCTTTATCATGCTAAGAGGAGCAGGAAAAAGCAAAAAATTTCAGAATTGCACCTTGCAATGTGGAGAAATTACTGTTTGTGCATTTACAATATTCATTGATTTTTACCATTGAAAAACGTCCAGAAATGATTGAAGCTACTGACTGAATGAAAGTAGCTGGCATCTCACTCTCTTTGAATCTTCTTTATCATGCTAAGAGGAGCAGGAAAAAGCAAAAAATTTCAGACTTGCACCTTGCAATGCGGAGAAATTACTGTTTGTGCATTTACAATATTCATTGATTTTTGCCATTGAAAAACATCATGTTATTCATATACCAGAAATGTTTGAAGCTACTGACTGAATGAAAGGAGCTGGCATCTCACTCTCTTTGAATCTTCTTTATCATGCTAAGAGGAGCAGGAAAAAGCAAAAAATTTCAGAATTGCACCTTGCAATGCGGAGAAATTACTGTTTGTGCATTTACAATATTCATTGATTTTTGCCATTGAAAAACGTCCAGAAATGATTGAAGCTACTGACTGAATGAAAGGAGCTGGCATCTCACTCTCTTTGAATCTTGTTTATCATGCTAAGAGGAGCAGGAAAAAGCAAAAAATTTCAGAATTGCACCTTGCAATGCGGAGAAATTACTGTTTGTGCATTTACAATATTCATTGATTTTTGCCATTGAAAAACGTCCAGAAATGATTGAAGCTACTGACTGAATGAAAGGAGCTGGCATCTCACTCTCTTTGAATCTTCTTTATCATGCTAAGAGGAGCAGGAAAAAGCAAAAAAATTCAGAATTGCACCTTGCAATGCGGAGAAATTACTGTTTGTGCATTTACAATATTCATTGATTTTTGCCATTGAAAAACATCATGTTATTCATATACCAGAAATGATTGAAGCTACTGACTGAATGAAAGGAGCTGGCATCTCACTCTCTTTGAATCTTCTTTATCATGCTAAGAGGAGCAGGAAAAAGCAAAAAATTTCAGAATTGCACCTTGCAATGCGGAGAAATTACTGTTTGTGCATTTACAATATTCATTGATTTTTGCCATTGAAAAACGTCCAGAAATGATTGAAGCTACTGACTGAATGAAAGGAACTGGCATCTCACTCTCTTTGAATCTTCTTTATCATGCTAAGAGGAGCAGGAAAAAGCAAAAAATTTCAGAATTGCACCTTGCAATGCGGAGAAATTACTGTTTGTGCATTTACAAAATTCATTGATTTTTGCCATTGAAAAACATCATGTTATTCATATACCAGAAATGTTTGAAGCTACTGACTGAATGAAAGGAGCTGACATCTCACTCTCTTTGAATCTTCTTTATCATGCTAAGAGGAGCAGGAAAAAGCAAAAAATTTCAGAATTGCACCTTGCAATGCGGAGAAATTACTGTTTGTGCATTTACAATATTCATTGATTTTTGCCATTGAAAAACGTCCAGAAATGATTGAAGCTACTGACTGAATGAAAGGAGCTGGCATCTCACTCTCTTTGAATCTTCTTTATCATGCTAAGAGGAGCAGGAAAAAGCAAAAAATTTCAGAATTGCACCTTGCAATGCGGAGAAATTACTGTTTGTGCATTTACAATATTCATTGATTTTTGCCATTGAAAAACGTCCAGAAATGATTGAAGCTACTGACTGAATGAAAGGAGCTGGCATCTCACTCTCTTTGAATCTTCTTTATCATGCTAAGAGGAGCAGGAAAAAGCAAAAAATTTCAGAATTGCAACTTGCAATGCGGAGAAATTACTGTTTGTGCATTTACAATATTCATTGATTTTTGCCATTGAAAAACATCATGTTATTCATATACCAGAAATGATTGAAGCTACTGACTGAATGAAAGGAGCTGGCATCTCACTCTCTTTGAATCTTCTTTATCATGCTAAGAGGAGCAGGAAAAAGCAAAAAATTTCAGAATTGCACCTTGCAATGCGGAGAAATTACTGTTTGTGCATTTACAATATTCATTGATTTTTGCCATTGAAAAACGTCCAGAAATGATTGAAGCTACTGACTGAATGAAAGGAGCTGGCATCTCACTCTCTTTGAATCTTCTTTATCATGCTAAGAGGAGCAGGAAAAAGCAAAAAATTTCAGAATTGCACCTTGCAATGCGGAGAAATTACTGTTTGTGCTTTTACAATATTCATTGATTTTTGCCATTGAAAAACATCATATTATTCATATACCAGAAATGTTTGAAGCTACTGACTGAATGAAAGGAGCTGGCATCTCACTCTCTTTGAATCTTCTTTATCATGCTAAGAGGAGCAGGAAAAAGCAAAAAATTTCAGAATTGCACCTTGCAATGCGGAGAAATTACTGTTTGTGCATTTACAATATTCATTGATTTTTGCCATTGAAAAACGTCCAGAAATGATTGAAGCTACTGACTGAATGAAAGGAGCTGGCATCTCACTCTCTTTGAATCTTCTTTATCATGCTAAGAGGAGCAGGAAAAAGCAAAAAATTTCAGAATTGCACCTTGCAATGCGGAGAAATTACTGTTTGTGCATTTACAATATTCATTGATTTTTGCCATTGAAAAACGTCCAGAAATGATTGAAGCTACTGACTGAATGAAAGGAGCTGGCATCTCACTCTCTTTGAATCTTCTTTATCATGCTAAGAGGAGCAGGAAAAAGCAAAAAATTTCAGAATTGCACCTTGCAATGCGGAGAAATTACTGTTTGTGCATTTACAATATTCATTGATTTTTGCCATTGAAAAACATCATGTTATTCATATACCAGAAATGATTGAAGCTACTGACTGAATGAAAGGAGCTGGCATCTTACTCTCTTTGAATCTTCTTTGTCATGCTAAGAGGAGCAGGAAAAAGCAAAAAATTTCAGAATTGCACCTTGCAATGCGGAGAAATTACTGTTTGTGCATTTACAATATTCATTGATTTTTGCCATTGAAAAACGTCCAGAAATGATTGAAGCTACTGACTGAATGAAAGGAGCTGGCATCTCACTCTCTTTGAATCTTCTTTATCATGCTAAGAGGAGCAGGAAAAAGCAAAAAATTTCAGAATTGCACCTTGCAATGCGGAGAAATTACTGTTTGTGCATTTACAATATTCATTGATTTTTGCCATTGAAAAACGTCCAGAAATGATTGAAGCTACTGACTGAATGAAAGGAGCTGGCATCTCACTCTCTTTGAATCTTCTTTATCATGCTAAGAGGAGCAGGAAAAAGCAAAAAATTTCAGAATTGCACCTTGCAATGCGGAGAAATTACTGTTTGTGCATTTACAATATTCATTGATTTTTGCCATTGAAAAACATCATGTTATTCATATACCAGAAATGTTTGTAGCTACTGACTGAATGAAAGGAGCTGGCATCTCACTCTCTTTGAATCTTCTTTTTCATGCTAAGAGGAGCAGGAAAAAGCAAAAAATTTCAGAATTGCACCTTGCAATGCGGAGAAATTACTGTTTGTGCATTTACAATATTCATTGATTTTTGCCATTGAAAAACGTCCAGAAATGATTGAAGCTACTGACTGAATGAAAGGAGCTGGCATCTCACTCTCTTTGAATCTTCTTTATCATGCTAAGAGGAGCAGGAAAAAGCAAAAAATTTCAGAATTGCACCTTGCAATGCGGAGAAATTACTGTTTGTGCATTTACAATATTCATTGATTTTTGCCATTGAAAAACGTCCAGAAATGATTGAAGCTACTGACTGAATGAAAGGAGCTGGCATCTCACTCTCTTTGAATCTTCTTTATCATGCTAAGAGGAGCAGGAAAAAGCAAAAAATTTCAGAATTGCACCTTGCAATGCGGAGAAATTACTCTTTGTGCATTTACAATATTCATTGATTTTTGCCATTGAAAAACATCATGTTATTCATATACCAGAAATGTTTGAAGCTACTGACTGAATGAAAGGAGCTGGCATCTCACTCTCTTTGAATCTTCTTTATCATGCTAAGAGGAGCAGGAAAAAGCAAAAAATTTCAGAATTGCACCTTGCAATGCGGAGAAATTACTGTTTGTGCATTTACAATATTCATTGATTTTTGCCATTGAAAAACGTCCAGAAATGATTGAAGCTACTGACTGAATGAAAGGAGCTGGCATCTCACTCTCTTTGAATCTTCTTTATCATGCTAAGAGGAGCAGGAAAAAGCAAAAAATTTCAGAATTGCACCTTGCAATGCGGAGAAATTACTGTTTGTGCATTTACAATATTCATTGATTTTTGCCATTGAAAAACATCATGTTATTCATATACCAGAAATGTTTGTAGCTACTGACTGAATGAAAGGAGCTGGCATCTCACTCTCTTTGAATCTTCTTTATCATGCTAAGAGGAGCAGGAAAAAGCAAAAAATTTCAGAATTGCACCTTGCAATGCGGAGAAATTACTGTTTGTGCATTTACAATATTCATTGATTTTTGCCATTGAAAAACGTCCAGAAATGATTGAAGCTACTGACTGAATGAAAGGAGCTGGCATCTCACTCTCTTTGAATCTTCTTTATCATGCTAAGAGGAGCAGGAAAAAGCAAAAAATTTCAGAATTGCACCTTGCAATGCGGAGAAATTACTGTTTGTGCATTTACAATATTCATTGATTTTTGCCATTGAAAAACGTCCAGAAATGATTGAAGCTACTGACTGAATGAAAGGAGCTGGCATCTCACTCTCTTTGAATCTTCTTTATCATGCTAAGAGGAGCAGGAAAAAGCAAAAAATTTCAGAATTGCACCTTGCAATGCGGAGAAATTACTGTTTGTGCATTTACAATATTCATTGATTTTTGCCATTGAAAAACATCATGTTATTCATATACCAGAAATGTTTGAAGCTACTGACTGAATTAAAGGAGCTGGCATCTCACTCTCTTTGAATCTTCTTTATCATGCTAAGAGGAGCAGGAAAAAGCAAAAAATTTCAGAATTGCACCTTGCAATGTGGAGAAATTACTGTTTGTGCATTTACAATATTCATTGATTTTTACCATTGAAAAACGTCCAGAAATGATTGAAGCTACTGACTGAATGAAAGTAGCTGGCATCTCACTCTCTTTGAATCTTCTTTATCATGCTAAGAGGAGCAGGAAAAAGCAAAAAATTTCAGACTTGCACCTTGCAATGCGGAGAAATTACTGTTTGTGCATTTACAATATTCATTGATTTTTGCCATTGAAAAACATCATGTTATTCATATACCAGAAATGTTTGAAGCTACTGACTGAATGAAAGGAGCTGGCATCTCACTCTCTTTGAATCTTCTTTATCATGCTAAGAGGAGCAGGAAAAAGCAAAAAATTTCAGAATTGCACCTTGCAATGCGGAGAAATTACTGTTTGTGCATTTACAATATTCATTGATTTTTGCCATTGAAAAACGTCCAGAAATGATTGAAGCTACTGACTGAATGAAAGGAGCTGGCATCTCACTCTCTTTGAATCTTCTTTATCATGCTAAGAGGAGCAGGAAAAAGCAAAAAATTTCAGAATTGCACCTTGCAATGCGGAGAAATTACTGTTTGTGCATTTACAATATTCATTGATTTTTGCCATTGAAAAACGTCCAGAAATGATTGAAGCTACTGACTGAATGAAAGGAGCTGGCATCTCACTCTCTTTGAATCTTCTTTATCATGCTAAGAGGAGCAGGAAAAATCAAAAAATTTCAGAATTGCACCTTGCAATGCGGAGAAATTACTGTTTGTGCATTTACAATATTCAATGATTTTTGCCATTGAAAAACATGTTATTCATATACCAGAAATGTTTGAAGCTACTGACTGAATGAAAGGAGCTGGCACCTCACTCTCTTTGAATCTTCTTTATCATGCTAAGAGGAGCGGGAAAAAGCAAAAAATTTCAGAATTGCACCTTGCAATGCGGAGAAATTACTGTTTGTGCATTTACAATATTCATTGATTTTTGCCATTGAAAAACATCCAGAAATGATTGAAGGTACTGACTGAATGAAAGGAGCTGGCATCTCACTCTCTTTGAATCTTCTTTATCATGTTAAGAGGAGCAGGAAAAAGCAAAAAATTTCAGAATTGCACCTTGCAATGCGGAGAAATTACTGTTTGTGCATTTACAATATTCATTGATTTTTGCCATTGAAAAACGTCCAGAAATGATTGAAGCTACTGACTGAATGAAAGGAGCTGGCATCTCACTCTCTTTGAATATTCTTTATCATGCTAAGAGGAGCAGGAAAAAGCAAAAAATTTCAGAATTGCACCTTGCAATGCGGAGAAATTACTGTTTGTGCATTTACAATATTCATTGATTTTTGCCATTGAAAAACATCATGTTATTCATATACCAGAAATGTTTGAAGCTACTGACTGAATGAAAGGAGCTGGCATCTCACTCTCTTTGAATCTTCTTTATCATGCTAAGAGGAGCAGGAAAAAGCAAAAAATTTCAGAATTGCACCTTGCAATGCGGAGAAATTACTGTTTGTGCATTTACAATATTCATTGATTTTTGCCATTGAAAAACATCATGTTATTCATATACCAGAAATGTTTGAAGCTACTGACTGAATGAAAGGAGCTGGCATCTCACTCTCTGAATCTTCTTTATCATGCTAAGAGGAGCAGGAAAAAGCAAAAAATTTCAGAATTGCACCTTGCAATGTGGAGAAATTACTGTTTGTGCATTTACAATATTCATTGATTTTTACCATTGAAAAACGTCCAGAAATGATTGAAGCTACTGACTGAATGAAAGTAGCTGGCATCTCACTCTCTTTGAATCTTCTTTATCATGCTAAGAGGAGCAGGAAAAAGCAAAAAATTTCAGAATTGCACCTTGCAATGCAGAGAAATTACTGTTTGTGCATTTACAATATTCATTGATTTTTGCCATTGAAAAACATCATGTTATTCATATACCAGAAATGTTTGAAGCTACTGACTGAATGAAAGGAGCTGGCATCTCACCCTCTTTGAATCTTCTTTATCATGCTAAGAGGAGCAGGAAAAAGCAAAAAATTTCAGAATTGCACCTTGCAATGTGGAGAAATTACTGTTTGTGCATTTACAATATTCATTGATTTTTACCATTGAAAAACGTCCAGAAATGATTGAAGCTACTGACTGAATGAAAGTAGCTGGCATCTCACTCTCTTTGAATCTTCTTTATCATGCTAAGAGGAGCAGGAAAAAGCAAAAAATTTCAGAATTGCACCTTGCAATGCGGAGAAATTACTGTTTGTGCATTTACAATATTCATTGATTTTTGCCATTGAAAAACATCATGTTATTCATATACCAGAAATGATTGAAGCTACTGACTGAATGAAAGGAGCTGGCATCTCACTCTCTTTGAATCTTCTTTATCATGCTAAGAGGAGCAGGAAAAAGCAAAAAATTTCAGAATTGCACCTTGCAATGCGGAGAAATTACTGTTTGTGCATTTACAATATTCATTGATTTTTGCCATTGAAAAACGTCCAGAAATGATTGAAGCTACTGACTGAATGAAAGGAACTGGCATCTCACTCTCTTTGAATCTTCTTTATCATGCTGAGGAGCAGGAAAAAGCAAAAAATTTCAGAATTGCACCTTGCAATGCGGAGAAATTACTGTTTGTGCATTTACAAAATTCATTGATTTTTGCCATTGAAAAACATCATGTTATTCATATACCAGAAATGTTTGAAGCTACTGACTGAATGAAAGGAGCTGACATCTCACTCTCTTTGAATCTTCTTTATCATGCTAAGAGGAGCAGGAAAAAGCAAAAAATTTCAGAATTGCACCTTGCAATGCGGAGAAATTACTGTTTGTGCATTTACAATATTCATTGATTTTTGCCATTGAAAAACGTCCAGAAATGATTGAAGCTACTGACTGAATGAAAGGAGCTGGCATCTCACTCTCTTTGAATCTTCTTTATCATGCTAAGAGGAGCAGGAAAAAGCAAAAAATTTCAGAATTGCACCTTGCAATGCGGAGAAATTACTGTTTGTGCATTTACAATATTCATTGATTTTTGCCATTGAAAAACGTCCAGAAATGATTGAAGCTACTGACTGAATGAAAGGAGCTGGCATCTCACTCTCTTTGAATCTTCTTTATCATGCTAAGAGGAGCAGGAAAAAGCAAAAAATTTCAGAATTGCACCTTGCAATGCGGAGAAATTACTGTTTGTGCATTTACAATATTCATTGATTTTTGCCATTGAAAAACATCATGTTATTCATATACCAGAAATGATTGAAGCTACTGACTGAATGAAAGGAGCTGGCATCTCACTCTCTTTGAATCTTCTTTATCATGCTAAGAGGAGCAGGAAAAAGCAAAAAATTTCAGAATTGCACCTTGCAATGCGGAGAAATTACTGTTTGTGCATTTACAATATTCATTGATTTTTGCCATTGAAAAACGTCCAGAAATGATTGAAGCTACTGACTGAATGAAAGGAACTGGCATCTCACTCTCTTTGAATCTTCTTTATCATGCTAAGAGGAGCAGGAAAAAGCAAAAAATTTCAGAATTGCACCTTGCAATGCGGAGAAATTACTGTTTGTGCATTTACAAAATTCATTGATTTTTGCCATTGAAAAACATCATGTTATTCATATACCAGAAATGTTTGAAGCTACTGACTGAATGAAAGGAGCTGACATCTCACTCTCTTTGAATCTTCTTTATCATGCTAAGAGGAGCAGGAAAAAGCAAAAAATTTCAGAATTGCACCTTGCAATGCGGAGAAATTACTGTTTGTGCATTTACAATATTCATTGATTTTTGCCATTGAAAAACGTCCAGAAATGATTGAAGCTACTGACTGAATGAAAGGAGCTGGCATCTCACTCTCTTTGAATCTTTATCATGCTAAGAGGAGCAGGAAAAAGCAAAAAATTTCAGAATTGCACCTTGCAATGCGGAGAAATTACTGTTTGTGCATTTACAATATTCATTGATTTTTGCCATTGAAAAACATCATGTTATTCATATACCAGAAATGATTGAAGCTACTGACTGAATGAAAGGAGCTGGCATCTCACTCTCTTTGAATCTTCTTTATCATGCTAAGAGGAGCAGGAAAAAGCAAAAAATTTCAGAATTGCACCTTGCAATGTGGAGAAATTACTGTTTGTGCATTTACAATATTCATTGATTTTTACCATTGAAAAACGTCCAGAAATGATTGAAGCTACTGACTGAATGAAAGTAGCTGGCATCTCACTCTCTTTGAATCTTCTTTATCATGCTAAGAGGAGCAGGAAAAAGCAAAAAATTTCAGACTTGCACCTTGCAATGCGGAGAAATTACTGTTTGTGCATTTACAATATTCATTGATTTTTGCCATTGAAAAACATCATGTTATTCATATACCAGAAATGTTTGAAGCTACTGACTGAATGAAAGGAGCTGGCATCTCACTCTCTTTGAATCTTCTTTATCATGCTAAGAGGAGCAGGAAAAAGCAAAAAATTTCAGAATTGCACCTTGCAATGCGGAGAAATTACTGTTTGTGCATTTACAATATTCATTGATTTTTGCCATTGAAAAACGTCCAGAAATGATTGAAGCTACTGACTGAATGAAAGGAGCTGGCATCTCACTCTCTTTGAATCTTGTTTATCATGCTAAGAGGAGCAGGAAAAAGCAAAAAATTTCAGAATTGCACCTTGCAATGCGGAGAAATTACTGTTTGTGCATTTACAATATTCATTGATTTTTGCCATTGAAAAACGTCCAGAAATGATTGAAGCTACTGACTGAATGAAAGGAGCTGGCATCTCACTCTCTTTGAATCTTCTTTATCATGCTAAGAGGAGCAGGAAAAAGCAAAAAATTTCAGAATTGCACTTTGCAATGCGGAGAAATTACTGTTTGTGCATTTACAATATTCATTGATTTTTGCCATTGAAAAACGTCCAGAAATGATTGAAGCTACTGACTGAATGAAAGGAGCTGGCATCTCACTCTCTTTGAATCTTCTTTATCATGCTAAGAGGAGCAGGAAAAAGCAAAAAATTTCAGAATTGCACCTTGCAATGCGGAGAAATTACTGTTTGTGCATTTACAATATTCATTGATTTTTGCCATTGAAAAACGTCCAGAAATGATTGAAGCTACTGACTGAATGAAAGGAGCTGGCATCTCACTCTCTTTGAATCTTCTTTATCATGCTAAGAGGAGCAGGAAAAAGCAAAAAATTTCAGAATTGCACCTTGCAATGCGGAGAAATTACTGTTTGTGCATTTACAATATTCATTGATTTTTGCCATTGAAAAACATCATGTTATTCATATACCAGAAATGATTGAAGCTACTGACTGAATGAAAGGAGCTGGCATCTCACTCTCTTTGAATCTTCTTTATCATGCTAAGAGGAGCAGGAAAAAGCAAAAAATTTCAGAATTGCACCTTGCAATGCGGAGAAATTACTGTTTGTGCATTTACAATATTCATTGATTTTTGCCATTGAAAAACGTCCAGAAATGATTGAAGCTACTGACTGAATGAAAGGAACTGGCATCTCACTCTCTTTGAATCTTCTTTATCATGCTAAGAGGAGCAGGAAAAAGCAAAAAATTTCAGAATTGCACCTTGCAATGCGTAGAAATTACTGTTTGTGCATTTACAAAATTCATTGATTTTTGCCATTGAAAAACATCATGTTATTCATATACCAGAAATGTTTGAAGCTACTGACTGAATGAAAGGAGCTGACATCTCACTCTCTTTGAATCTTCTTTATCATGCTAAGAGGAGCAGGAAAAAGCAAAAAATTTCAGAATTGCACCTTGCAATGCGGAGAAATTACTGTTTGTGCATTTACAATATTCATTGATTTTTGCCATTGAAAAACGTCCAGAAATGATTGAAGCTACTGACTGAATGAAAGGAGCTGGCATCTCACTCTCTTTGAATCTTCTTTATCATGCTAAGAGGAGCAGGGAAAAAGCTAAAAATTTCAGAATTGCACCTTGCAATGCGGAGAAATTACTGTTTGTGCATTTACAATATTCATTGATTTTTGCCATTGAAAAACATCATGTTATTCATATACCAGAAATGATTGAAGCTACTGACTGAATGAAAGGAGCTGGCATCTCACTCTCTTTGAATCTTCTTTATCATGCTAAGAGGAGCAGGAAAAAGCAAAAAATTTCAGAATTGCACCTTGCAATGTGGAGAAATTACTGTTTGTGCATTTACAATATTCATTGATTTTTACCATTGAAAAACGTCCAGAAATGATTGAAGCTACTGACTGAATGAAAGTAGCTGGCATCTCACTCTCTTTGAATCTTCTTTATCATGCTAAGAGGAGCAGGAAAAAGCAAAAAATTTCAGACTTGCACCTTGCAATGCGGAGAAATACTGTTTGTGCATTTACAATATTCATTGATTTTTGCCATTGAAAAACATCATGTTATTCATATACCAGAAATGTTTGAAGCTACTGACTGAATGAAAGGAGCTGGCATCTCACTCTCTTTGAATCTTCTTTATCATGCTAAGAGGAGCAGGAAAAAGCAAAAAATTTCAGAATTCCACCTTGCAATGCGGAGAAATTACTGTTTGTGCATTTACAATATTCATTGATTTTTGCCATTGAAAAACGTCCAGAAATGATTGAAGCTACTGACTGAATGAAAGGAGCTGGCATCTCACTCTCTTTGAATCTTGTTTATCATGCTAAGAGGAGCAGGAAAAAGCAAAAAATTTCAGAATTGCACCTTGCAATGCGGGAGAAATTACTGTTTGTGCATTTACAATATTCATTGATTTTTGCCATTGAAAAACGTCCAGAAATGATTGAAGCTACTGACTGAATGAAAGGAGCTGGCATCTCACTCTCTTTGAATCTTCTTTATCATGCTAAGAGGAGCAGGAAAAAGCAAAAAAATTTCAGAATTGCACCTTGCAATGCGGAGAAATTACTGTTTGTGCATTTACAATATTCATTGATTTTTGCCATTGAAAAACATCATGTTATTCATATACCAGAAATGTTTGAAGCTACTGACTGAATGAAAGGAGCTGGCATCTCACTCTCTTTGAATCTTCTTTATCATGCTAAGAGGAGCAGGAAAAAGCAAAAAATTTCAGAATTGCACCTTGCAATGCGGAGAAATTACTGTTTGTGCATTTACAATATTCATTGATTTTTGCCATTGAAAAACATCATGTTATTCATATACCAGAAATGTTTGAAGCTACTGACTGAATGAAAGGAGCTGGCATCTCACTCTCTGAATCTTCTTTATCATGCTAAGAGGAGCAGGGAAAAAGCAAAAATTTCAGAATTGCACCTTGCAATGTGGAGAAATTACTGTTTGTGCATTTACAATATTCATTGATTTTTACCATTGAAAACGTCCAGAAATGATTGAAGCTACTGACTGAATGAAAGTAGCTGGCATCTCACTCTCTTTGAATCTTCTTTATCATGCTAAGAGGAGCAGGAAAAAGCAAAAAATTTCAGAATTGCACCTTGCAATGCAGAGAAATTACTGTTTGTGCATTTACAATATTCATTGATTTTTGCCATTGAAAAACATCATGTTATTCATATACCAGAAATGTTTGAAGCTACTGACTGAATGAAAGGAGCTGGCATCTCACTCTCTTTGAATCTTCTTTATCATGCTAAGAGGAGCAGGAAAAAGCAAAAAATTTCAGAATTGCACCTTGCAATGTGGAGAAATTACTGTTTGTGCATTTACAATATTCATTGATTTTACCATTGAAAAACGTCCAGAAATGATTGAAGCTACTGACTGAATGAAAGTAGCTGGCATCTCACTCTCTTTGAATCTTCTTTATCATGCTAAGAGGAGCAGGAAAAAGCAAAAAATTTCAGAATTGCACCTTGCAATGCGGAGAAATTACTGTTTGTGCATTTACAATATTCATTGATTTTTGCCATTGAAAAACATCATGTTATTCATATACCAGAAATGATTGAAGCTACTGACTGAATGAAAGGAGCTGGCATCTCACTCTCTTTGAATCTTCTTTATCATGCTAAGAGGAGCAGGAAAAAGCAAAAAATTTCAGAATTGCACCTTGCAATGCGGAGAAATTACTGTTTGTGCATTTACAATATTCATTGATTTTTGCCATTGAAAAACGTCCAGAAATGATTGAAGCTACTGACTGAATGAAAGGAACTGGCATCTCACTCTCTTTGAATCTTCTTTATCATGCTGAGGAGCAGGAAAAAGCAAAAAATTTCAGAATTGCACCTTGCAATGCGGAGAAATTACTGTTTGTGCATTTACAAAATTCATTGATTTTTGCCATTGAAAAACATCATGTTATTCATATACCAGAAATGTTTGAAGCTACTGACTGAATGAAAGGAGCTGACATCTCACTCTCTTTGAATCTTCTTTATCATGCTAAGAGGAGCAGGAAAAAGCAAAAAATTTCAGAATTGCACCTTGCAATGCGGAGAAATTACTGTTTGTGCATTTACAATATTCATTGATTTTTGCCATTGAAAAACGTCCAGAAATGATTGAAGCTACTGACTGAATGAAAGGAGCTGGCATCTCACTCTCTTTGAATCTTCTTTATCATGCTAAGAGGAGCAGGAAAAAGCAAAAAATTTCAGAATTGCACCTTGCAATGCGGAGAAATTACTGTTTGTGCATTTACAATATTCATTGATTTTTGCCATTGAAAAACGTCCAGAAATGATTGAAGCTACTGACTGAATGAAAGGAGCTGGCATCTCACTCTCTTTGAATCTTCTTTATCATGCTAAGAGGAGCAGGAAAAAGCAAAAAATTTCAGAATTGCACCTTGCAATGCGGAGAAATTACTGTTTGTGCATTTACAATATTCATTGATTTTTGCCATTGAAAAACATCATGTTATTCATATACCAGAAATGATTGAAGCTACTGACTGAATGAAAGGAGCTGGCATCTCACTCTCTTTGAATCTTCTTTATCATGCTAAGAGGAGCAGGAAAAAGCAAAAAATTTCAGAATTGCACCTTGCAATGCGGAGAAATTACTGTTTGTGCATTTACAATATTCATTGATTTTTGCCATTGAAAAACGTCCAGAAATGATTGAAGCTACTGACTGAATGAAAGGAACTGGCATCTCACTCTCTTTGAATCTTCTTTATCATGCTAAGAGGAGCAGGAAAAAGCAAAAAATTTCAGAATTGCACCTTGCAATGCGGAGAAATTACTGTTTGTGCATTTACAAAATTCATTGATTTTTGCCATTGAAAAACATCATGTTATTCATATACCAGAAATGTTTGAAGCTACTGACTGAATGAAAGGAGCTGACATCTCACTCTCTTTGAATCTTCTTTATCATGCTAAGAGGAGCAGGAAAAAGCAAAAAATTTCAGAATTGCACCTTGCAATGCGGAGAAATTACTGTTTGTGCATTTACAATATTCATTGATTTTTGCCATTGAAAAACGTCCAGAAATGATTGAAGCTACTGACTGAATGAAAGGAGCTGGCATCTCACTCTCTTTGAATCTTCTTTATCATGCTAAGAGGAGCAGGAAAAAGCAAAAAATTTCAGAATTGCACCTTGCAATGCGGAGAAATTACTGTTTGTGCATTTACAATATTCATTGATTTTTGCCATTGAAAAACATCATGTTATTCATATACCAGAAATGATTGAAGCTACTGACTGAATGAAAGGAGCTGGCATCTCACTCTCTTTGAATCTTCTTTATCATGCTAAGAGGAGCAGGAAAAAGCAAAAAATTTCAGAATTGCACCTTGCAATGTGGAGAAATTACTGTTTGTGCATTTACAATATTCATTGATTTTTACCATTGAAAAACGTCCAGAAATGATTGAAGCTACTGACTGAATGAAAGTAGCTGGCATCTCACTCTCTTTGAATCTTCTTTATCATGCTAAGAGGAGCAGGAAAAAGCAAAAAATTTCAGACTTGCACCTTGCAATGCGGAGAAATTACTGTTTGTGCATTTACAATATTCATTGATTTTTGCCATTGAAAAACATCATGTTATTCATATACCAGAAATGTTTGAAGCTACTGACTGAATGAAAGGAGCTGGCATCTCACTCTCTTTGAATCTTCTTTATCATGCTAAGAGGAGCAGGAAAAAGCAAAAAATTTCAGAATTGCACCTTGCAATGCGGAGAAATTACTGTTTGTGCATTTACAATATTCATTGATTTTTGCCATTGAAAAACGTCCAGAAATGATTGAAGCTACTGACTGAATGAAAGGAGCTGGCATCTCACTCTCTTTGAATCTTGTTTATCATGCTAAGAGGAGCAGGAAAAAGCAAAAAATTTCAGAATTGCACCTTGCAATGCGGAGAAATTACTGTTTGTGCATTTACAATATTCATTGATTTTTGCCATTGAAAAACGTCCAGAAATGATTGAAGCTACTGACTGAATGAAAGGAGCTGGCATCTCACTCTCTTTGAATCTTCTTTATCATGCTAAGAGGAGCAGGAAAAAGCAAAAAAATTCAGAATTGCACCTTGCAATGCGGAGAAATTACTGTTTGTGCATTTACAATATTCATTGATTTTTGCCATTGAAAAACATCATGTTATTCATATACCAGAAATGATTGAAGCTACTGACTGAATGAAAGGAGCTGGCATCTCACTCTCTTTGAATCTTCTTTATCATGCTAAGAGGAGCAGGAAAAAGCAAAAAATTTCAGAATTGCACCTTGCAATGCGGAGAAATTACTGTTTGTGCATTTACAATATTCATTGATTTTTGCCATTGAAAAACGTCCAGAAATGATTGAAGCTACTGACTGAATGAAAGGAGCTGGCATCTCACTCTCTTTGAATCTTCTTTATCATGCTAAGAGGAGCAGGAAAAAGCAAAAAATTTCAGAATTGCACCTTGCAATGCGGAGAAATTACTGTTTGTGCATTTACAATATTCATTGATTTTTGCCATTGAAAAACATCATGTTATTCATATACCAGAAATGATTGAAGCTACTGACTGAATGAAAGGAGCTGGCATCTCACTCTCTTTGAATCTTCTTTATCATGCTAAGAGGAGCAGGAAAAAGCAAAAAATTTCAGAATTGCACCTTGCAATGCGGAGAAATTACTGTTTGTGCATTTACAATATTCATTGATTTTTGCCATTGAAAAACGTCCAGAAATGATTGAAGCTACTGACTGAATGAAAGGAACTGGCATCTCACTCTCTTTGAATCTTCTTTATCATGCTAAGAGGAGCAGGAAAAAGCAAAAAATTTCAGAATTGCACCTTGCAATGCGGAGAAATTACTGTTTGTGCATTTACAAAATTCATTGATTTTTGCCATTGAAAAACATCATGTTATTCATATACCAGAAATGTTTGAAGCTACTGACTGAATGAAAGGAGCTGACATCTCACTCTCTTTGAATCTTCTTTATCATGCTAAGAGGAGCAGGAAAAAGCAAAAAATTTCAGAATTGCACCTTGCAATGCGGAGAAATTACTGTTTGTGCATTTACAATATTCATTGATTTTTGCCATTGAAAAACGTCCAGAAATGATTGAAGCTACTGACTGAATGAAAGGAGCTGGCATCTCACTCTCTTTGAATCTTCTTTATCGTGCTAAGAGGAGCAGGAAAAAGCAAAAAATTTCAGAATTGCACCTTGCAATGCGGAGAAATTACTGTTTGTGCATTTACAATATTCATTGATTTTTGCCATTGAAAAACATCATGTTATTCATATACCAGAAATGATTGAAGCTACTGACTGAATGAAAGGAGCTGGCATCTCACTCTCTTTGAATCTTCTTTATCATGCTAAGAGGAGCAGGAAAAAGCAAAAAATTTCAGAATTGCACCTTGCAATGTGGAGAAATTACTGTTTGTGCATTTACAATATTCATTGATTTTTACCATTGAAAAACGTCCAGAAATGATTGAAGCTACTGACTGAATGAAAGTAGCTGGCATCTCACTCTCTTTGAATCTTCTTTATCATGCTAAGAGGAGCAGGAAAAAGCAAAAAATTTCAGACTTGCACCTTGCAATGCGGAGAAATTACTGTTTGTGCATTTACAATATTCATTGATTTTTGCCATTGAAAAACATCATGTTATTCATATACCAGAAATGTTTGAAGCTACTGACTGAATGAAAGGAGCTGGCATCTCACTCTCTTTGAATCTTCTTTATCATGCTAAGAGGAGCAGGAAAAAGCAAAAAATTTCAGAATTGCACCTTGCAATGCGGAGAAATTACTGTTTGTGCATTTACAATATTCATTGATTTTTGCCATTGAAAAACGTCCAGAAATGATTGAAGCTACTGACTGAATGAAAGGAGCTGGCATCTCACTCTCTTTGAATCTTGTTTATCATGCTAAGAGGAGCAGGAAAAAGCAAAAAATTTCAGAATTGCACCTTGCAATGCGGAGAAATTACTGTTTGTGCATTTACAATATTCATTGATTTTTGCCATTGAAAAACGTCCAGAAATGATTGAAGCTACTGACTGAATGAAAGGAGCTGGCATCTCACTCTCTTTGAATCTTCTTTATCATGCTAAGAGGAGCAGGAAAAAGCAAAAAAATTCAGAATTGCACCTTGCAATGCGGAGAAATTACTGTTTGTGCATTTACAATATTCATTGATTTTTGCCATTGAAAAACATCATGTTATTCATATACCAGAAATGATTGAAGCTACTGACTGAATGAAAGGAGCTGGCATCTCACTCTCTTTGAATCTTCTTTATCATGCTAAGAGGAGCAGGAAAAAGCAAAAAATTTCAGAATTGCACCTTGCAATGCGGAGAAATTACTGTTTGTGCATTTACAATATTCATTGATTTTTGCCATTGAAAAACGTCCAGAAATGATTGAAGCTACTGACTGAATGAAAGGAACTGGCATCTCACTCTCTTTGAATCTTCTTTATCATGCTAAGAGGAGCAGGAAAAAGCAAAAAATTTCAGAATTGCACCTTGCAATGCGGAGAAATTACTGTTTGTGCATTTACAAAATTCATTGATTTTTGCCATTGAAAAACATCATGTTATTCATATACCAGAAATGTTTGAAGCTACTGACTGAATGAAAGGAGCTGACATCTCACTCTCTTTGAATCTTCTTTATCATGCTAAGAGGAGCAGGAAAAAGCAAAAAATTTCAGAATTGCACCTTGCAATGCGGAGAAATTACTGTTTGTGCATTTACAATATTCATTGATTTTTGCCATTGAAAAACGTCCAGAAATGATTGAATCTACTGACTGAATGAAAGGAGCTGGCATCTCACTCTCTTTGAATCTTCTTTATCATGCTAAGAGGAGCAGGAAAAAGCAAAAAATTTCAGAATTGCACCTTGCAATGCGGAGAAATTACTGTTTGTGCATTTACAATATTCATTGATTTTTGCCATTGAAAAACATCATGTTATTCATATACCAGAAATGTTTGAAGCTACTGACTGAATGAAAGGAGCTGGCATCTCACTCTCTTTGAATCTTCTTTATCATGCTAAGAGGAGCAGGAAAAAGCAAAAAATTTCAGAATTGCACCTTGCAATGCGGAGAAATTACTGTTTGTGCATTTACAATATTCATTGATTTTTGCCATTGAAAAACGTCCAGAAATGATTGAAGCTACTGACTGAATGAAAGGAGCTGGCATCTCACTCTCTTTGAATCTTCTTTATCATGCTAAGAGGAGCAGGAAAAAGCAAAAAATTTCAGAATTGCAACTTGCAATGCGGAGAAATTACTGTTTGTGCATTTACAATATTCATTGATTTTTGCCATTGAAAAACATCATGTTATTCATATACCAGAAATGATTGAAGCTACTGATTGAATGAAAGGAGCTGGCATCTCACTCTCTTTGAATCTTCTTTATCATGCTAAGAGGAGCAGGAAAAAGCAAAAAATTTCAGAATTGCACCTTGCAATGCGGAGAAATTACTGTTTGTGCATTTACAATATTCATTGATTTTTGCCATTGAAAAACGTCCAGAAATGATTGAAGCTACTGACTGAATGAAAGGAGCTGGCATCTCACTCTCTTTGAATCTTCTTTATCATGCTAAGAGGAGCAGGAAAAAGCAAAAAATTTCAGAATTGCACCTTGCAATGCGGAGAAATTACTGTTTGTGCTTTTACAATATTCATTGATTTTTGCCATTGAAAAACATCATATTATTCATATACCAGAAATGTTTGAAGCTACTGACTGAATGAAAGGAGCTGGCATCTCACTCTCTTTGAATCTTCTTTATCATGCTAAGAGGAGCAGGAAAAAGCAAAAAATTTCAGAATTGCACCTTGCAATGCGGAGAAATTACTGTTTGTGCATTTACAATATTCATTGATTTTTGCCATTGAAAAACGTCCAGAAATGATTGAAGCTACTGACTGAATGAAAGGAGCTGGCATCTCACTCTCTTTGAATCTTCTTTATCATGCTAAGAGGAGCAGGAAAAAGCAAAAAATTTCAGAATTGCACCTTGCAATGCGGAGAAATTACTGTTTGTGCATTTACAATATTCATTGATTTTTGCCATTGAAAAACGTCCAGAAATGATTGAAGCTACTGACTGAATGAAAGGAGCTGGCATCTCACTCTCTTTGAATCTTCTTTATCATGCTAAGAGGAGCAGGAAAAAGCAAAAAATTTCAGAATTGCACCTTGCAATGCGGAGAAATTACTGTTTGTGCATTTACAATATTCATTGATTTTTGCCATTGAAAAACATCATGTTATTCATATACCAGAAATGATTGAAGCTACTGACTGAATGAAAGGAGCTGGCATCTTACTCTCTTTGAATCTTCTTTGTCATGCTAAGAGGAGCAGGAAAAAGCAAAAAATTTCAGAATTGCACCTTGCAATGCGGAGAAATTACTGTTTGTGCATTTACAATATTCATTGATTTTTGCCATTGAAAAACGTCCAGAAATGATTGAAGCTACTGACTGAATGAAAGGAGCTGGCATCTCACTCTCTTTGAATCTTCTTTATCATGCTAAGAGGAGCAGGAAAAAGCAAAAAATTTCAGAATTGCACCTTGCAATGCGGAGAAATTACTGTTTGTGCATTTACAATATTCATTGATTTTTGCCATTGAAAAACGTCCAGAAATGATTGAAGCTACTGACTGAATGAAAGGAGCTGGCATCTCACTCTCTTTGAATCTTCTTTATCATGCTAAGAGGAGCAGGAAAAAGCAAAAAATTTCAGAATTGCACCTTGCAATGCGGAGAAATTACTGTTTGTGCATTTACAATATTCATTGATTTTTGCCATTGAAAAACATCATGTTATTCATATACCAGAAATGTTTGTAGCTACTGACTGAATGAAAGGAGCTGGCATCTCACTCTCTTTGAATCTTCTTTATCATGCTAAGAGGAGCAGGAAAAAGCAAAAAATTTCAGAATTGCACCTTGCAATGCGGAGAAATTACTGTTTGTGCATTTACAATATTCATTGATTTTTGCCATTGAAAAACGTCCAGAAATGATTGAAGCTACTGACTGAATGAAAGGAGCTGGCATCTCACTCTCTTTGAATCTTCTTTATCATGCTAAGAGGAGCAGGAAAAAGCAAAAAATTTCAGAATTTCACCTTGCAATGCGGAGAAATTACTGTTTGTGCATTTACAATATTCATTGATTTTTGCCATTGAAAAACGTCCAGAAATGATTGAAGCTACTGACTGAATGAAAGGAGCTGGCATCTCACTCTCTTTGAATCTTCTTTATCATGCTAAGAGGAGCAGGAAAAAGCAAAAAATTTCAGAATTGCACCTTGCAATGCGGAGAAATTACTCTTTGTGCATTTACAATATTCATTGATTTTTGCCATTGAAAAACATCATGTTATTCATATACCAGAAATGTTTGAAGCTACTGACTGAATGAAAGGAGCTGGCATCTCACTCTCTTTGAATCTTCTTTATCATGCTAAGAGGAGCAGGAAAAAGCAAAAAATTTCAGAATTGCACCTTGCAATGCGGAGAAATTACTGTTTGTGCATTTACAATATTCATTGATTTTTGCCATTGAAAAACGTCCAGAAATGATTGAAGCTACTGACTGAATGAAAGGAGCTGGCATCTCACTCTCTTTGAATCTTCTTTATCATGCTAAGAGGAGCAGGAAAAAGCAAAAAATTTCAGAATTGCACCTTGCAATGCGGAGAAATTACTGTTTGTGCTTTTACAATATTCATTGATTTTTGCCATTGAAAAACATCATATTATTCATATACCAGAAATGTTTGAAGCTACTGACTGAATGAAAGGAGCTGGCATCTCACTCTCTTTGAATCTTCTTTATCATGCTAAGAGGAGCAGGAAAAAGCAAAAAATTTCAGAATTGCACCTTGCAATGCGGAGAAATTACTGTTTGTGCATTTACAATATTCATTGATTTTTGCCATTGAAAAACGTCCAGAAATGATTGAAGCTACTGACTGAATGAAAGGAGCTGGCATCTCACTCTCTTTGAATCTTCTTTATCATGCTAAGAGGAGCAGGAAAAAGCAAAAAATTTCAGAATTGCACCTTGCAATGCGGAGAAATTACTGTTTGTGCATTTACAATATTCATTGATTTTTGCCATTGAAAAACGTCCAGAAATGATTGAAGCTACTGACTGAATGAAAGGAGCTGGCATCTCACTCTCTTTGAATCTTCTTTATCATGCTAAGAGGAGCAGGAAAAAGCAAAAAATTTCAGAATTGCACCTTGCAATGCGGAGAAATTACTGTTTGTGCATTTACAATATTCATTGATTTTTGCCATTGAAAAACATCATGTTATTCATATACCAGAAATGATTGAAGCTACTGACTGAATGAAAGGAGCTGGCATCTTACTCTCTTTGAATCTTCTTTGTCATGCTAAGAGGAGCAGGAAAAAGCAAAAAATTTCAGAATTGCACCTTGCAATGCGGAGAAATTACTGTTTGTGCATTTACAATATTCATTGATTTTTGCCATTGAAAAACGTCCAGAAATGATTGAAGCTACTGACTGAATGAAAGGAGCTGGCATCTCACTCTCTTTGAATCTTCTTTATCATGCTAAGAGGAGCAGGAAAAAGCAAAAAATTTCAGAATTGCACCTTGCAATGCGGAGAAATTACTGTTTGTGCATTTACAATATTCATTGATTTTTGCCATTGAAAAACGTCCAGAAATGATTGAAGCTACTGACTGAATGAAAGGAGCTGGCATCTCACTCTCTTTGAATCTTCTTTATCATGCTAAGAGGAGCAGGAAAAAGCAAAAAATTTCAGAATTGCACCTTGCAATGCGGAGAAATTACTGTTTGTGCATTTACAATATTCATTGATTTTTGCCATTGAAAAACATCATGTTATTCATATACCAGAAATGTTTGTAGCTACTGACTGAATGAAAGGAGCTGGCATCTCACTCTCTTTGAATCTTCTTTATCATGCTAAGAGGAGCAGGAAAAAGCAAAAAATTTCAGAATTGCACCTTGCAATGCGGAGAAATTACTGTTTGTGCATTTACAATATTCATTGATTTTTGCCATTGAAAAACGTCCAGAAATGATTGAAGCTACTGACTGAATGAAAGGAGCTGGCATCTCACTCTCTTTGAATCTTCTTTATCATGCTAAGAGGAGCAGGAAAAAGCAAAAAATTTCAGAATTTCACCTTGCAATGCGGAGAAATTACTGTTTGTGCATTTACAATATTCATTGATTTTTGCCATTGAAAAACGTCCAGAAATGATTGAAGCTACTGACTGAATGAAAGGAGCTGGCATCTCACTCTCTTTGAATCTTCTTTATCATGCTAAGAGGAGCAGGAAAAAGCAAAAAATTTCAGAATTGCACCTTGCAATGCGGAGAAATTACTCTTTGTGCATTTACAATATTCATTGATTTTTGCCATTGAAAAACATCATGTTATTCATATACCAGAAATGTTTGAAGCTACTGACTGAATGAAAGGAGCTGGCATCTCACTCTCTTTGAATCTTCTTTATCATGCTAAGAGGAGCAGGAAAAAGCAAAAAATTTCAGAATTGCACCTTGCAATGCGGAGAAATTACTGTTTGTGCATTTACAATATTCATTGATTTTTGCCATTGAAAAACGTCCAGAAATGATTGAAGCTACTGACTGAATGAAAGGAGCTGGCATCTCACTCTCTTTGAATCTTCTTTATCATGCTAAGAGGAGCAGGAAAAAGCAAAAAATTTCAGAATTGCACCTTGCAATGCGGAGAAATTACTGTTTGTGCATTTACAATATTCATTGATTTTTGCCATTGAAAAACATCATGTTATTCATATACCAGAAATGTTTGTAGCTACTGACTGAATGAAAGGAGCTGGCATCTCACTCTCTTTGAATCTTCTTTATCATGCTAAGAGGAGCAGGAAAAAGCAAAAAATTTCAGAATTGCACCTTGCAATGCGGAGAAATTACTGTTTGTGCATTTACAATATTCATTGATTTTTGCCATTGAAAAACGTCCAGAAATGATTGAAGCTACTGACTGAATGAAAGGAGCTGGCATCTCACTCTCTTTGAATCTTCTTTATCATGCTAAGAGGAGCAGGAAAAAGCAAAAAATTTCAGAATTGCACCTTGCAATGCGGAGAAATTACTGTTTGTGCATTTACAATATTCATTGATTTTTGCCATTGAAAAACGTCCAGAAATGATTGAAGCTACTGACTGAATGAAAGGAGCTGGCATCTCACTCTCTTTGAATCTTCTTTATCATGCTAAGAGGAGCAGGAAAAAGCAAAAAATTTCAGAATTGCACCTTGCAATGCGGAGAAATTACTCTTTGTGCATTTACAATATTCATTGATTTTTGCCATTGAAAAACATCATGTTATTCATATACCAGAAATGTTTGAAGCTACTGACTGAATGAAAGGAGCTGGCATCTCACTCTCTTTGAATCTTCTTTATCATGCTAAGAGGAGCAGGAAAAAGCAAAAAATTTCAGAATTGCACATTGCAATGCGGAGAAATTACTGTTTGTGCATTTACAATATTCATTGATTTTTGCCATTGAAAAACATCATGTTATTCATATACCAGAAATGTTTGAAGCTACTGACTGAATGAAAGGAGCTGGCATCTCACTCTCTTTGAATCTTCTTTATCATGCTGAGGAGCAGGAAAAAGCAAAAAATTTCAGAATTGCACCTTGCAATGTGGAGAAATTACTGTTTGTGCATTTACAATATTCATTGATTTTTACCATTGAAAAACGTCCAGAAATGATTGAAGCTACTGACTGAATGAAAGTAGCTGGCATCTCACTCTCTTTGAATCTTCTTTATCATGCTAAGAGGAGCAGGAAAAAGCAAAAAATTTCAGACTTGCACCTTGCAATGCGGAGAAATTACTGTTTGTGCATTTACAATATTCATTGATTTTTGCCATTGAAAAACATCATGTTATTCATATACCAGAAATGTTTGAAGCTACTGACTGAATGAAAGGAGCTGGCATCTCACTCTCTTTGAATCTTCTTTATCATGCTAAGAGGAGCAGGAAAAAGCAAAAAATTTCAGAATTGCACCTTGCAATGCGGAGAAATTACTGTTTGTGCATTTACAATATTCATTGATTTTTGCCATTGAAAAACGTCCAGAAATGATTGAAGCTACTGACTGAATGAAAGGAGCTGGCATCTCACTCTCTTTGAATCTTCTTTATCATGCTAAGAGGAGCAGGAAAAAGCAAAAAATTTCAGAATTGCACCTTGCAATGCGGAGAAATTACTGTTTGTGCATTTACAATATTCATTGATTTTTGCCATTGAAAAACGTCCAGAAATGATTGAAGCTACTGACTGAATGAAAGGAGCTGGCATCTCACTCTCTTTGAATCTTCTTTATCATGCTAAGAGGAGCAGGAAAAATCAAAAAATTTCAGAATTGCATCTTGCAATGTGGAGAAATTACTGTTTGTGCATTTACAATATTCAATGATTTTTGCCATTGAAAAACATGTTATTCATATACCAGAAATGTTTGAAGCTACTGACTGAATGAAAGGAGCTGGCACCTCACTCTCTTTGAATCTTCTTTATCATGCTAAGAGGAGCGGGAAAAAGCAAAAAATTTCAGAATTGCACCTTGCAATGCGGAGAAATTACTGTTTGTGCATTTACAATATTCATTGATTTTTGCCATTGAAAAACATCCAGAAATGATTGAAGGTACTGACTGAATGAAAGGAGCTGGCATCTCACTCTCTTTGAATCTTCTTTATCATGCTAAGAGGAGCAGGAAAAAGCAAAAAATTTCAGAATTGCACCTTGCAATGCGGAGAAATTACTGTTTGTGCATTTACAATATTCATTGATTTTTGCCATTGAAAAACGTCCAGAAATGATTGAAGCTACTGACTGAATGAAAGGAGCTGGCATCTCACTCTCTTTGAATCTTCTTTATCATGCTAAGAGGAGCAGGAAAAAGCCAAAAATTTCAGAATTGCACCTTGCAATGCGGAGAAATTACAGTTTGTGCATTTACAATATTCATTGATTTTTGCCATTGAAAAACATCCAGAAATGATTGAAGCTACTGACTGAATGAAAGGAGCTGGCATCTCACTCTCTTTGAATATTCTTTATCATGCTAAGAGGAGCAGGAAAAAGCAAAAAATTTCAGAATTGCACCTTGCAATGCGGAGAAATTACTGTTTGTGCATTTACAATATTCATTGATTTTTGCCATTGAAAAACATCATGTTATTCATATACCAGAAATGTTTGAAGCTACTGACTGAATGAAAGGAGCTGGCATCTCACTCTCTTTGAATCTTCTTTATCATGCTAAGAGGAGCAGGAAAAAGCAAAAAATTTCAGAATTGCACCTTGCAATGCGGAGAAATTACTGTTTGTGCATTTACAATATTCATTGATTTTTGCCATTGAAAAACATCATGTTATTCATATACCAGAAATGTTTGAAGCTACTGACTGAATGAAAGGAGCTGGCATCTCACTCTCTTTGAATCTTCTTTATCATGCTAAGAGGAGCAGGAAAAAGCAAAAAATTTCAGAATTGCACCTTGCAATGTGGAGAAATTACTGTTTGTGCATTTACAATATTCATTGATTTTTACCATTGAAAAACGTCCAGAAATGATTGAAGCTACTGACTGAATGAAAGTAGCTGGCATCTCACTCTCTTTGAATCTTCTTTATCATGCTAAGAGGAGCAGGAAAAAGCAAAAAATTTCAGAATTGCACCTTGCAATGCAGAGAAATTACTGTTTGTGCATTTACAATATTCATTGATTTTTGCCATTGAAAAACATCATGTTATTCATATACCAGAAATGTTTGAAGCTACTGACTGAATGAAAGGAGCTGGCATCTCACTCTCTTTGAATCTTCTTTATCATGCTAAGAGGAGCAGGAAAAAGCAAAAAATTTCAGAATTGCACCTTGCAATGTGGAGAAATTACTGTTTGTGCATTTACAATATTCATTGATTTTTACCATTGAAAAACGTCCAGAAATGATTGAAGCTACTGACTGAATGAAAGTAGCTGGCATCTCACTCTCTTTGAATCTTCTTTATCATGCTAAGAGGAGCAGGAAAAAGCAAAAAATTTCAGACTTGCACCTTGCAATGCGGAGAAATTACTGTTTGTGCATTTACAATATTCATTGATTTTTGCCATTGAAAAACATCATGTTATTCATATACCAGAAATGTTTGAAGCTACTGACTGAATGAAAGGAGCTGGCATCTCACTCTCTTTGAATCTTCTTTATCATGCTAAGAGGAGCAGGAAAAAGCAAAAAATTTCAGAATTGCACCTTGCAATGCGGAGAAATTACTGTTTGTGCATTTACAATATTCATTGATTTTTGCCATTGAAAAACATCCAGAAATGATTGAAGCTACTGACTGAATGAAAGGAGCTGGCATCTCACTCTCTTTGAATCTTGTTTATCATGCTAAGAGGAGCAGGAAAAAGCAAAAAATTTCAGAAATGCACCTTGCAATGCGGAGAAATTACTGTTTGTGCATTTACAATATTCATTGATTTTTGCCATTGAAAAACGTCCAGAAATGATTGAAGCTACTGACTGAATGAAAGGAGCTGGCATCTCACTCTCTTTGAATCTTCTTTATCATGCTAAGAGGAGCAGGAAAAAGCAAAAAATTTCAGAATTGCACCTTGCAATGCGGAGAAATTACTGTTTTTGCATTTACAATATTCATTGATTTTTGCCATTGAAAAACATCATGTTATTCATATACCAGAAATGATTGAAGCTACTGACTGAATGAAAGGAGCTGGCATCTCACTCTCTTTGAATCTTCTTTATCATGCTAAGAGGAGCAGGAAAAAGCAAAAAATTTCAGAATTGCACCTTGCAATGCGGAGAAATTACTGTTTGTGCATTTACAATATTCATTGATTTTTGCCATTGAAAAAGTCCAGAAATGATTGAAGCTACTGACTGAATGAAAGGAACTGGCATCTCACTCTCTTTGAATCTTCTTTATCATGCTAAGAGGAGCAGGAAAAAGCAAAAAATTTCAGAATTGCACCTTGCAATGCGGAGAAATTACTGTTTGTGCATTTACAAAATTCATTGATTTTTGCCATTGAAAAACGTCCAGAAATGATTGAAGCTACTGACTGAATGAAAGGAGCTGGCATCTCACTCTCTTTGAATCTTCTTTATCATGCTAAGAGGAGCAGGAAAAAGCAAAAAATTTCAGAATTGCACCTTGCAATGCGGAGAAATTACTGTTTGTGCATTTACAATATTCATTGATTTTTGCCATTGAAAAACATCATGTTATTAATATACCAGAAATGATTGAAGCTACTGACTGAATGAAAGGAGCTGGCATCTCACTCTCTTTGAATCTTCTTTATCATGCTAAGAGGAGCAGGAAAAAGCAAAAAATTTCAGAATTGCACCTTGCAATGCGGAGAAATTACTGTTTGTGCATTTACAATATTCATTGATTTTTGCCATTGAAAAACGTCCAGAAATGATTGAAGCTACTGACTGAATGAAAGGAACTGGCATCTCACTCTCTTTGAATCTTCTTTATCATGCTAAGAGGAGCAGGAAAAAGCAAAAAATTTCAGAATTGCACCTTGCAATGCGGAGAAATTACTGTTTGTGCATTTACAAAATTAATTGATTTTTGCCATTGAAAAACATCATGTTATTCATATACCAGAAATGTTTGAAGCTACTGACTGAATGAAAGGAGCTGACATCTCACTCTCTTTGAATCTTCTTTATCATGCTAAGAGGAGCAGGAAAAAGCAAAAAATTTCAGAATTGCACCTTGCAATGCGGAGAAATTACTGTTTGTGCATTTACAATATTCATTGATTTTTGCCATTGAAAAACGTCCAGAAATGATTGAAGCTACTGACTGAATGAAAGGAGCTGGCATCTCACTCTCTTTGAATCTTCTTTATCATGCTAAGAGGAGCAGGAAAAAGCAAAAAATTTCAGAATTGCACCTTGCAATGCGGAGAAATTACTGTTTTTGCATTTACAATATTCATTGATTTTTGCCATTGAAAAACATCATGTTATTCATATACCAGAAATGATTGAAGCTACTGACTGAATGAAAGGAGCTGGCATCTCACTCTCTTTGAATCTTCTTTATCATGCTAAGAGGAGCAGGAAAAAGCAAAAAATTTCAGAATTGCACCTTGCAATGCGGAGAAATTACTGTTTGTGCATTTACAATATTCATTGATTTTTGCCATTGAAAAACGTCCAGAAATGATTGAAGCTACTGACTGAATGAAAGGAACTGGCATCTCACTCTCTTTGAATCTTCTTTATCATGCTAAGAGGAGCAGGAAAAAGCAAAAAATTTCAGAATTGCACCTTGCAATGCGGAGAAATTACTGTTTGTGCATTTACAAAATTCATTGATTTTTGCCATTGAAAAACGTCCAGAAATGATTGAAGCTACTGACTGAATGAAAGGAGCTGGCATCTCACTCTCTTTGAATCTTCTTTATCATGCTAAGAGGAGCAGGAAAAAGCAAAAAATTTCAGAATTGCACCTTGCAATGCGGAGAAATTACTGTTTGTGCATTTACAAAATTCATTGATTTTTGCCATTGAAAAACATCATGTTATTCATATACCAGAAATGTTTGAAGCTACTGACTGAATGAAAGGAGCTGACATCTCACTCTCTTTGAATCTTCTTTATCATGCTAAGAGGAGCAGGAAAAAGCAAAAAATTTCAGAATTGCACCTTGCAATGCGGAGAAATTACTGTTTGTGCATTTACAATATTCATTGATTTTTGCCATTGAAAAACATCATGTTATTCATATACCAGAAATGATTGAAGCTACTGACTGAATGAAAGGAGCTGGCATCTCACTCTCTTTGAATCTTCTTTATCATGCTAAGAGGAGCAGGAAAAAGCAAAAAATTTCAGAATTGCACCTTGCAATGTGGAGAAATTACTGTTTGTGCATTTACAATATTCATTGATTTTTACCATTGAAAAACGTCCAGAAATGATTGAAGCTACTGACTGAATGAAAGTAGCTGGCATCTCACTCTCTTTGAATCTTCTTTATCATGCTAAGAGGAGCAGGAAAAAGCAAAAAATTTCAGACTTGCACATTGCAATGCGGAGAAATTACTGTTTGTGCATTTACAATATTCATTGATTTTTGCCATTGAAAAACATCATGTTATTCATATACCAGAAATGTTTGAAGCTACTGACTGAATGAAAGGAGCTGGCATCTCACTCTCTTTGAATCTTCTTTATCATGCTAAGAGGAGCAGGAAAAAGCAAAAAATTTCAGAATTGCACCTTGCAATGCGGAGAAATTACTGTTTGTGCATTTACAATATTCATTGATTTTTGCCATTGAAAAACGTCCAGAAATGATTGAAGCTACTGACTGAATGAAAGGAGCTGGCATCTCACTCTCTTTGAATCTTCTTTATCATGCTAAGAGGAGCAGGAAAAATCAAAAAATTTCAGAATTGCATCTTGCAATGTGGAGAAATTACTGTTTGTGCATTTACAATATTCAATGATTTTTGCCATTGAAAAACATGTTATTCATATACCAGAAATGTTTGAAGCTACTGACTGAATGAAAGGAGCTGGCACCTCACTCTCTTTGAATCTTCTTTATCATGCTAAGAGGAGCGGGAAAAAGCAAAAAATTTCAGAATTGCACCTTGCAATGCGGAGAAATTACTGTTTGTGCATTTACAATATTCATTGATTTTTGCCATTGAAAAACATCCAGAAATGATTGAAGGTACTGACTGAATGAAAGGAGCTGGCATCTCACTCTCTTTGAATCTTCTTTATCATGCTAAGAGGAGCAGGAAAAAGCAAAAAATTTCAGAATTGCACCTTGCAATGCGGAGAAATTACTGTTTGTGCATTTACAATATTCATTGATTTTTGCCATTGAAAAACGTCCAGAAATGATTGAAGCTACTGACTGAATGAAAGGAGCTGGCATCTCACTCTCTTTGAATCTTCTTTATCATGCTAAGAGGAGCAGGAAAAAGCCAAAAATTTCAGAATTGCACCTTGCAATGCGGAGAAATTACAGTTTGTGCATTTACAATATTCATTGATTTTTGCCATTGAAAAACATCCAGAAATGATTGAAGCTACTGACTGAATGAAAGGAGCTGGCATCTCACTCTCTTTGAATATTCTTTATCATGCTAAGAGGAGCAGGAAAAAGCAAAAAATTTCAGAATTGCACCTTGCAATGCGGAGAAATTACTGTTTGTGCATTTACAATATTCATTGATTTTTGCCATTGAAAAACATCATGTTATTCATATACCAGAAATGTTTGAAGCTACTGACTGAATGAAAGGAGCTGGCATCTCACTCTCTTTGAATCTTCTTTATCATGCTAAGAGGAGCAGGAAAAAGCAAAAAATTTCAGAATTGCACCTTGCAATGCGGAGAAATTACTGTTTGTGCATTTACAATATTCATTGATTTTTGCCATTGAAAAACATCATGTTATTCATATACCAGAAATGTTTGAAGCTACTGACTGAATGAAAGGAGCTGGCATCTCACTCTCTTTGAATCTTCTTTATCATGCTAAGAGGAGCAGGAAAAAGCAAAAAATTTCAGAATTGCACCTTGCAATGTGGAGAAATTACTGTTTGTGCATTTACAATATTCATTGATTTTTACCATTGAAAAACGTCCAGAAATGATTGAAGCTACTGACTGAATGAAAGTAGCTGGCATCTCACTCTCTTTGAATCTTCTTTATCATGCTAAGAGGAGCAGGAAAAAGCAAAAAATTTCAGAATTGCACCTTGCAATGCAGAGAAATTACTGTTTGTGCATTTACAATATTCATTGATTTTTGCCATTGAAAAACATCATGTTATTCATATACCAGAAATGTTTGAAGCTACTGACTGAATGAAAGGAGCTGGCATCTCACTCTCTTTGAATCTTCTTTATCATGCTAAGAGGAGCAGGAAAAAGCAAAAAATTTCAGAATTGCACCTTGCAATGTGGAGAAATTACTGTTTGTGCATTTACAATATTCATTGATTTTTACCATTGAAAAACGTCCAGAAATGATTGAAGCTACTGACTGAATGAAAGGAGCTGGCATCTCACTCTCTTTGAATCTTCTTTATCATGCTAAGAGGAGCAGGAAAAAGCAAAAAATTTCAGACTTGCACCTTGCAATGCGGAGAAATTACTGTTTGTGCATTTACAATATTCATTGATTTTTGCCATTGAAAAACATCATGTTATTCATATACCAGAAATGTTTGAAGCTACTGACTGAATGAAAGGAGCTGGCATCTCACTCTCTTTGAATCTTCTTTATCATGCTAAGAGGAGCAGGAAAAAGCAAAAAATTTCAGAATTGCACCTTGCAATGCGGAGAAATTACTGTTTGTGCATTTACAATATTCATTGATTTTTGCCATTGAAAAACATCCAGAAATGATTGAAGCTACTGACTGAATGAAAGGAGCTGGCATCTCACTTTCTTTGAATCTTGTTTATCATGCTAAGAGGAGCAGGAAAAAGCAAAAAATTTCAGAAATGCACCTTGCAATGCGGAGAAATTACTGTTTGTGCATTTACAATATTCATTGATTTTTGCCATTGAAAAACGTCCAGAAATGATTGAAGCTACTGACTGAATGAAAGGAGCTGGCATCTCACTCTCTTTGAATCTTCTTTATCATGCTAAGAGGAGCAGGAAAAAGCAAAAAATTTCAGAATTGCACCTTGCAATGTGGAGAAATTACTGTTTGTGCATTTACAATATTCATTGATTTTTACCATTGAAAAACGTCCAGAAATGATTGAAGCTACTGACTGAATGAAAGTAGCTGGCATCTCACTCTCTTTGAATCTTCTTTATCATGCTAAGAGGAGCAGGAAAAAGCAAAAAATTTCAGAATTGCACCTTGCAATGCAGAGAAATTACTGTTTGTGCATTTACAATATTCATTGATTTTTGCCATTGAAAAACATCATGTTATTCATATACCAGAAATGTTTGAAGCTACTGACTGAATGAAAGGAGCTGGCATCTCACTCTCTTTGAATCTTCTTTATCATGCTAAGAGGAGCAGGAAAAAGCAAAAAATTTCAGAATTGCACCTTGCAATGTGGAGAAATTACTGTTTGTGCATTTACAATATTCATTGATTTTTACCATTGAAAAACGTCCAGAAATGATTGAAGCTACTGACTGAATGAAAGGAGCTGGCATCTCACTCTCTTTGAATCTTCTTTATCATGCTAAGAGGAGCAGGAAAAAGCAAAAAATTTCAGAATTGCACCTTGCAATGCGGAGAAATTACTGTTTGTGCATTTACAATATTCATTGATTTTTGCCATTGAAAAACGTCCAGAAATGATTGAAGCTACTGACTGAATGAAAGGAGCTGGCATCTCACTCTCTTTGAATCTTCTTTATCATGCTAAGAGGAGCAGGAAAAATCAAAAAATTTCAGAATTGCATCTTGCAATGTGGAGAAATTACTGTTTGTGCATTTACAATATTCAATGATTTTTGCCATTGAAAAACATGTTATTCATATACCAGAAATGTTTGAAGCTACTGACTGAATGAAAGGAGCTGGCACCTCACTCTCTTTGAATCTTCTTTATCATGCTAAGAGGAGCGGGAAAAAGCAAAAAATTTCAGAATTGCACCTTGCAATGCGGAGAAATTACTGTTTGTGCATTTACAATATTCATTGATTTTTGCCATTGAAAAACATCCAGAAATGATTGAAGGTACTGACTGAATGAAAGGAGCTGGCATCTCACTCTCTTTGAATCTTCTTTATCATGCTAAGAGGAGCAGGAAAAAGCCAAAAATTTCAGAATTGCACCTTGCAATGCGGAGAAATTACAGTTTGTGCATTTACAATATTCATTGATTTTTGCCATTGAAAAACATCATGTTATTCATATACCAGAAATGTTTGAAGCTACTGACTGAATGAAAGGAGCTGGCATCTCACTCTCTTTGAATCTTCTTTATCATGCTAAGAGGAGCAGGAAAAAGCAAAAAATTTCAGAATTGCACCTTGCAATGTGGAGAAATTACTGTTTGTGCATTTACAATATTCATTGATTTTTACCATTGAAAAACGTCCAGAAATGATTGAAGCTACTGACTGAATGAAAGTAGCTGGCATCTCACTCTCTTTGAATCTTCTTTATCATGCTAAGAGGAGCAGGAAAAAGCAAAAAATTTCAGAATTGCACCTTGCAATGCAGAGAAATTACTGTTTGTGCATTTACAATATTCATTGATTTTTGCCATTGAAAAACATCATGTTATTCATATACCAGAAATGTTTGAAGCTACTGACTGAATGAAAGGAGCTGGCATCTCACTCTCTTTGAATCTTCTTTATCATGCTAAGAGGAGCAGGAAAAAGCAAAAAATTTCAGAATTGCACCTTGCAATGTGGAGAAATTACTGTTTGTGCATTTACAATATTCATTGATTTTTACCATTGAAAAACGTCCAGAAATGATTGAAGCTACTGACTGAATGAAAGGAGCTGGCATCTCACTCTCTTTGAATCTTCTTTATCATGCTAAGAGGAGCAGGAAAAAGCAAAAAATTTCAGAATTGCACCTTGCAATGCGGAGAAATTACTGTTTGTGCATTTACAATATTCATTGATTTTTGCCATTGAAAAACGTCCAGAAATGATTGAAGCTACTGACTGAATGAAAGGAGCTGGCATCTCACTCTCTTTGAATCTTCTTTATCATGCTAAGAGGAGCAGGAAAAATCAAAAAATTTCAGAATTGCATCTTGCAATGTGGAGAAATTACTGTTTGTGCATTTACAATATTCAATGATTTTTGCCATTGAAAAACATGTTATTCATATACCAGAAATGTTTGAAGCTACTGACTGAATGAAAGGAGCTGGCACCTCACTCTCTTTGAATCTTCTTTATCATGCTAAGAGGAGCGGGAAAAAGCAAAAAATTTCAGAATTGCACCTTGCAATGCGGAGAAATTACTGTTTGTGCATTTACAATATTCATTGATTTTTGCCATTGAAAAACATCCAGAAATGATTGAAGGTACTGACTGAATGAAAGGAGCTGGCATCTCACTCTCTTTGAATCTTCTTTATCATGCTAAGAGGAGCAGGAAAAAGCAAAAAATTTCAGAATTGCACCTTGCAATGCGGAGAAATTACTGTTTGTGCATTTACAATATTCATTGATTTTTGCCATTGAAAAACGTCCAGAAATGATTGAAGCTACTGACTGAATGAAAGGAGCTGGCATCTCACTCTCTTTGAATCTTCTTTATCATGCTAAGAGGAGCAGGAAAAAGCCAAAAATTTCAGAATTGCACCTTGCAATGCGGAGAAATTACAGTTTGTGCATTTACAATATTCATTGATTTTTGCCATTGAAAAACATCCAGAAATGATTGAAGCTACTGACTGAATGAAAGGAGCTGGCATCTCACTCTCTTTGAATATTCTTTATCATGCTAAGAGGAGCAGGAAAAAGCAAAAAATTTCAGAATTGCACCTTGCAATGCGGAGAAATTACTGTTTGTGCATTTACAATATTCATTGATTTTTGCCATTGAAAAACATCATGTTATTCATATACCAGAAATGTTTGAAGCTACTGACTGAATGAAAGGAGCTGGCATCTCACTCTCTTTGAATCTTCTTTATCATGCTAAGAGGAGCAGGAAAAAGCAAAAAATTTCAGAATTGCACCTTGCAATGCGGAGAAATTACTGTTTGTGCATTTACAATATTCATTGATTTTTGCCATTGAAAAACATCATGTTATTCATATACCAGAAATGTTTGAAGCTACTGACTGAATGAAAGGAGCTGGCATCTCACTCTCTTTGAATCTTCTTTATCATGCTAAGAGGAGCAGGAAAAAGCAAAAAATTTCAGAATTGCACCTTGCAATGTGGAGAAATTACTGTTTGTGCATTTACAATATTCATTGATTTTTACCATTGAAAAACGTCCAGAAATGATTGAAGCTACTGACTGAATGAAAGTAGCTGGCATCTCACTCTCTTTGAATCTTCTTTATCATGCTAAGAGGAGCAGGAAAAAGCAAAAAATTTCAGAATTGCACCTTGCAATGCAGAGAAATTACTGTTTGTGCATTTACAATATTCATTGATTTTTGCCATTGAAAAACATCATGTTATTCATATACCAGAAATGTTTGAAGCTACTGACTGAATGAAAGGAGCTGGCATCTCACTCTCTTTGAATCTTCTTTATCATGCTAAGAGGAGCAGGAAAAAGCAAAAAATTTCAGAATTGCACCTTGCAATGTGGAGAAATTACTGTTTGTGCATTTACAATATTCATTGATTTTTACCATTGAAAAACGTCCAGAAATGATTGAAGCTACTGACTGAATGAAAGTAGCTGGCATCTCACTCTCTTTGAATCTTCTTTATCATGCTAAGAGGAGCAGGAAAAAGCAAAAAATTTCAGACTTGCACCTTGCAATGCGGAGAAATTACTGTTTGTGCATTTACAATATTCATTGATTTTTGCCATTGAAAAACATCATGTTATTCATATACCAGAAATGTTTGAAGCTACTGACTGAATGAAAGGAGCTGGCATCTCACTCTCTTTGAATCTTCTTTATCATGCTAAGAGGAGCAGGAAAAAGCAAAAAATTTCAGAATTGCACCTTGCAATGCGGAGAAATTACTGTTTGTGCATTTACAATATTCATTGATTTTTGCCATTGAAAAACATCCAGAAATGATTGAAGCTACTGACTGAATGAAAGGAGCTGGCATCTCACTTTCTTTGAATCTTGTTTATCATGCTAAGAGGAGCAGGAAAAAGCAAAAAATTTCAGAAATGCACCTTGCAATGCGGAGAAATTACTGTTTGTGCATTTACAATATTCATTGATTTTTGCCATTGAAAAACGTCCAGAAATGATTGAAGCTACTGACTGAATGAAAGGAGCTGGCATCTCACTCTCTTTGAATCTTCTTTATCATGCTAAGAGGAGCAGGAAAAAGCAAAAAATTTCAGAATTGCACCTTGCAATGCGGAGAAATTACTGTTTTTGCATTTACAATATTCATTGATTTTTGCCATTGAAAAACATCATGTTATTCATATACCAGAAATGATTGAAGCTACTGACTGAATGAAAGGAGCTGGCATCTCACTCTCTTTGAATCTTCTTTATCATGCTAAGAGGAGCAGGAAAAAGCAAAAAATTTCAGAATTGCACCTTGCAATGCGGAGAAATTACTGTTTGTGCATTTACAATATTCATTGATTTTTGCCATTGAAAAACGTCCAGAAATGATTGAAGCTACTGACTGAATGAAAGGAACTGGCATCTCACTCTCTTTGAATCTTCTTTATCATGCTAAGAGGAGCAGGAAAAAGCAAAAAATTTCAGAATTGCACCTTGCAATGCGGAGAAATTACTGTTTGTGCATTTACAAAATTCATTGATTTTTGCCATTGAAAAACGTCCAGAAATGATTGAAGCTACTGACTGAATGAAAGGAGCTGGCATCTCACTCTCTTTGAATCTTCTTTATCATGCTAAGAGGAGCAGGAAAAAGCAAAAAATTTCAGAATTGCACCTTGCAATGCGGAGAAATTACTGTTTGTGCATTTACAATATTCATTGATTTTTGCCATTGAAAAACATCATGTTATTCATATACCAGAAATGATTGAAGCTACTGACTGAATGAAAGGAGCTGGCATCTCACTCTCTTTGAATCTTCTTTATCATGCTAAGAGGAGCAGGAAAAAGCAAAAAATTTCAGAATTGCACCTTGCAATGCGGAGAAATTACTGTTTGTGCATTTACAATATTCATTGATTTTTGCCATTGAAAAACGTCCAGAAATGATTGAAGCTACTGACTGAATGAAAGGAACTGGCATCTCACTCTCTTTGAATCTTCTTTATCATGCTAAGAGGAGCAGGAAAAAGCAAAAAATTTCAGAATTGCACCTTGCAATGCGGAGAAATTACTGTTTGTGCATTTACAAAATTAATTGATTTTTGCCATTGAAAAACATCATGTTATTCATATACCAGAAATGTTTGAAGCTACTGACTGAATGAAAGGAGCTGACATCTCACTCTCTTTGAATCTTCTTTATCATGCTAAGAGGAGCAGGAAAAAGCAAAAAATTTCAGAATTGCACCTTGCAATGCGGAGAAATTACTGTTTGTGCATTTACAATATTCATTGATTTTTGCCATTGAAAAACGTCCAGAAATGATTGAAGCTACTGACTGAATGAAAGGAGCTGGCATCTCACTCTCTTTGAATCTTCTTTATCATGCTAAGAGGAGCAGGAAAAAGCAAAAAATTTCAGAATTGCACCTTGCAATGCGGAGAAATTACTGTTTTTGCATTTACAATATTCATTGATTTTTGCCATTGAAAAACATCATGTTATTCATATACCAGAAATGATTGAAGCTACTGACTGAATGAAAGGAGCTGGCATCTCACTCTCTTTGAATCTTCTTTATCATGCTAAGAGGAGCAGGAAAAAGCAAAAAATTTCAGAATTGCACCTTGCAATGCGGAGAAATTACTGTTTGTGCATTTACAATATTCATTGATTTTTGCCATTGAAAAACGTCCAGAAATGATTGAAGCTACTGACTGAATGAAAGGAACTGGCATCTCACTCTCTTTGAATCTTCTTTATCATGCTAAGAGGAGCAGGAAAAAGCAAAAAATTTCAGAATTGCACCTTGCAATGCGGAGAAATTACTGTTTGTGCATTTACAAAATTCATTGATTTTTGCCATTGAAAAACGTCCAGAAATGATTGAAGCTACTGACTGAATGAAAGGAGCTGGCATCTCACTCTCTTTGAAACTTCTTTATCATGCTAAGAGGAGCAGGAAAAAGCAAAAAATTTCAGAATTGCACCTTGCAATGCGGAGAAATTACTGTTTGTGCATTTACAATATTCATTGATTTTTGCCATTGAAAAACATCATGTTATTCATATACCAGAAATGATTGAAGCTACTGACTGAATGAAAGGAGCTGGCATCTCACTCTCTTTGAATCTTCTTTATCATGCTAAGAGGAGCAGGAAAAAGCAAAAAATTTCAGAATTGCACCTTGCAATGCGGAGAAATTACTGTTTGTGCATTTACAATATTCATTGATTTTTGCCATTGAAAAACGTCCAGAAATGATTGAAGCTACTGACTGAATGAAAGGAACTGGCATCTCACTCTCTTTGAATCTTCTTTATCATGCTAAGAGGAGCAGGAAAAAGCAAAAAATTTCAGAATTGCACCTTGCAATGCGGAGAAATTACTGTTTGTGCATTTACAAAATTCATTGATTTTTGCCATTGAAAAACATCATGTTATTCATATACCAGAAATGTTTGAAGCTACTGACTGAATGAAAGGAGCTGACATCTCACTCTCTTTGAATCTTCTTTATCATGCTAAGAGGAGCAGGAAAAAGCAAAAAATTTCAGAATTGCACCTTGCAATGCGGAGAAATTACTGTTTGTGCATTTACAATATTCATTGATTTTTGCCATTGAAAAACGTCCAGAAATGATTGAAGCTACTGACTGAATGAAAGGAGCTGGCATCTCACTCTCTTTGAATCTTCTTTATCATGCTAAGAGGAGCAGGAAAAAGCAAAAAATTTCAGAATTGCACCTTGCAATGCGGAGAAATTACTGTTTGTGCATTTACAATATTCATTGATTTTTGCCATTGAAAAACATCATGTTATTCATATACCAGAAATGATTGAAGCTACTGACTGAATGAAAGGAGCTGGCATCTCACTCTCTTTGAATCTTCTTTATCATGCTAAGAGGAGCAGGAAAAAGCAAAAAATTTCAGAATTGCACCTTGCAATGTGGAGAAATTACTGTTTGTGCATTTACAATATTCATTGATTTTTACCATTGAAAAACGTCCAGAAATGATTGAAGCTACTGACTGAATGAAAGTAGCTGGCATCTCACTCTCTTTGAATCTTCTTTATCATGCTAAGAGGAGCAGGAAAAAGCAAAAAATTTCAGACTTGCACATTGCAATGCGGAGAAATTACTGTTTGTGCATTTACAATATTCATTGATTTTTGCCATTGAAAAACATCATGTTATTCATATACCAGAAATGTTTGAAGCTACTGACTGAATGAAAGGAGCTGGCATCTCACTCTCTTTGAATCTTCTTTATCATGCTAAGAGGAGCAGGAAAAAGCAAAAAATTTCAGAATTGCACCTTGCAATGCGGAGAAATTACTGTTTGTGCATTTACAATATTCATTGATTTTTGCCATTGAAAAACGTCCAGAAATGATTGAAGCTACTGACTGAATGAAAGGAGCTGGCATCTCACTCTCTTTGAATCTTGTTTATCATGCTAAGAGGAGCAGAAAAAAGCAAAAAATTTCAGAATTGCACCTTGCAATGCGGAGAAATTACTGTTTGTGCATTTACAATATTCATTGATTTTTGCCATTGAAAAACGTCCAGAAATGATTGAAGCTACTGACTGAATGAAAGGAGCTGGCATCTCACTCTCTTTGAATCTTCTTTATCATGCTAAGAGGAGCAGGAAAAAGCAAAAAAATTCAGAATTGCACCTTGCAATGCGGAGAAATTACTGTTTGTGCATTTACAATATTCATTGATTTTTGCCATTGAAAAACATCATGTTATTCATATACCAGAAATGATTGAAGCTACTGACTGAATGAAAGGAGCTGGCATCTCACTCTCTTTGAATCTTCTTTATCATGCTAAGAGGAGCAGGAAAAAGCAAAAAATTTCAGAATTGCACCTTGCAATGCGGAGAAATTACTGTTTGTGCATTTACAATATTCATTGATTTTTGCCATTGAAAAACGTCCAGAAATGATTGAAGCTACTGACTGAATGAAAGGAACTGGCATCTCACTCTCTTTGAATCTTCTTTATCATGCTAAGAGGAGCAGGAAAAAGCAAAAAATTTCAGAATTGCACCTTGCAATGCGGAGAAATTACTGTTTGTGCATTTACAAAATTCATTGATTTTTGCCATTGAAAAACATCATGTTATTCATATACCAGAAATGTTTGAAGCTACTGACTGAATAAAAGGAGCTGACATCTCACTCTCTTTGAATCTTCTTTATCATGCTAAGAGGAGCAGGAAAAAGCAAAAAATTTCAGAATTGCACCTTGCAATGCGGAGAAATTACTGTTTGTGCATTTACAATATTCATTGATTTTTGCCATTGAAAAACGTCCAGAAATGATTGAAGCTACTGACTGAATGAAAGGAGCTGGCATCTCACTCTCTTTGAATCTTCTTTATCATGCTAAGAGGAGCAGGAAAAAGCAAAAAATTTCAGAATTGCACCTTGCAATGCGGAGAAATTACTGTTTGTGCATTTACAATATTCATTGATTTTTGCCATTGAAAAACATCATGTTATTCATATACCAGAAATGTTTGAAGCTACTGACTGAATGAAAGGAGCTGGCATCTCACTCTCTTTGAATCTTCTTTATCATGCTAAGAGGAGCAGGAAAAAGCAAAAAATTTCAGAATTGCACCTTGCAATGCGGAGAAATTACTGTTTGTGCATTTACAATATTCATTGATTTTTGCCATTGAAAAACATCATGTTATTCATATACCAGAAATGATTGAAGCTACTGACTGAATGAAAGGAGCTGGCATCTCACTCTCTTTGAATCTTCTTTATCATGCTAAGAGGAGCAGGAAAAAGCAAAAAATTTCAGAATTGCACCTTGCAATGCGGAGAAATTACTGTTTGTGCATTTACAATATTCATTGATTTTTGCCATTGAAAAACGTCCAGAAATGATTGAAGCTACTGACTGAATGAAAGGAGCTGGCATCTCACTCTCTTTGAATCTTCTTTATCATGCTAAGAGGAGCAGGAAAAAGCAAAAAATTTCAGAATTGCACCTTGCAATGCGGAGAAATTACTGTTTGTGCATTTACAATATTCATTGATTTTTGCCATTGAAAAACATCATGTTATTCATATACCAGAAATGTTTGAAGCTACTGACTGAATGAAAGGAGCTGGCATCTCACTCTCTTTGAATCTTCTTTATCATGCTAAGAGGAGCAGGAAAAAGCAAAAAATTTCAGAATTGCACCTTGCAATGCGGAGAAATTACTGTTTGTGCATTTACAATATTCATTGATTTTTGCCATTGAAAAACGTCCAGAAATAATTGAAGCTACTGACTGAATGAAAGGAGCTGGCATCTCACTCTCTTTGAATCTTCTTTATCATGCTAAGAGGAGCAGGAAAAAGCAAAAAATTTCACAATTGCACCTTGCAATGCGGAGAAATTACTGTTTGTACATTTACAATATTCGTTGATTTTTGCCATTGAAAAACATCATGTTATTCATATACCAGAAATGATTGAAGCTACTGACTGAATGAAAGGAGCTGGCATCTCGCTCTCTTTGAATCTTCTTTATCATGCTAAGAGGAGCAGGAAAAAGCAAAAAATTTCAGAATTGCACCTTGCAATGCGGAGAAATTACTGTTTGTGCATTTACAATATTCATTGATTTTTGCCATTGAAAAACGTCCAGAAATGATTGAAGCTACTGACTGAATGAAAGGAGCTGGCATCTCACTCTCTTTGAATCTTCTTTATCATGCTAAGAGGAGCAGGAAAAAGCAAAAAATTTCAGAATTGCACCTTGCAATGTGGAGAAATTACTGTTTGTGCATTTACAATATTCATTGATTTTTGCCATTGAAAAACATCATGTTATTCATATACCAGAAATGATTGAAGCTACTGACTGAATGAAAGGAGCTGGCATCTCACTCTCTTTGAATCTTCTTTATCATGCTAAGAGGAGCAGGAAAAAGCAAAAAATTTCAGAATTGCACCTTGCAATGCGGAGAAATTACTGTTTGTGCATTTACAATATTCATTGATTTTTGCCATTGAAAAACGTCCAGAAATGATTGAAGCTACTGACTGAATGAAAGGAGCTGGCATCTCACTCTCTTTGAATCTTCTTTATCATGCTAAGAGGAGCAGGAAAAAGCAAAAAATTTCAGAATTGCACCTTGCAATGCGGAGAAATTACTGTTTGTGCTTTTACAATATTCATTGATTTTTGCCATTGAAAAACATCATGTTATTCATATACCAGAAATGTTTGAAGCTACTGACTGAATGAAAGGAGCTGGCATCTAACTCTCTTTGAATCTTCTTTATCATGCTAAGAGGAGCAGGAAAAAGCAAAAAATTTCAGAATTGCACCTTGCAATGCGGAGAAATTACTGTTTGTGCATTTACAATATTCATTGATTTTTGCCATTGAAAAACGTCCAGAAATGATTGAAGCTACTGACTGAATGAAAGGAACTGGCATCTCACTCTCTTTGAATCTTCTTTATCATGCTAAGAGGAGCAGGAAAAAGCAAAAAATTTCAGAATTGCACCTTGCAATGCGGAGAAATTACTGTTTGTGCATTTACAATATTCATTGATTTTTGCCATTGAAAAACATCATGTTATTCATATACCAGAAATGTTTGAAGCTACTGACTGAATGAAAGGAGCTGGCATCTCACTCTCTTTGAATCTTCTTTATCATGCTAAGAGGAGCAGGAAAAAGCAAAAAATTTCAGAATTGCAACTTGCAATGCGGAGAAATTACTGTTTGTGCATTTACAATATTCATTGATTTTTGCCATTGAAAAACATCATGTTATTCATATACCAGAAATGATTGAAGCTACTGACTGAATGAAAGGAGCTGGCATCTCACTCTCTTTGAATCTTCTTTATCATGCTAAGAGGAGCAGGAAAAAGCAAAAAATTTCAGAATTGCACCTTGCAATGCGGAGAAATTACTGTTTGTGCATTTACAATATTCATTGATTTTTGCCATTGAAAAACGTCAAGAAATGATTGAAGCTACTGACTGAATGAAAGGAGCTGGCATCTCACTCTCTTTGAATCTTCTTTATCATGCTAAGAGGAGCAGGAAAAAGCAAAAAATTTCAGAATTGCACCTTGCAATGCGGAGAAATTACTGTTTGTGCTTCTACAATATTCATTGATTTTTGCCATTGAAAAACATCATGTTATTCATATACAAGAAATGTTTGAAGCTACTGACTGAATGAAAGGAGCTGGCATCTCACTCTCTTTGAATCTTCTTTATCATGCTAAGAGGAGCAGGAAAAAGCAAAAAATTTCAGAATTGCACCTTGCAATGCGGAGAAATTACTGTTTGTGCATTTACAATATTTATAGATTTTTGCCATTGAAAAACGTCCAGAAATGATTGAAGCTACTGACTGAATGAAAGGAGCTGGCATCTCACTCTCTTTGAATCTTCTTTATCATGCTAAGAGGAGCAGGAAAAAGCAAAAAATTTCAGAATTGCACCTTGCAATGCGGAGAAATTACTGTTTGTGCATTTACAATATTCATTGATTTTTGCCATTGAAAAACGTCCAGAAATGATTGAAGCTACTGACTGAATGAAAGGAGCTGGCATCTCACTCTCTTTGAATCTTCTTTATCATGCTAAGAGGAGCAGGAAAAAGCAAAAAATTTCAGAATTGCACCTTGCAATGCGGAGAAATTACTGTTTGTGCATTTACAATATTCATTGATTTTTGCCATTGAAAAACATCATGTTATTCATATACCAGAAATGATTGAAGCTACTGACTGAATGAAAGGAGCTGGCATCTTACTCTCTTTGAATCTTCTTTGTCATGCTAAGAGGAGCAGGAAAAAGCAAAAAATTTCAGAATTGCACCTTGCAATGCGGAGAAATTACTGTTTGTGCATTTACAATATTCATTGATTTTTGCCATTGAAAAACGTCCAGAAATGATTGAAGCTACTGACTGAATGAAAGGAGCTGGCATCTCACTCTCTTTGAATCTTCTTTATCATGCTAAGAGGAGCAGGAAAAAGCAAAAAATTTCAGAATTGCACCTTGCAATGCGGAGAAATTACTGTTTGTGCATTTACAATATTCATTGATTTTTGCCATTGAAAAACGTCCAGAAATGATTGAAGCTACTGACTGAATGAAAGGAGCTGGCATCTCACTCTCTTTGAATCTTCTTTATCATGCTAAGAGGAGCAGGAAAAAGCAAAAAATTTCAGAATTGCACCTTGCAATGCGGAGAAATTACTGTTTGTGCATTTACAATATTCATTGATTTTTGCCATTGAAAAACATCATGTTATTCATATACCAGAAATGTTTGAAGCTACTGACTGAATGAAAGGAGCTGGCATCTCACTCTCTTTGAATCTTCTTTATCATGCTAAGAGGAGCAGGAAAAAGCAAAAAATTTCAGAATTGCACCTTGCAATGCGGAGAAATTACTGTTTGTGCATTTACAATATTCATTGATTTTTGCCATTGAAAAACGTCCAGAAATGATTGAAGCTACTGACTGAATGAAAGGAGCTGGCATCTCACTCTCTTTGAATCTTCTTTATCATGCTAAGAGGAGCAGGAAAAAGCAAAAAATTTCAGAATTGCACCTTGCAATGCGGAGAAATTACTGTTTGTGCATTTACAATATTCATTGATTTTTGCCATTGAAAAACGTCCAGAAATGATTGAAGCTACTGACTGAATGAAAGGAGCTGGCATCTCACTCTCTTTGAATCTTCTTTATCATGCTAAGAGGAGCATGAAAAAGCAAAAAATTTCAGAATTGCACCTTGCAATGCGGAGAAATTACTGTTTGTGCATTTACAATATTCATTGATTTTTGCCATTGAAAAACATCATGTTATTCATATACCAGAAATGTTTGAAGCTACTGACTGAATGAAAGGAGCTGGCATCTCACTCTCTTTGAATCTTCTTTATCATGCTAAGAGGAGCAGGAAAAAGCAAAAAATTTCAGAATTGCACCTTGCAATGCGGAGAAATTACTGTTTGTGCATTTACAATATTCATTGATTTTTGCCATTGAAAAACATCATGTTATTCATATACCAGAAATGTTTGAAGCTACTGACTGAATGAAAGGAGCTGGCATCTCACTCTCTTTGAATCTTCTTTATCATGCTAAGAGGAGCAGGAAAAAGCAAAAAATTTCAGAATTGCACCTTGCAATGCGGAGAAATTACTGTTTGTGCATTTACAATATTCATTGATTTTTGCCATTGAAAAACGTCCAGAAATGATTGAAGCTACTGACTGAATGAAAGGAACTGGCATCTCACTCTCTTTGAATCTTCTTTATCATGCTAAGAGGAGCAGGAAAAAGCAAAAAATTTCAGAATTGCACCTTGCAATGCGGAGAAATTACTGTTTGTGCATTTACAATATTCATTGATTTTTGCCATTGAAAAACATCATGTTATTCATATACCAGAAATGTTTGAAGCTACTGACTGAATGAAAGGAGCTGGCATCTCACTCTCTTTGAATCTTCTTTATCATGCTAAGAGGAGCAGGAAAAAGCAAAAAAATTTCAGAATTGCAACTTGCAATGCGGAGAAATTACTGTTTGTGCATTTACAATATTCATTGATTTTTGCCATTGAAAAACATCATGTTATTCATATACCAGAAATGATTGAAGCTACTGACTGAATGAAAGGAGCTGGCATCTCACTCTCTTTGAATCTTCTTTATCATGCTAAGAGGAGCAGGAAAAAGCAAAAAATTTCAGAATTGCACCTTGCAATGCGGAGAAATTACTGTTTGTGCATTTACAATATTCATTGATTTTTGCCTTTGAAAAACGTCAAGAAATGATTGAAGCTACTGACTGAATGAAAGGAGCTGGCATCTCACTCTCTTTGAATCTTCTTTATCATGCTAAGAGGAGCAGGAAAAAGCAAAAAATTTCAGAATTGCACCTTGCAATGCGGAGAAATTACTGTTTGTGCTTCTACAATATTCATTGATTTTTGCCATTGAAAAACATCATGTTATTCATATACAAGAAATGTTTGAAGCTACTGACTGAATGAAAGGAGCTGGCATCTCACTCTCTTTGAATCTTCTTTATCATGCTAAGAGGAGCAGGAAAAAGCAAAAAATTTCAGAATTGCACCTTGCAATGCGGAGAAATTACTGTTTGTGCATTTACAATATTTATAGATTTTTGCCATTGAAAAACGTCCAGAAATGATTGAAGCTACTGACTGAATGAAAGGAGCTGGCATCTCACTCTCTTTGAATCTTCTTTATCATGCTAAGAGGAGCAGGAAAAAGCAAAAAATTTCAGAATTGCACCTTGCAATGCGGAGAAATTACTGTTTGTGCATTTACAATATTCATTGATTTTTGCCATTGAAAAACGTCCAGAAATGATTGAAGCTACTGACTGAATGAAAGGAGCTGGCATCTCACTCTCTTTGAATCTTCTTTATCATGCTAAGAGGAGCAGGAAAAAGCAAAAAATTTCAGAATTGCACCTTGCAATGCGGAGAAATTACTGTTTGTGCATTTACAATATTCATTGATTTTTGCCATTGAAAAACATCATGTTATTCATATACCAGAAATGATTGAAGCTACTGACTGAATGAAAGGAGCTGGCATCTTACTCTCTTTGAATCTTCTTTGTCATGCTAAGAGGAGCAGGAAAAAGCAAAAAATTTCAGAATTGCACCTTGCAATGCGGAGAAATTACTGTTTGTGCATTTACAATATTCATTGATTTTTGCCATTGAAAAACGTCCAGAAATGATTGAAGCTACTGACTGAATGAAAGGAGCTGGCATCTCACTCTCTTTGAATCTTCTTTATCATGCTAAGAGGAGCAGGAAAAAGCAAAAAATTTCAGAATTGCACCTTGCAATGCGGAGAAATTACTGTTTGTGCATTTACAATATTCATTGATTTTTGCCATTGAAAAACGTCCAGAAATGATTGAAGCTACTGACTGAATGAAAGGAGCTGGCATCTCACTCTCTTTGAATCTTCTTTATCATGCTAAGAGGAGCAGGAAAAAGCAAAAAATTTCAGAATTGCACCTTGCAATGCGGAGAAATTACTGTTTGTGCATTTACAATATTCATTGATTTTTGCCATTGAAAAACATCATGTTATTCATATACCAGAAATGTTTGAAGCTACTGACTGAATGAAAGGAGCTGGCATCTCACTCTCTTTGAATCTTCTTTATCATGCTAAGAGGAGCAGGAAAAAGCAAAAAATTTCAGAATTGCACCTTGCAATGCGGAGAAATTACTGTTTGTGCATTTACAATATTCATTGATTTTTGCCATTGAAAAACGTCCAGAAATGATTGAAGCTACTGACTGAATGAAAGGAGCTGGCATCTCACTCTCTTTGAATCTTCTTTATCATGCTAAGAGGAGCAGGAAAAAGCAAAAAATTTCAGAATTGCACCTTGCAATGCGGAGAAATTACTGTTTGTGCATTTACAATATTCATTGATTTTTGCCATTGAAAAACGTCCAGAAATGATTGAAGCTACTGACTGAATGAAAGGAGCTGGCATCTCACTCTCTTTGAATCTTCTTTATCATGCTAAGAGGAGCATGAAAAAGCAAAAAATTTCAGAATTGCACCTTGCAATGCGGAGAAATTACTGTTTGTGCATTTACAATATTCATTGATTTTTGCCATTGAAAAACATCATGTTATTCATATACCAGAAATGTTTGAAGCTACTGACTGAATGAAAGGAGCTGGCATCTCACTCTCTTTGAATCTTCTTTATCATGCTAAGAGGAGCAGGAAAAAGCAAAAAATTTCAGAATTGCACCTTGCAATGCGGAGAAATTACTGTTTGTGCATTTACAATATTCATTGATTTTTGCCATTGAAAAACATCATGTTATTCATATACCAGAAATGTTTGAAGCTACTGACTGAATGAAAGGAGCTGGCATCTCACTCTCTTTGAATCTTCTTTATCATGCTAAGAGGAGCAGGAAAAAGCAAAAAATTTCAGAATTGCACCTTGCAATGTGGAGAAATTACTGTTTGTGCATTTACAATATTCATTGATTTTTACCATTGAAAAACGTCCAGAAATGATTGAAGCTACTGACTGAATGAAAGTAGCTGGCATCTCACTCTCTTTGAATCTTCTTTACCATGCTAAGAGGAGCAGGAAAAAGCAAAAAATTTCAGACTTGCACCTTGCAATGCGGAGAAATTACTGTTTGTGCATTTACAATATTCATTGATTTTTGCCATTGAAAAACAACTTGTTATTCATATACCAGAAATGTTTGAAGCTACTGACTGAATGAAAGGAGCTGGCATCTCACTCTCTTTGAATCTTCTTTATCATGCTAAGAGGAGCAGGAAAAAGCAAAAAATTTCAGAATTGCACCTTGCAATGCGGAGAAATTACTGTTTGTGCATTTACAATATTCATTGATTTTTCCCATTGAAAAACGTCCAGAAATGATTGAAGCTACTGACTGAATGAAAGGAGCTGGCATCTCACTCTCTTTGAATCTTCTTTATCATGCTAAGAGGAGCAGGAAAAAGCAAAAAATTTCAGAATTGCACCTTGCAATGCGGAGAAATTACTGTTTGTGCATTTACAATATTCATTGATTTTTGCCATTGAAAAACGTCCAGAAATGATTGAAGCTACTGACTGAATGAAAGGAGCTGGCATCTCACTCTCTTTGAATCTTCTTTATCATGCTAAGAGGAGCAGGAAAAATCAAAAAATTTCAGAATTGCACCTTGCAATGCGGAGAAATTACTGTTTGTGCATTTACAATATTCATTGATTTTTGCCATTGAAAAACATGTTATTCATATACCAGAAATGTTTGAAGCTACTGACTGAATGAAAGGAGCTGGCACCTCACTCTCTTTGAATCTTCTTTATCATGCTAAGAGGAGCGGGAAAAAGCTAAAAATTTCAGAATTGCGCCTTGCAATGCGGAGAAATTACTGTTTGTGCATTTACAATATTCATTGATTTTTGCCATTGAAAAACATCCAGAAATGATTGAAGGTACTGACTGAATGAAAGGAGCTGGCATCTCACTCTCTTTGAATCTTCTTTATCATGCTAAGAGGAGCAGGAAAAAGCAAAAAATTTCAGAATTGCACCTTGCAATGCGGAGAAATTACTGTTTGTGCATTTACAATATTCATTGATTTTTGCCATTGAAAAACGTCCAGAAATGATTGAAGCTACTGACTGAATGAAAGGAGCTGGCATCTCACTCTCTTTGAATCTTCTTTATCATGCTAAGAGGAGCAGGAAAAAGCAAAAAATTTCAGAATTGCACCTTGCAATGCGGAGAAATTACTGTTTGTGCTTTTACAATATTCATTGATTTTTGCCATTGAAAAACATCATGTTATTCATATACCAGAAATGTTTGAAGCTACTGACTGAATGAAAGGAGCTGGCATCTAACTCTCTTTGAATCTTCTTTATCATGCTAAGAGGAGCAGGAAAAAGCAAAAAATTTCAGAATTGCACCTTGCAATGCGGAGAAATTACTGTTTGTGCATTTACAATATTCATTGATTTTTGCCATTGAAAAACATCATGTTATTCATATACCAGAAATGTTTGAAGCTACTGACTGAATGAAAGGAGCTGGCATCTCACTCTCTTTGAATCTTCTTTATCATGCTAAGAGGAGCAGGAAAAAGCAAAAAATTTCAGAATTGCACCTTGCAATGCGGAGAAATTACTGTTTGTGCATTTACAATATTCATTGATTTTTGCCATTGAAAAACATCATGTTATTCATATACCAGAAATGTTTGAAGCTACTGACTGAATGAAAGGAGCTGGCATCTCACTCTCTTTGAATCTTCTTTATCATGCTAAGAGGAGCAGGAAAAAGCAAAAAATTTCAGAATTGCACCTTGCAATGCGGAGAAATTACTGTTTGTGCATTTACAATATTCATTGATTTTTGCCATTGAAAAACGTCCAGAAATGATTGAAGCTACTGACTGAATGAAAGGAACTGGCATCTCACTCTCTTTGAATCTTCTTTATCATGCTAAGAGGAGCAGGAAAAAGCAAAAAATTTCAGAATTGCACCTTGCAATGCGGAGAAATTACTGTTTGTGCATTTACAATATTCATTGATTTTTGCCATTGAAAAACATCATGTTATTCATATACCAGAAATGTTTGAAGCTACTGACTGAATGAAAGGAGCTGGCATCTCACTCTCTTTGAATCTTCTTTATCATGCTAAGAGGAGCAGGAAAAAGCAAAAAAATTTCAGAATTGCAACTTGCAATGCGGAGAAATTACTGTTTGTGCATTTACAATATTCATTGATTTTTGCCATTGAAAAACATCATGTTATTCATATACCAGAAATGATTGAAGCTACTGACTGAATGAAAGGAGCTGGCATCTCACTCTCTTTGAATCTTCTTTATCATGCTAAGAGGAGCAGGAAAAAGCAAAAAATTTCAGAATTGCACCTTGCAATGCGGAGAAATTACTGTTTGTGCATTTACAATATTCATTGATTTTTGCCTTTGAAAAACGTCAAGAAATGATTGAAGCTACTGACTGAATGAAAGGAGCTGGCATCTCACTCTCTTTGAATCTTCTTTATCATGCTAAGAGGAGCAGGAAAAAGCAAAAAATTTCAGAATTGCACCTTGCAATGCGGAGAAATTACTGTTTGTGCTTCTACAATATTCATTGATTTTTGCCATTGAAAAACATCATGTTATTCATATACAAGAAATGTTTGAAGCTACTGACTGAATGAAAGGAGCTGGCATCTCACTCTCTTTGAATCTTCTTTATCATGCTAAGAGGAGCAGGAAAAAGCAAAAAATTTCAGAATTGCACCTTGCAATGCGGAGAAATTACTGTTTGTGCATTTACAATATTTATAGATTTTTGCCATTGAAAAACGTCCAGAAATGATTGAAGCTACTGACTGAATGAAAGGAGCTGGCATCTCACTCTCTTTGAATCTTCTTTATCATGCTAAGAGGAGCAGGAAAAAGCAAAAAATTTCAGAATTGCACCTTGCAATGCGGAGAAATTACTGTTTGTGCATTTACAATATTCATTGATTTTTGCCATTGAAAAACGTCCAGAAATGATTGAAGCTACTGACTGAATGAAAGGAGCTGGCATCTCACTCTCTTTGAATCTTCTTTATCATGCTAAGAGGAGCAGGAAAAAGCAAAAAATTTCAGAATTACACCTTGCAATGCGGAGAAATTACTGTTTGTGCATTTACAATATTCATTGATTTTTGCCATTGAAAAACATCATGTTATTCATATACCAGAAATGATTGAAGCTACTGACTGAATGAAAGGAGCTGGCATCTTACTCTCTTTGAATCTTCTTTGTCATGCTAAGAGGAGCAGGAAAAAGCAAAAAATTTCAGAATTGCACCTTGCAATGCGGAGAAATTACTGTTTGTGCATTTACAATATTCATTGATTTTTGCCATTGAAAAACGTCCAGAAATGATTGAAGCTACTGACTGAATGAAAGGAGCTGGCATCTCACTCTCTTTGAATCTTCTTTATCATGCTAAGAGGAGCAGGAAAAAGCAAAAAATTTCAGAATTGCACCTTGCAATGCGGAGAAATTACTGTTTGTGCATTTACAATATTCATTGATTTTTGCCATTGAAAAACGTCCAGAAATGATTGAAGCTACTGACTGAATGAAAGGAGCTGGCATCTCACTCTCTTTGAATCTTCTTTATCATGCTAAGAGGAGCAGGAAAAAGCAAAAAATTTCAGAATTGCACCTTGCAATGCGGAGAAATTACTGTTTGTGCATTTACAATATTCATTGATTTTTGCCATTGAAAAACATCATGTTATTCATATACCAGAAATGTTTGAAGCTACTGACTGAATGAAAGGAGCTGGCATCTCACTCTCTTTGAATCTTCTTTATCATGCTAAGAGGAGCAGGAAAAAGCAAAAAATTTCAGAATTGCACCTTGCAATGCGGAGAAATTACTGTTTGTGCATTTACAATATTCATTGATTTTTGCCATTGAAAAACGTCCAGAAATGATTGAAGCTACTGACTGAATGAAAGGAGCTGGCATCTCACTCTCTTTGAATCTTCTTTATCATGCTAAGAGGAGCAGGAAAAAGCAAAAAATTTCAGAATTGCACCTTGCAATGCGGAGAAATTACTGTTTGTGCATTTACAATATTCATTGATTTTTGCCATTGAAAAACGTCCAGAAATGATTGAAGCTACTGACTGAATGAAAGGAGCTGGCATCTCACTCTCTTTGAATCTTCTTTATCATGCTAAGAGGAGCATGAAAAAGCAAAAAATTTCAGAATTGCACCTTGCAATGCGGAGAAATTACTGTTTGTGCATTTACAATATTCATTGATTTTTGCCATTGAAAAACATCATGTTATTCATATACCAGAAATGTTTGAAGCTACTGACTGAATGAAAGGAGCTGGCATCTCACTCTCTTTGAATCTTCTTTATCATGCTAAGAGGAGCAGGAAAAAGCAAAAAATTTCAGAATTGCACCTTGCAATGCGGAGAAATTACTGTTTGTGCATTTACAATATTCATTGATTTTTGCCATTGAAAAACATCATGTTATTCATATACCAGAAATGTTTGAAGCTACTGACTGAATGAAAGGAGCTGGCATCTCACTCTCTTTGAATCTTCTTTATCATGCTAAGAGGAGCAGGAAAAAGCAAAAAATTTCAGAATTGCACCTTGCAATGTGGAGAAATTACTGTTTGTGCATTTACAATATTCATTGATTTTTACCATTGAAAAACGTCCAGAAATGATTGAAGCTACTGACTGAATGAAAGTAGCTGGCATCTCACTCTCTTTGAATCTTCTTTACCATGCTAAGAGGAGCAGGAAAAAGCAAAAAATTTCAGACTTGCACCTTGCAATGCGGAGAAATTACTGTTTGTGCATTTACAATATTCATTGATTTTTGCCATTGAAAAACAACTTGTTATTCATATACCAGAAATGTTTGAAGCTACTGACTGAATGAAAGGAGCTGGCATCTCACTCTCTTTGAATCTTCTTTATCATGCTAAGAGGAGCAGGAAAAAGCAAAAAATTTCAGAATTGCACCTTGCAATGCGGAGAAATTACTGTTTGTGCATTTACAATATTCATTGATTTTTCCCATTGAAAAACGTCCAGAAATGATTGAAGCTACTGACTGAATGAAAGGAGCTGGCATCTCACTCTCTTTGAATCTTCTTTATCATGCTAAGAGGAGCAGGAAAAAGCAAAAAATTTCAGAATTGCACCTTGCAATGCGGAGAAATTACTGTTTGTGCATTTACAATATTCATTGATTTTTGCCATTGAAAAACGTCCAGAAATGATTGAAGCTACTGACTGAATGAAAGGAGCTGGCATCTCACTCTCTTTGAATCTTCTTTATCATGCTAAGAGGAGCAGGAAAAATCAAAAAATTTCAGAATTGCACCTTGCAATGCGGAGAAATTACTGTTTGTGCATTTACAATATTCATTGATTTTTGCCATTGAAAAACATGTTATTCATATACCAGAAATGTTTGAAGCTACTGACTGAATGAAAGGAGCTGGCACCTCACTCTCTTTGAATCTTCTTTATCATGCTAAGAGGAGCGGGAAAAAGCTAAAAATTTCAGAATTGCACCTTGCAATGCGGAGAAATTACTGTTTGTGCATTTACAATATTCATTGATTTTTGCCATTGAAAAACATCCAGAAATGATTGAAGGTACTGACTGAATGAAAGGAGCTGGCATCTCACTCTCTTTGAATCTTCTTTATCATGCTAAGAGGAGCAGGAAAAAGCAAAAAATTTCAGAATTGCACCTTGCAATGCGGAGAAATTACTGTTTGTGCATTTACAATATTCATTGATTTTTGCCATTGAAAAACGTCCAGAAATGATTGAAGCTACTGACTGAATGAAAGGAGCTGGCATCTCACTCTCTTTGAATCTTCTTTATCATGCTAAGAGGAGCAGGAAAAAGCAAAAAATTTCAGAATTGCACCTTGCAATGCGGAGAAATTACTGTTTGTGCTTTTACAATATTCATTGATTTTTGCCATTGAAAAACATCATGTTATTCATATACCAGAAATGTTTGAAGCTACTGACTGAATGAAAGGAGCTGGCATCTAACTCTCTTTGAATCTTCTTTATCATGCTAAGAGGAGCAGGAAAAAGCAAAAAATTTCAGAATTGCACCTTGCAATGCGGAGAAATTACTGTTTGTGCATTTACAATATTCATTGATTTTTGCCATTGAAAAACGTCCAGAAATGATTGAAGCTACTGACTGAATGAAAGGAGCTGGCATCTCACTCTCTTTGAATCTTCTTTATCATGCTAAGAGGAGCAGGAAAAAGCAAAAAATTTCAGAATTGCACCTTGCAATGCGGAGAAATTACTGTTTGTGCATTTACAATATTCATTGATTTTTGCCATTGAAAAACGTCCAGAAATGATTGAAGCTACTGACTGAATGAAAGGAGCTGGCATCTCACTCTCTTTGAATCTTCTTTATCATGCTAAGAGGAGCAGGAAAAAGCAAAAAATTTCAGAATTGCAACTTGCAATGCGGAGAAATTACTGTTTGTGCATTTACAATATTCATTGATTTTTGCCATTGAAAAACATCATGTTATTCATATACCAGAAATGATTGAAGCTACTGACTGAATGAAAGGAGCTGGCATCTCACTCTCTTTGAATCTTCTTTATCATGCTAAGAGGAGCAGGAAAAAGCAAAAAATTTCAGAATTGCACCTTGCAATGCGGAGAAATTACTGTTTGTGCATTTACAATATTCATTGATTTTTGCCATTGAAAAACGTCCAGAAATGATTGAAGCTACTGACTGAATGAAAGGAGCTGGCATCTCACTCTCTTTGAATCTTCTTTATCATGCTAAGAGGAGCAGGAAAAAGCAAAAAATTTCAGAATTGCACCTTGCAATGCGGAGAAATTACTGTTTGTGCTTTTACAATATTCATTGATTTTTGCCATTGAAAAACATCATGTTATTCATATACAAGAAATGTTTGAAGCTACTGACTGAATGAAAGGAGCTGGCATCTCACTCTCTTTGAATCTTCTTTATCATGCTAAGAGGAGCAGGAAAAAGCAAAAAATTTCAGAATTGCACCTTGCAATGCGGAGAAATTACTGTTTGTGCATTTACAATATTCATTGATTTTTGCCATTGAAAAACGTCCAGAAATGATTGAAGCTACTGACTGAATGAAAGGAGCTGGCATCTCACTCTCTTTGAATCTTCTTTATCATGCTAAGAGGAGCAGGAAAAAGCAAAAAATTTCAGAATTGCACCTTGCAATGCGGAGAAATTACTGTTTGTGCATTTACAATATTCATTGATTTTTGCCATTGAAAAACGTCCAGAAATGATTGAAGCTACTGACTGAATGAAAGGAGCTGGCATCTCACTCTCTTTGAATCTTCTTTATCATGCTAAGAGGAGCAGGAAAAAGCAAAAAATTTCAGAATTGCACCTTGCAATGCGGAGAAATTACTGTTTGTGCATTTACAATATTCATTGATTTTTGCCATTGAAAAACATCATGTTATTCATATACCAGAAATGATTGAAGCTACTGACTGAATGAAAGGAGCTGGCATCTTACTCTCTTTGAATCTTCTTTGTCATGCTAAGAGGAGCAGGAAAAAGGAAAAAATTTCTAAATTGCACCTTGCAATGCGGAGAAATTACTGTTTGTGCATTTACAATATTCATTGATTTTTGCCATTGAAAAATGTCCAGAAATGATTGAAGCTACTGACTGAATCAAAGGAGCTGGCATCTCACTCTCTTTGAATCTTCTTTATCATGCTAAGAGGAGCAGGAAAAAGCAAAAAATTTCAGAATTGCACCTTGCAATGCGGAGAAATTACTGTTTGTGCATTTACAATATTCATTGATTTTTGCCATTGAAAAACGTCCAGAAATGATTGAAGCTACTGACTGAATGAAAGGAGCTGGCATCTCACTCTCTTTGAATCTTCTTTATCATGTTAAGAGGAGCAGGAAAAAGCAAAAAATTTCAGAATTGCACCTTGCAATGCGGAGAAATTACTGTTTGTGCATTTACAATATTCATTGATTTTTGCCATTGAAAAACGTCCAGAAATGATTGAAGCTACTGACTGAATGAAAGGAGCTGGCATCTCACTCTCTTTGAATCTTCTTTATCATGCTAAGAGGAGCAGGAAAAAGCAAAAAATTTCAGAATTGCACCTTGCAATGCGGAGAAATTACTGTTTGTGCATTTACAATATTCATTGATTTTTGCCATTGAAAAACGTCCAGAAATGATTGAAGCTACTGACTGAATGAAAGGAGCTGGCATCTCACTCTCTTTGAATCTTCTTTATCATGCTAAGAGGAGCAGGAAAAAGCAAAAAATTTCAGAATTGCACCTTGCAATGCGGAGAAATTACTGTTTGTGCATTTACAATATTCATTGATTTTTGCCATTGAAAAACATCATGTTATTCATATACCAGAAATGTTTGAAGCTACTGACTGAATGAAAGGAGCTGGCATCTCACTCTCTTTGAATCTTCTTTATCATGCTAAGAGGAGCAGGAAAAAGCAAAAAATTTCAGAATTGCACCTTGCAATGTGGAGAAATTACTGTTTGTGCATTTACAATATTCATTGATTTTTACCATTGAAAAACGTCCAGAAATGATTGAAGCTACTGACTGAATGAAAGTAGCTGGCATCTCACTCTCTTTGAATCTTCTTTACCATGCTAAGAGGAGCAGGAAAAAGCAAAAAATTTCAGACTTGCACCTTGCAATGCGGAGAAATTACTGTTTGTGCATTTACAATATTCATTGATTTTTGCCATTGAAAAACATCATGTTATTCATATACCAGAAATGTTTGAAGCTACTGACTGAATGAAAGGAGCTGGCATCTCACTCTCTTTGAATCTTCTTTATCATGCTAAGAGGAGCAGGAAAAAGCAAAAAATTTCAGAATTGCACCTTGCAATGCGGAGAAATTACTGTTTGTGCATTTACAATATTCATTGATTTTTGCCATTGAAAAACGTCCAGAAATGATTGAAGCTACTGACTGAATGAAAGGAGCTGGCATCTCACTCTCTTTGAATCTTCTTTATCATGCTAAGAGGAGCAGGAAAAAGCAAAAAATTTCAGAATTGCACCTTGCAATGCGGAGAAATTACTGTTTGTGCATTTACAATATTCATTGATTTTTGCCATTGAAAAACGTCCAGAAATGATTGAAGCTACTGACTGAATGAAAGGAGCTGGCATCTCACTCTCTTTGAATCTTCTTTATCATGCTAAGAGGAGCAGGAAAAATCAAAAAATTTCAGAATTGCACCTTGCAATGCGGAGAAATTACTGTTTGTGCATTTACAATATTCATTGATTTTTGCCATTGAAAAACATGTTATTCATATACCAGAAATGTTTGAAGCTACTGACTGAATGAAAGGAGCTGGCACCTCACTCTCTTTGAATCTTCTTTATCATGCTAAGAGGAGCGGGAAAAAGCAAAAAATTTCAGAATTGCACCTTGCAATGCGGAGAAATTACTGTTTGTGCATTTACAATATTCATTGATTTTTGCCATTGAAAAACATCCAGAAATGATTGAAGGTACTGACTGAATGAAAGGAGCTGGCATCTCACTCTCTTTGAATCTTCTTTATCATGCTAAGAGGAGCAGGAAAAAGCAAAAAATTTCAGAATTGCACCTTGCAATGCGGAGAAATTACTGTTTGTGCATTTACAATATTCATTGATTTTTGCCATTGAAAAACGTCCAGAAATGATTGAAGCTACTGACTGAATGAAAGGAGCTGGCATCTCACTCTCTTTGAATCTTCTTTATCATGCTAAGAGGAGCAGGAAAAAACAAAAAATTTCAGAATTGCACCTTGCAATGCGGAGAAATTACAGTTTGTGCATTTACAATATTCATTGATTTTTGCCATTGAAAAACATCCAGAAATGATTGAAGCTACTGACTGAATGAAAGGAGCTGGCATCTCACTCTCTTTGAATATTCTTTATCATGCTAAGAGGAGCAGGAAAAAGCAAAAAATTTCAGAATTGCACCTTGCAATGCGGAGAAATTACTGTTTGTGCATTTACAATATTCATTGATTTTTGCCATTGAAAAACATCATGTTATTCATATACCAGAAATGTTTGAAGCTACTGACTGAATGAAAGGAGCTGGCATCTCACTCTCTTTGAATCTTCTTTATCATGCTAAGAGGAGCAGGAAAAAGCAAAAAATTTCAGAATTGCACCTTGCAATGCGGAGAAATTACTGTTTGTGCATTTACAATTGCATTGATTTTTGCCATTGAAAAACATCATGTTATTCATATACCAGAAATGTTTGAAGCTACTGACTGAATGAAAGGAGCTGGCATCTCACTCTCTTTGAATCTTCTTTATCATGCTAAGAGGAGCAGGAAAAAGCAAAAAATTTCAGAATTGCACCTTGCAATGTGGAGAAATTACTGTTTGTGCATTTACAATATTCATTGATTTTTACCATTGAAAAACGTCCAGAAATGATTGAAGCTACTGACTGAATGAAAGTAGCTGGCATCTCACTCTCTTTGAATCTTCTTTACCATGCTAAGAGGAGCAGGAAAAAGCAAAAAATTTCAGACTTGCACCTTGCAATGCGGAGAAATTACTGTTTGTGCATTTACAATATTCATTGATTTTTGCCATTGAAAAACATCATGTTATTCATATACCAGAAATGATTGAAGCTACTGACTGAATGAAAGGAGCTGGCATCTCACTCTCTTTGAATCTTCTTTATCATGCTAAGAGGAGCAGGAAAAAGCAAAAAATTTCAGAATTGCACCTTGCAATGCGGAGAAATTACTGTTTGTGCATTTACAATATTCATTGATTTTTGCCATTGAAAAACGTCCAGAAATGATTGAAGCTACTGACTGAATGAAAGGAGCTGGCATCTCACTCTCTTTGAATCTTCTTTATCATGCTAAGAGGAGCAGGAAAAAGCAAAAAATTTCAGAATTGCACCTTGCAATGCGGAGAAATTACTGTTTGTGCTTTTACAATATTCATTGATTTTTGCCATTGAAAAACATCATGTTATTCATATACAAGAAATGTTTGAAGCTACTGACTGAATGAAAGGAGCTGGCATCTCACTCTCTTTGAATCTTCTTTATCATGCTAAGAGGAGCAGGAAAAAGCAAAAAATTTCAGAATTGCACCTTGCAATGCGGAGAAATTACTGTTTGTGCATTTACAATATTCATTGATTTTTGCCATTGAAAAACGTCCAGAAATGATTGAAGCTACTGACTGAATGAAAGGAGCTGGCATCTCACTCTCTTTGAATCTTCTTTATCATGCTAAGAGGAGCAGGAAAAAGCAAAAAATTTCAGAATTGCACCTTGCAATGCGGAGAAATTACTGTTTGTGCATTTACAATATTCATTGATTTTTGCCATTGAAAAACGTCCAGAAATGATTGAAGCTACTGACTGAATGAAAGGAGCTGGCATCTCACTCTCTTTGAATCTTCTTTATCATGCTAAGAGGAGCAGGAAAAAGCAAAAAATTTCAGAATTGCACCTTGCAATGCGGAGAAATTACTGTTTGTGCATTTACAATATTCATTGATTTTTGCCATTGAAAAACATCATGTTATTCATATACCAGAAATGATTGAAGCTACTGACTGAATGAAAGGAGCTGGCATCTTACTCTCTTTGAATCTTCTTTGTCATGCTAAGAGGAGCAGGAAAAAGCAAAAAATTTCAGAATTGCACCTTGCAATGCGGAGAAATTACTGTTTGTGCATTTACAATATTCATTGATTTTTGCCATTGAAAAATGTCCAGAAATGATTGAAGCTACTGACTGAATCAAAGGAGCTGGCATCTCACTCTCTTTGAATCTTCTTTATCATGCTAAGAGGAGCAGGAAAAAGCAAAAAATTTCAGAATTGCACCTTGCAATGCGGAGAAATTACTGTTTGTGCATTTACAATATTCATTGATTTTTGCCATTGAAAAACGTCCAGAAATGATTGAAGCTACTGACTGAATGAAAGGAGCTGGCATCTCACTCTCTTTGAATCTTCTTTATCATGCTAAGAGGAGCAGGAAAAAGCAAAAAATTTCAGAATTGCACCTTGCAATGCGGAGAAATTACTGTTTGTGCATTTACAATATTCATTGATTTTTGCCATTGAAAAACGTCCAGAAATGATTGAAGCTACTGACTGAATGAAAGGAGCTGGCATCTCACTCTCTTTGAATCTTCTTTATCATGCTAAGAGGAGCAGGAAAAAGCAAAAAATTTCAGAATTGCACCTTGCAATGCGGAGAAATTACTGTTTGTGCATTTACAATATTCATTGATTTTTGCCATTGAAAAACATCATGTTATTCATATACCAGAAATGTTTGAAGCTACTGACTGAATGAAAGGAGCTGGCATCTCACTCTCTTTGAATCTTCTTTATCATGCTAAGAGGAGCAGGAAAAAGCAAAAAATTTCAGAATTGCACCTTGCAATGTGGAGAAATTACTGTTTGTGCATTTACAATATTCATTGATTTTTACCATTGAAAAACGTCCAGAAATGATTGAAGCTACTGACTGAATGAAAGTAGCTGGCATCTCACTCTCTTTGAATCTTCTTTACCATGCTAAGAGGAGCAGGAAAAAGCAAAAAATTTCAGACTTGCACCTTGCAATGCGGAGAAATTACTGTTTGTGCATTTACAATATTCATTGATTTTTGCCATTGAAAAACATCATGTTATTCATATACCAGAAATGTTTGAAGCTACTGACTGAATGAAAGGAGCTGGCATCTCACTCTCTTTGAATCTTCTTTATCATGCTAAGAGGAGCAGGAAAAAGCAAAAAATTTCAGAATTGCACCTTGCAATGCGGAGAAATTACTGTTTGTGCATTTACAATATTCATTGATTTTTACCATTGAAAAACGTCCAGAAATGATTGAAGCTACTGACTGAATGAAAGTAGCTGGCATCTCACTCTCTTTGAATCTTCTTTACCATGCTAAGAGGAGCAGGAAAAAGCAAAAAATTTCAGACTTGCACCTTGCAATGCGGAGAAATTACTGTTTGTGCATTTACAATATTCATTGATTTTTGCCATTGAAAAACATCATGTTATTCATATACCAGAAATGATTGAAGCTACTGACTGAATGAAAGGAGCTGGCATCTCACTCTCTTTGAATCTTCTTTATCATGCTAAGAGGAGCAGGAAAAAGCAAAAAATTTCAGAATTGCACCTTGCAATGCGGAGAAATTACTGTTTGTGCATTTACAATATTCATTGATTTTTGCCATTGAAAAACGTCCAGAAATGATTGAAGCTACTGACTGAATGAAAGGAGCTGGCATCTCACTCTCTTTGAATCTTCTTTATCATGCTAAGAGGAGCAGGAAAAAGCAAAAAATTTCAGAATTGCACCTTGCAATGCGGAGAAATTACTGTTTGTGCTTTTACAATATTCATTGATTTTTGCCATTGAAAAACATCATGTTATTCATATACAAGAAATGTTTGAAGCTACTGACTGAATGAAAGGAGCTGGCATCTCACTCTCTTTGAATCTTCTTTATCATGCTAAGAGGAGCAGGAAAAAGCAAAAAATTTCAGAATTGCACCTTGCAATGCGGAGAAATTACTGTTTGTGCATTTACAATATTCATTGATTTTTGCCATTGAAAAACGTCCAGAAATGATTGAAGCTACTGACTGAATGAAAGGAGCTGGCATCTCACTCTCTTTGAATCTTCTTTATCATGCTAAGAGGAGCAGGAAAAAGCAAAAAATTTCAGAATTGCACCTTGCAATGCGGAGAAATTACTGTTTGTGCATTTACAATATTCATTGATTTTTGCCATTGAAAAACGTCCAGAAATGATTGAAGCTACTGACTGAATGAAAGGAGCTGGCATCTCACTCTCTTTGAATCTTCTTTATCATGCTAAGAGGAGCAGGAAAAAGCAAAAAATTTCAGAATTGCACCTTGCAATGCGGAGAAATTACTGTTTGTGCATTTACAATATTCATTGATTTTTGCCATTGAAAAACATCATGTTATTCATATACCAGAAATGATTGAAGCTACTGACTGAATGAAAGGAGCTGGCATCTTACTCTCTTTGAATCTTCTTTGTCATGCTAAGAGGAGCAGGAAAAAGCAAAAAATTTCAGAATTGCACCTTGCAATGCGGAGAAATTACTGTTTGTGCATTTACAATATTCATTGATTTTTGCCATTGAAAAATGTCCAGAAATGATTGAAGCTACTGACTGAATCAAAGGAGCTGGCATCTCACTCTCTTTGAATCTTCTTTATCATGCTAAGAGGAGCAGGAAAAAGCAAAAAATTTCAGAATTGCACCTTGCAATGCGGAGAAATTACTGTTTGTGCATTTACAATATTCATTGATTTTTGCCATTGAAAAACGTCCAGAAATGATTGAAGCTACTGACTGAATGAAAGGAGCTGGCATCTCACTCTCTTTGAATCTTCTTTATCATGTTAAGAGGAGCAGGAAAAAGCAAAAAATTTCAGAATTGCACCTTGCAATGCGGAGAAATTACTGTTTGTGCATTTACAATATTCATTGATTTTTGCCATTGAAAAACGTCCAGAAATGATTGAAGCTACTGACTGAATGAAAGGAGCTGGCATCTCACTCTCTTTGAATCTTCTTTATCATGCTAAGAGGAGCAGGAAAAAGCAAAAAATTTCAGAATTGCACCTTGCAATGCGGAGAAATTACTGTTTGTGCATTTACAATATTCATTGATTTTTGCCATTGAAAAACGTCCAGAAATGATTGAAGCTACTGACTGAATGAAAGGAGCTGGCATCTCACTCTCTTTGAATCTTCTTTATCATGCTAAGAGGAGCAGGAAAAAGCAAAAAATTTCAGAATTGCACCTTGCAATGCGGAGAAATTACTGTTTGTGCATTTACAATATTCATTGATTTTTGCCATTGAAAAACATCATGTTATTCATATACCAGAAATGTTTGAAGCTACTGACTGAATGAAAGGAGCTGGCATCTCACTCTCTTTGAATCTTCTTTATCATGCTAAGAGGAGCAGGAAAAAGCAAAAAATTTCAGAATTGCACCTTGCAATGTGGAGAAATTACTGTTTGTGCATTTACAATATTCATTGATTTTTACCATTGAAAAACGTCCAGAAATGATTGAAGCTACTGACTGAATGAAAGTAGCTGGCATCTCACTCTCTTTGAATCTTCTTTACCATGCTAAGAGGAGCAGGAAAAAGCAAAAAATTTCAGACTTGCACCTTGCAATGCGGAGAAATTACTGTTTGTGCATTTACAATATTCATTGATTTTTGCCATTGAAAAACATCATGTTATTCATATACCAGAAATGTTTGAAGCTACTGACTGAATGAAAGGAGCTGGCATCTCACTCTCTTTGAATCTTCTTTATCATGCTAAGAGGAGCAGGAAAAAGCAAAAAATTTCAGAATTGCACCTTGCAATGCGGAGAAATTACTGTTTGTGCATTTACAATATTCATTGATTTTTGCCATTGAAAAACGTCCAGAAATGATTGAAGCTACTGACTGAATGAAAGGAGCTGGCATCTCACTCTCTTTGAATCTTCTTTATCATGCTAAGAGGAGCAGGAAAAAGCAAAAAATTTCAGAATTGCACCTTGCAATGCGGAGAAATTACTGTTTGTGCATTTACAATATTCATTGATTTTTGCCATTGAAAAACGTCCAGAAATGATTGAAGCTACTGACTGAATGAAAGGAGCTGGCATCTCACTCTCTTTGAATCTTCTTTATCATGCTAAGAGGAGCAGGAAAAATCAAAAAATTTCAGAATTGCACCTTGCAATGCGGAGAAATTACTGTTTGTGCATTTACAATATTCATTGATTTTTGCCATTGAAAAACATGTTATTCATATACCAGAAATGTTTGAAGCTACTGACTGAATGAAAGGAGCTGGCACCTCACTCTCTTTGAATCTTCTTTATCATGCTAAGAGGAGCGGGAAAAAGCAAAAAATTTCAGAATTGCACCTTGCAATGCGGAGAAATTACTGTTTGTGCATTTACAATATTCATTGATTTTTGCCATTGAAAAACATCCAGAAATGATTGAAGGTACTGACTGAATGAAAGGAGCTGGCATCTCACTCTCTTTGAATCTTCTTTATCATGCTAAGAGGAGCAGGAAAAAGCAAAAAATTTCAGAATTGCACCTTGCAATGCGGAGAAATTACTGTTTGTGCATTTACAATATTCATTGATTTTTGCCATTGAAAAACGTCCAGAAATGATTGAAGCTACTGACTGAATGAAAGGAGCTGGCATCTCACTCTCTTTGAATCTTCTTTATCATGCTAAGAGGAGCAGGAAAAAACAAAAAATTTCAGAATTGCACCTTGCAATGCGGAGAAATTACAGTTTGTGCATTTACAATATTCATTGATTTTTGCCATTGAAAAACATCCAGAAATGATTGAAGCTACTGACTGAATGAAAGGAGCTGGCATCTCACTCTCTTTGAATATTCTTTATCATGCTAAGAGGAGCAGGAAAAAGCAAAAAATTTCAGAATTGCACCTTGCAATGCGGAGAAATTACTGTTTGTGCATTTACAATATTCATTGATTTTTGCCATTGAAAAACATCATGTTATTCATATACCAGAAATGTTTGAAGCTACTGACTGAATGAAAGGAGCTGGCATCTCACTCTCTTTGAATCTTCTTTATCATGCTAAGAGGAGCAGGAAAAAGCAAAAAATTTCAGAATTGCACCTTGCAATGCGGAGAAATTACTGTTTGTGCATTTACAATATTCATTGATTTTTGCCATTGAAAAACATCATGTTATTCATATACCAGAAATGTTTGAAGCTACTGACTGAATGAAAGGAGCTGGCATCTCACTCTCTTTGAATCTTCTTTATCATGCTAAGAGGAGCAGGAAAAAGCAAAAAATTTCAGAATTGCACCTTGCAATGTGGAGAAATTACTGTTTGTGCATTTACAATATTCATTGATTTTTACCTTTGAAAAACATCCAGAAATGATTGAAGCTACTGACTGAATGAAAGTAGCTGGCATCTCACTCTCTTTGAATCTTCTTTATCATGCTAAGAGGAGCAGGAAAAAGCAAAAAATTTCAGAATTGCACCTTGCAATGCAGAGAAATTACTGTTTGTGCATTTACAATATTCATTGATTTTTGCCATTGAAAAACATCATGTTATTCATATACCAGAAATGTTTGAAGCTACTGACTGAATGAAAGGAGCTGGCATCTCACTCTCTTTGAATCTTCTTTATCATGCTAAGAGGAGCAGGAAAAAGCAAAAAATTTCAGAATTGCACCTTGCAATGTGGAGAAATTACTGTTTGTGCATTTACAATATTCATTGATTTTTACCATTGAAAAACATCCAGAAATGATTGAAGCTACTGACTGAATGAAAGTAGCTGGCATCTCACTCTCTTTGTATCTTCTTTATCATGCTAAGAGGAGCAGGAAAAAGCAAAACATTTCAGACTTGCACCTTGCAATGCGGAGAAATTACTGTTTGTGCATTTACAATATTCATTGATTTTTGCCATTGAAAAACATCATGTTATTCATATACCAGAAATGTTTGAAGCTACTGACTGAATGAAAGGAGCTGGCATCTCACTCTCTTTGAATCTTCTTTATCATGCTAAGAGGAGCAGGAAAAAGCAAAAAATTTCAGAATTGCACCTTGCAATGCGGAGAAATTACTGTTTGTGCATTTACAATATTCATTGATTTTTGCCATTGAAAAACGTCCAGAAATGATTGAAGCTACTGACTGAATGAAAGGAGCTGGCATCTCACTCTCTTTGAATCTTGTTTATCATGCTAAGAGGAGCAGGAAAAAGCAAAAAATTTCAGAATTGCACCTTGCAATGCGGAGAAATTACTGTTTGTGCATTTACAATATTCATTGATTTTTGCCATTGAAAAACGTCCAGAAATGATTGAAGCTACTGACTGAATGAAAGGAGCTGGCATCTCACTCTCTTTGAATCTTCTTTATCATGCTAAGAGGAGCAGGAAAAAGCAAAAAATTTCAGAATTGCACCTTGCAATGCGGAGAAATTACTGTTTGTGCATTTACAATATTCATTGATTTTTGCCATTGAAAAACAACTTGTTATTCATATACCAGAAATGTTTGAAGCTACTGACTGAATGAAAGGAGCTGGCATCTCACTCTCTTTGAATCTTCTTTATCATGCTAAGAGGAGCAGGAAAAAGCAAAAAATTTCAGAATTGCACCTTGCAATGCGGAGAAATTACTGTTTGTGCATTTACAATATTCATTGATTTTTCCCATTGAAAAACGTCCAGAAATGATTGAAGCTACTGACTGAATGAAAGGAGCTGGCATCTCACTCTCTTTGAATCTTCTTTATCATGCTAAGAGGAGCAGGAAAAAGCAAAAAATTTCAGAATTGCACCTTGCAATGCGGAGAAATTACTGTTTGTGCATTTACAATATTCATTGATTTTTGCCATTGAAAAACGTCCAGAAATGATTGAAGCTACTGACTGAATGAAAGGAGCTGGCATCTCACTCTCTTTGAATCTTCTTTATCATGCTAAGAGGAGCAGGAAAAATCAAAAAATTTCAGAATTGCACCTTGCAATGCGGAGAAATTACTGTTTGTGCATTTACAATATTCATTGATTTTTGCCATTGAAAAACATGTTATTCATCTACCAGAAATGTTTGAAGCTACTGACTGAATGAAAGGAGCTGGCACCTCACTCTCTTTGAATCTTCTTTATCATGCTAAGAGGAGCGGGAAAAAGCTAAAAATTTCAGAATTGCACCTTGCAATGCGGAGAAATTACTGTTTGTGCATTTACAATATTCATTGATTTTTGCCATTGAAAAACATCCAGAAATGATTGAAGGTACTGACTGAATGAAAGGAGCTGGCATCTCACTCTCTTTGAATCTTCTTTATCATGCTAAGAGGAGCAGGAAAAAGCAAAAAATTTCAGAATTGCACCTTGCAATGCGGAGAAATTACTGTTTGTGCATTTACAATATTCATTGATTTTTGCCATTGAAAAACGTCCAGAAATGATTGAAGCTACTGACTGAATGAAAGGAGCTGGCATCTCACTCTCTTTGAATCTTCTTTATCATGCTAAGAGGAGCAGGAAAAATCAAAAAATTTCAGAATTGCACCTTGCAATGCGGAGAAATTACTGTTTGTGCATTTACAATATTCATTGATTTTTGCCATTGAAAAACATGTTATTCATATACCAGAAATGTTTGAAGCTACTGACTGAATGAAAGGAGCTGGCACCTCACTCTCTTTGAATCTTCTTTATCATGCTAAGAGGAGCGGGAAAAAGCAAAAAATTTCAGAATTGCACCTTGCAATGCGGAGAAATTACTGTTTGTGCATTTACAATATTCATTGATTTTTGCCATTGAAAAACATCCAGAAATGATTGAAGGTACTGACTGAATGAAAGGAGCTGGCATCTCACTCTCTTTGAATCTTCTTTATCATGCTAAGAGGAGCAGGAAAAAGCAAAAAATTTCAGAATTGCACCTTGCAATGCGGAGAAATTACTGTTTGTGCATTTACAATATTCATTGATTTTTGCCATTGAAAAACGTCCAGAAATGATTGAAGCTACTGACTGAATGAAAGGAGCTGGCATCTCACTCTCTTTGAATCTTCTTTATCATGCTAAGAGGAGCAGGAAAAAACAAAAAATTTCAGAATTGCACCTTGCAATGCGGAGAAATTACAGTTTGTGCATTTACAATATTCATTGATTTTTGCCATTGAAAAACATCCAGAAATGATTGAAGCTACTGACTGAATGAAAGGAGCTGGCATCTCACTCTCTTTGAATATTCTTTATCATGCTAAGAGGAGCAGGAAAAAGCAAAAAATTTCAGAATTGCACCTTGCAATGCGGAGAAATTACTGTTTGTGCATTTACAATATTCATTGATTTTTGCCATTGAAAAACATCATGTTATTCATATACCAGAAATGTTTGAAGCTACTGACTGAATGAAAGGAGCTGGCATCTCACTCTCTTTGAATCTTCTTTATCATGCTAAGAGGAGCAGGAAAAAGCAAAAAATTTCAGAATTGCACCTTGCAATGCGGAGAAATTACTGTTTGTGCATTTACAATATTCATTGATTTTTGCCATTGAAAAACATCATGTTATTCATATACCAGAAATGTTTGAAGCTACTGACTGAATGAAAGGAGCTGGCATCTCACTCTCTTTGAATCTTCTTTATCATGCTAAGAGGAGCAGGAAAAAGCAAAAAATTTCAGAATTGCACCTTGCAATGTGGAGAAATTACTGTTTGTGCATTTACAATATTCATTGATTTTTACCATTGAAAAACATCCAGAAATGATTGAAGCTACTGACTGAATGAAAGTAGCTGGCATCTCACTCTCTTTGAATCTTCTTTATCATGCTAAGAGGAGCAGGAAAAAGCAAAAAATTTCAGAATTGCACCTTGCAATGCAGAGAAATTACTGTTTGTGCATTTACAATATTCATTGATTTTTGCCATTGAAAAACATCATGTTATTCATATACCAGAAATGTTTGAAGCTACTGACTGAATGAAAGGAGCTGGCATCTCACTCTCTTTGAATCTTCTTTATCATGCTAAGAGGAGCAGGAAAAAGCAAAAAATTTCAGAATTGCACCTTGCAATGTGGAGAAATTACTGTTTGTGCATTTACAATATTCATTGATTTTTACCATTGAAAAACATCCAGAAATGATTGAAGCTACTGACTGAATGAAAGTAGCTGGCATCTCACTCTCTTTGTATCTTCTTTATCATGCTAAGAGGAGCAGGAAAAAGCAAAACATTTCAGACTTGCACCTTGCAATGCGGAGAAATTACTGTTTGTGCATTTACAATATTCATTGATTTTTGCCATTGAAAAACATCATGTTATTCATATACCAGAAATGTTTGAAGCTACTGACTGAATGAAAGGAGCTGGCATCTCACTCTCTTTGAATCTTCTTTATCATGCTAAGAGGAGCAGGAAAAAGCAAAAAATTTCAGAATTGCACCTTGCAATGCGGAGAAATTACTGTTTGTGCATTTACAATATTCATTGATTTTTGCCATTGAAAAACGTCCAGAAATGATTGAAGCTACTGACTGAATGAAAGGAGCTGGCATCTCACTCTCTTTGAATCTTGTTTATCATGCTAAGAGGAGCAGGAAAAAGCAAAAAATTTCAGAATTGCACCTTGCAATGCGGAGAAATTACTGTTTGTGCATTTACAATATTCATTGATTTTTGCCATTGAAAAACGTCCAGAAATGATTGAAGCTACTGACTGAATGAAAGGAGCTGGCATCTCACTCTCTTTGAATCTTCTTTATCATGCTAAGAGGAGCAGGAAAAAGCAAAAAATTTCAGAATTGCACCTTGCAATGCGGAGAAATTACTGTTTGTGCATTTACAATATTCATTGATTTTTGCCATTGAAAAACAACTTGTTATTCATATACCAGAAATGTTTGAAGCTACTGACTGAATGAAAGGAGCTGGCATCTCACTCTCTTTGAATCTTCTTTATCATGCTAAGAGGAGCAGGAAAAAGCAAAAAATTTCAGAATTGCACCTTGCAATGCGGAGAAATTACTGTTTGTGCATTTACAATATTCATTGATTTTTCCCATTGAAAAACGTCCAGAAATGATTGAAGCTACTGACTGAATGAAAGGAGCTGGCATCTCACTCTCTTTGAATCTTCTTTATCATGCTAAGAGGAGCAGGAAAAAGCAAAAAATTTCAGAATTGCACCTTGCAATGCGGAGAAATTACTGTTTGTGCATTTACAATATTCATTGATTTTTGCCATTGAAAAACGTCCAGAAATGATTGAAGCTACTGACTGAATGAAAGGAGCTGGCATCTCACTCTCTTTGAATCTTCTTTATCATGCTAAGAGGAGCAGGAAAAATCAAAAAATTTCAGAATTGCACCTTGCAATGCGGAGAAATTACTGTTTGTGCATTTACAATATTCATTGATTTTTGCCATTGAAAAACATGTTATTCATATACCAGAAATGTTTGAAGCTACTGACTGAATGAAAGGAGCTGGCACCTCACTCTCTTTGAATCTTCTTTATCATGCTAAGAGGAGCGGGAAAAAGCTAAAAATTTCAGAATTGCACCTTGCAATGCGGAGAAATTACTGTTTGTGCATTTACAATATTCATTGATTTTTGCCATTGAAAAACATCCAGAAATGATTGAAGGTACTGACTGAATGAAAGGAGCTGGCATCTCACTCTCTTTGAATCTTCTTTATCATGCTAAGAGGAGCAGGAAAAAGCAAAAAATTTCAGAATTGCACCTTGCAATGCGGAGAAATTACTGTTTGTGCATTTACAATATTCATTGATTTTTGCCATTGAAAAACGTCCAGAAATGATTGAAGCTACTGACTGAATGAAAGGAGCTGGCATCTCACTCTCTTTGAATCTTCTTTATCATGCTAAGAGAAGCAGGAAAAAGCAAAAAATTTCAGAATTGCACCTTGCAATGCGGAGAAATTACTGTTTGTGCTTTTACAATATTCATTGATTTTTGCCATTGAAAAACATCATGTTATTCATATACCAGAAATGTTTGAAGCTACTGACTGAATGAAAGGAGCTGGCATCTAACTCTCTTTGAATCTTCTTTATCATGCTAAGAGGAGCAGGAAAAAGCAAAAAATTTCAGAATTGCACCTTGCAATGCGGAGAAATTACTGTTTGTGCATTTACAATATTCATTGATTTTTGCCATTGAAAAACGTCCAGAAATGATTGAAGCTACTGACTGAATGAAAGGAGCTGGCATCTCACTCTCTTTGAATCTTCTTTATCATGCTAAGAGGAGCAGGAAAAAGCAAAAAATTTCAGAATTGCACCTTGCAATGCGGAGAAATTACTGTTTGTGCATTTACAATATTCATTGATTTTTGCCATTGAAAAACGTCCAGAAATGATTGAAGCTACTGACTGAATGAAAGGAGCTGGCATCTCACTCTCTTTGAATCTTCTTTATCATGCTAAGAGGAGCAGGAAAAAGCAAAAAATTTCAGAATTGCAACTTGCAATGCGGAGAAATTACTGTTTGTGCATTTACAATATTCATTGATTTTTGCCATTGAAAAACATCATGTTATTCATATACCAGAAATGATTGAAGCTACTGACTGAATGAAAGGAGCTGGCATCTCACTCTCTTTGAATCTTCTTTATCATGCTAAGAGGAGCAGGAAAAAGCAAAAAATTTCAGAATTGCACCTTGCAATGTGGAGAAATTACTGTTTGTGCATTTACAATATTCATTGATTTTTACCATTGAAAAACGTCCAGAAATGATTGAAGCTACTGACTGAATGAAAGTAGCTGGCATCTCACTCTCTTTGAATCTTCTTTACCATGCTAAGAGGAGCAGGAAAAAGCAAAAAATTTCAGACTTGCACCTTGCAATGCGGAGAAATTACTGTTTGTGCATTTACAATATTCATTGATTTTTGCCATTGAAAAACAACTTGTTATTCATATACCAGAAATGTTTGAAGCTACTGACTGAATGAAAGGAGCTGGCATCTCACTCTCTTTGAATCTTCTTTATCATGCTAAGAGGAGCAGGAAAAAGCAAAAAATTTCAGAATTGCACCTTGCAATGCGGAGAAATTACTGTTTGTGCATTTACAATATTCATTGATTTTTGCCATTGAAAAACGTCCAGAAATGATTGAAGCTACTGACTGAATGAAAGGAGCTGGCATCTCACTCTCTTTGAATCTTCTTTATCATGCTAAGAGGAGCAGGAAAAAGCAAAAAATTTCAGAATTGCACCTTGCAATGCGGAGAAATTACTGTTTGTGCATTTACAATATTCATTGATTTTTGCCATTGAAAAACGTCCAGAAATGATTGAAGCTACTGACTGAATGAAAGGAGCTGGCATCTCACTCTCTTTGAATCTTCTTTATCATGCTAAGAGGAGCAGGAAAAATCAAAAAATTTCAGAATTGCACCTTGCAATGCGGAGAAATTACTGTTTGTGCATTTACAATATTCATTGATTTTTGCCATTGAAAAACATGTTATTCATATACCAGAAATGTTTGAAGCTACTGACTGAATGAAAGGAGCTGGCACCTCACTCTCTTTGAATCTTCTTTATCATGCTAAGAGGAGCGGGAAAAAGCTAAAAATTTCAGAATTGCACCTTGCAATGCGGAGAAATTACTGTTTGTGCATTTACAATATTCATTGATTTTTGCCATTGAAAAACATCCAGAAATGATTGAAGGTACTGACTGAATGAAAGGAGCTGGCATCTCACTCTCTTTGAATCTTCTTTATCATGCTAAGAGGAGCAGGAAAAAGCAAAAAATTTCAGAATTGCACCTTGCAATGCGGAGAAATTACTGTTTGTGCATTTACAATATTCATTGATTTTTGCCATTGAAAAACGTCCAGAAATGATTGAAGCTACTGACTGAATGAAAGGAGCTGGCATCTCACTCTCTTTGAATCTTCTTTATCATGCTAAGAGGAGCAGGAAAAAGCAAAAAATTTCAGAATTGCACCTTGCAATGCGGAGAAATTACTGTTTGTGCTTTTACAATATTCATTGATTTTTGCCATTGAAAAACATCATGTTATTCATATACCAGAAATGTTTGAAGCTACTGACTGAATGAAAGGAGCTGGCATCTAACTCTCTTTGAATCTTCTTTATCATGCTAAGAGGAGCAGGAAAAAGCAAAAAATTTCAGAATTGCACCTTGCAATGCGGAGAAATTACTGTTTGTGCATTTACAATATTCATTGATTTTTGCCATTGAAAAACGTCCAGAAATGATTGAAGCTACTGACTGAATGAAAGGAGCTGGCATCTCACTCTCTTTGAATCTTCTTTATCATGTTAAGAGGAGCAGGAAAAAGCAAAAAATTTCAGAATTGCACCTTGCAATGCGGAGAAATTACTGTTTGTGCATTTACAATATTCATTGATTTTTGCCATTGAAAAACGTCCAGAAATGATTGAAGCTACTGACTGAATGAAAGGAGCTGGCATCTCACTCTCTTTGAATCTTCTTTATCATGCTAAGAGGAGCAGGAAAAAGCAAAAAATTTCAGAATTGCACCTTGCAATGCGGAGAAATTACTGTTTGTGCATTTACAATATTCATTGATTTTTGCCATTGAAAAACGTCCAGAAATGATTGAAGCTACTGACTGAATGAAAGGAGCTGGCATCTCACTCTCTTTGAATCTTCTTTATCATGCTAAGAGGAGCAGGAAAAAGCAAAAAATTTCAGAATTGCACCTTGCAATGCGGAGAAATTACTGTTTGTGCATTTACAATATTCATTGATTTTTGCCATTGAAAAACATCATGTTATTCATATACCAGAAATGTTTGAAGCTACTGACTGAATGAAAGGAGCTGGCATCTAACTCTCTTTGAATCTTCTTTATCATGCTAAGAGGAGCAGGAAAAAGCAAAAAATTTCAGAATTGCACCTTGCAATGCGGAGAAATTACTGTTTGTGCATTTACAATATTCATTGATTTTTGCCATTGAAAAACGTCCAGAAATGATTGAAGCTACTGACTGAATGAAAGGAGCTGGCATCTCACTCTCTTTGAATCTTCTTTATCATGTTAAGAGGAGCAGGAAAAAGCAAAAAATTTCAGAATTGCACCTTGCAATGCGGAGAAATTACTGTTTGTGCATTTACAATATTCATTGATTTTTGCCATTGAAAAACGTCCAGAAATGATTGAAGCTACTGACTGAATGAAAGGAGCTGGCATCTCACTCTCTTTGAATCTTCTTTATCATGCTAAGAGGAGCAGGAAAAAGCAAAAAATTTCAGAATTGCACCTTGCAATGCGGAGAAATTACTGTTTGTGCATTTACAATATTCATTGATTTTTGCCATTGAAAAACGTCCAGAAATGATTGAAGCTACTGACTGAATGAAAGGAGCTGGCATCTCACTCTCTTTGAATCTTCTTTATCATGCTAAGAGGAGCAGGAAAAAGCAAAAAATTTCAGAATTGCACCTTGCAATGCGGAGAAATTACTGTTTGTGCATTTACAATATTCATTGATTTTTGCCATTGAAAAACATCATGTTATTCATATACCAGAAATGTTTGAAGCTACTGACTGAATGAAAGGAGCTGGCATCTCACTCTCTTTGAATCTTCTTTATCATGCTAAGAGGAGCAGGAAAAAGCAAAAAATTTCAGAATTGCACCTTGCAATGTGGAGAAATTACTGTTTGTGCATTTACAATATTCATTGATTTTTACCATTGAAAAACGTCCAGAAATGATTGAAGCTACTGACTGAATGAAAGTAGCTGGCATCTCACTCTCTTTGAATCTTCTTTACCATGCTAAGAGGAGCAGGAAAAAGCAAAAAATTTCAGACTTGCACCTTGCAATGCGGAGAAATTACTGTTTGTGCATTTACAATATTCATTGATTTTTGCCATTGAAAAACATCATGTTATTCATATACCAGAAATGTTTGAAGCTACTGACTGAATGAAAGGAGCTGGCATCTCACTCTCTTTGAATCTTCTTTATCATGCTAAGAGGAGCAGGAAAAAGCAAAAAATTTCAGAATTGCACCTTGCAATGCGGAGAAATTACTGTTTGTGCATTTACAATATTCATTGATTTTTGCCATTGAAAAACGTCCAGAAATGATTGAAGCTACTGACTGAATGAAAGGAGCTGGCATCTCACTCTCTTTGAATCTTCTTTATCATGCTAAGAGGAGCAGGAAAAAGCAAAAAATTTCAGAATTGCACCTTGCAATGCGGAGAAATTACTGTTTGTGCATTTACAATATTCATTGATTTTTGCCATTGAAAAACGTCCAGAAATGATTGAAGCTACTGACTGAATGAAAGGAGCTGGCATCTCACTCTCTTTGAATCTTCTTTATCATGCTAAGAGGAGCAGGAAAAATCAAAAAATTTCAGAATTGCACCTTGCAATGCGGAGAAATTACTGTTTGTGCATTTACAATATTCATTGATTTTTGCCATTGAAAAACATGTTATTCATATACCAGAAATGTTTGAAGCTACTGACTGAATGAAAGGAGCTGGCACCTCACTCTCTTTGAATCTTCTTTATCATGCTAAGAGGAGCGGGAAAAAGCTAAAAATTTCAGAATTGCACCTTGCAATGCGGAGAAATTACTGTTTGTGCATTTACAATATTCATTGATTTTTGCCATTGAAAAACATCCAGAAATGATTGAAGGTACTGACTGAATGAAAGGAGCTGGCATCTCACTCTCTTTGAATCTTCTTTATCATGCTAAGAGGAGCAGGAAAAAGCAAAAAATTTCAGAATTGCACCTTGCAATGCGGAGAAATTACTGTTTGTGCATTTACAATATTCATTGATTTTTGCCATTGAAAAACGTCCAGAAATGATTGAAGCTACTGACTGAATGAAAGGAGCTGGCATCTCACTCTCTTTGAATCTTCTTTATCATGCTAAGAGGAGCAGGAAAAAGCAAAAAATTTCAGAATTGCACCTTGCAATGCGGAGAAATTACTGTTTGTGCATTTACAATATTCATTGATTTTTGCCATTGAAAAACATCATGTTATTCATATACCAGAAATGTTTGAAGCTACTGACTGAATGAAAGGAGCTGGCATCTCACTCTCTTTGAATCTTCTTTATCATGCTAAGAGGAGCAGGAAAAAGCAAAAAATTTCAGAATTGCACCTTGCAATGCGGAGAAATTACTGTTTGTGCATTTACAATATTCATTGATTTTTGCCATTGAAAAACGTCCAGAAATGATTGAAGCTACTGACTGAATGAAAGGAGCTGGCATCTCACTCTCTTTGAATCTTCTTTATCATGCTAAGAGGAGCAGGAAAAAGCAAAAAATTTCAGAATTGCACCTTGCAATGCGGAGAAATTACTGTTTGTGCATTTACAATATTCATTGATTTTTGCCATTGAAAAACGTCCAGAAATGATTGAAGCTACTGACTGAATGAAAGGAGCTGGCATCTCACTCTCTTTGAATCTTCTTTATCATGCTAAGAGGAGCATGAAAAAGCAAAAAATTTCAGAATTGCACCTTGCAATGCGGAGAAATTACTGTTTGTGCATTTACAATATTCATTGATTTTTGCCATTGAAAAACATCATGTTATTCATATACCAGAAATGTTTGAAGCTACTGACTGAATGAAAGGAGCTGGCATCTCACTCTCTTTGAATCTTCTTTATCATGCTAAGAGGAGCAGGAAAAAGCAAAAAATTTCAGAATTGCACCTTGCAATGCGGAGAAATTACTGTTTGTGCATTTACAATATTCATTGATTTTTGCCATTGAAAAACATCATGTTATTCATATACCAGAAATGTTTGAAGCTACTGACTGAATGAAAGGAGCTGGCATCTCACTCTCTTTGAATCTTCTTTATCATGCTAAGAGGAGCAGGAAAAAGCAAAAAATTTCAGAATTGCACCTTGCAATGTGGAGAAATTACTGTTTGTGCATTTACAATATTCATTGATTTTTACCATTGAAAAACGTCCAGAAATGATTGAAGCTACTGACTGAATGAAAGTAGCTGGCATCTCACTCTCTTTGAATCTTCTTTACCATGCTAAGAGGAGCAGGAAAAAGCAAAAAATTTCAGACTTGCACCTTGCAATGCGGAGAAATTACTGTTTGTGCATTTACAATATTCATTGATTTTTGCCATTGAAAAACAACTTGTTATTCATATACCAGAAATGTTTGAAGCTACTGACTGAATGAAAGGAGCTGGCATCTCACTCTCTTTGAATCTTCTTTATCATGCTAAGAGGAGCAGGAAAAAGCAAAAAATTTCAGAATTGCACCTTGCAATGCGGAGAAATTACTGTTTGTGCATTTACAATATTCATTGATTTTTCCCATTGAAAAACGTCCAGAAATGATTGAAGCTACTGACTGAATGAAAGGAGCTGGCATCTCACTCTCTTTGAATCTTCTTTATCATGCTAAGAGGAGCAGGAAAAAGCAAAAAATTTCAGAATTGCACCTTGCAATGCGGAGAAATTACTGTTTGTGCATTTACAATATTCATTGATTTTTGCCATTGAAAAACGTCCAGAAATGATTGAAGCTACTGACTGAATGAAAGGAGCTGGCATCTCACTCTCTTTGAATCTTCTTTATCATGCTAAGAGGAGCAGGAAAAATCAAAAAATTTCAGAATTGCACCTTGCAATGCGGAGAAATTACTGTTTGTGCATTTACAATATTCATTGATTTTTGCCATTGAAAAACATGTTATTCATATACCAGAAATGTTTGAAGCTACTGACTGAATGAAAGGAGCTGGCACCTCACTCTCTTTGAATCTTCTTTATCATGCTAAGAGGAGCGGGAAAAAGCTAAAAATTTCAGAATTGCACCTTGCAATGCGGAGAAATTACTGTTTGTGCATTTACAATATTCATTGATTTTTGCCATTGAAAAACATCCAGAAATGATTGAAGGTACTGACTGAATGAAAGGAGCTGGCATCTCACTCTCTTTGAATCTTCTTTATCATGCTAAGAGGAGCAGGAAAAAGCAAAAAATTTCAGAATTGCACCTTGCAATGCGGAGAAATTACTGTTTGTGCATTTACAATATTCATTGATTTTTGCCATTGAAAAACGTCCAGAAATGATTGAAGCTACTGACTGAATGAAAGGAGCTGGCATCTCACTCTCTTTGAATCTTCTTTATCATGCTAAGAGGAGCAGGAAAAAGCAAAAAATTTCAGAATTGCACCTTGCAATGCGGAGAAATTACTGTTTGTGCTTTTACAATATTCATTGATTTTTGCCATTGAAAAACATCATGTTATTCATATACCAGAAATGTTTGAAGCTACTGACTGAATGAAAGGAGCTGGCATCTAACTCTCTTTGAATCTTCTTTATCATGCTAAGAGGAGCAGGAAAAAGCAAAAAATTTCAGAATTGCACCTTGCAATGCTGAGAAATTACTGTTTGTGCATTTACAATATTCATTGATTTTTGCCATTGAAAAACGTCCAGAAATGATTGAAGCTACTGACTGAATGAAAGGAGCTGGCATCTCACTCTCTTTGAATCTTCTTTATCATGCTAAGAGGAGCAGGAAAAAGCAAAAAATTTCAGAATTGCACCTTGCAATGCGGAGAAATTACTGTTTGTGCATTTACAATATTCATTGATTTTTGCCATTGAAAAACGTCCAGAAATGATTGAAGCTACTGACTGAATGAAAGGAGCTGGCATCTCACTCTCTTTGAATCTTCTTTATCATGCTAAGAGGAGCAGGAAAAAGCAAAAAATTTCAGAATTGCAACTTGCAATGCGGAGAAATTACTGTTTGTGCATTTACAATATTCATTGATTTTTGCCATTGAAAAACATCATGTTATTCATATACCAGAAATGATTGAAGCTACTGACTGAATGAAAGGAGCTGGCATCTCACTCTCTTTGAATCTTCTTTATCATGCTAAGAGGAGCAGGAAAAAGCAAAAAATTTCAGAATTGCACCTTGCAATGCGGAGAAATTACTGTTTGTGCATTTACAATATTCATTGATTTTTGCCATTGAAAAACGTCCAGAAATGATTGAAGCTACTGACTGAATGAAAGGAGCTGGCATCTCACTCTCTTTGAATCTTCTTTATCATGCTAAGAGGAGCAGGAAAAAGCAAAAAATTTCAGAATTGCACCTTGCAATGCGGAGAAATTACTGTTTGTGCTTTTACAATATTCATTGATTTTTGCCATTGAAAAACATCATGTTATTCATATACAAGAAATGTTTGAAGCTACTGACTGAATGAAAGGAGCTGGCATCTCACTCTCTTTGAATCTTCTTTATCATGCTAAGAGGAGCAGGAAAAAGCAAAAAATTTCAGAATTGCACCTTGCAATGCGGAGAAATTACTGTTTGTGCATTTACAATATTCATTGATTTTTGCCATTGAAAAACGTCCAGAAATGATTGAAGCTACTGACTGAATGAAAGGAGCTGGCATCTCACTCTCTTTGAATCTTCTTTATCATGCTAAGAGGAGCAGGAAAAAGCAAAAAATTTCAGAATTGCACCTTGCAATGCGGAGAAATTACTGTTTGTGCATTTACAATATTCATTGATTTTTGCCATTGAAAAACGTCCAGAAATGATTGAAGCTACTGACTGAATGAAAGGAGCTGGCATCTCACTCTCTTTGAATCTTCTTTATCATGCTAAGAGGAGCAGGAAAAAGCAAAAAATTTCAGAATTGCACCTTGCAATGCGGAGAAATTACTGTTTGTGCATTTACAATATTCATTGATTTTTGCCATTGAAAAACATCATGTTATTCATATACCAGAAATGATTGAAGCTACTGACTGAATGAAAGGAGCTGGCATCTTACTCTCTTTGAATCTTCTTTGTCATGCTAAGAGGAGCAGGAAAAAGCAAAAAATTTCAGAATTGCACCTTGCAATGCGGAGAAATTACTGTTTGTGCATTTACAATATTCATTGATTTTTGCCATTGAAAAATGTCCAGAAATGATTGAAGCTACTGACTGAATCAAAGGAGCTGGCATCTCACTCTCTTTGAATCTTCTTTATCATGCTAAGAGGAGCAGGAAAAAGCAAAAAATTTCAGAATTGCACCTTGCAATGCGGAGAAATTACTGTTTGTGCATTTACAATATTCATTGATTTTTGCCATTGAAAAACGTCCAGAAATGATTGAAGCTACTGACTGAATGAAAGGAGCTGGCATCTCACTCTCTTTGAATCTTCTTTATCATGTTAAGAGGAGCAGGAAAAAGCAAAAAATTTCAGAATTGCACCTTGCAATGCGGAGAAATTACTGTTTGTGCATTTACAATATTCATTGATTTTTGCCATTGAAAAACGTCCAGAAATGATTGAAGCTACTGACTGAATGAAAGGAGCTGGCATCTCACTCTCTTTGAATCTTCTTTATCATGCTAAGAGGAGCAGGAAAAAGCAAAAAATTTCAGAATTGCACCTTGCAATGCGGAGAAATTACTGTTTGTGCATTTACAATATTCATTGATTTTTGCCATTGAAAAACGTCCAGAAATGATTGAAGCTACTGACTGAATGAAAGGAGCTGGCATCTCACTCTCTTTGAATCTTCTTTATCATGCTAAGAGGAGCAGGAAAAAGCAAAAAATTTCAGAATTGCACCTTGCAATGCGGAGAAATTACTGTTTGTGCATTTACAATATTCATTGATTTTTGCCATTGAAAAACATCATGTTATTCATATACCAGAAATGTTTGAAGCTACTGACTGAATGAAAGGAGCTGGCATCTCACTCTCTTTGAATCTTCTTTATCATGCTAAGAGGAGCAGGAAAAAGCAAAAAATTTCAGAATTGCACCTTGCAATGTGGAGAAATTACTGTTTGTGCATTTACAATATTCATTGATTTTTACCATTGAAAAACGTCCAGAAATGATTGAAGCTACTGACTGAATGAAAGTAGCTGGCATCTCACTCTCTTTGAATCTTCTTTACCATGCTAAGAGGAGCAGGAAAAAGCAAAAAATTTCAGACTTGCACCTTGCAATGCGGAGAAATTACTGTTTGTGCATTTACAATATTCATTGATTTTTGCCATTGAAAAACATCATGTTATTCATATACCAGAAATGTTTGAAGCTACTGACTGAATGAAAGGAGCTGGCATCTCACTCTCTTTGAATCTTCTTTATCATGCTAAGAGGAGCAGGAAAAAGCAAAAAATTTCAGAATTGCACCTTGCAATGCGGAGAAATTACTGTTTGTGCATTTACAATATTCATTGATTTTTGCCATTGAAAAACGTCCAGAAATGATTGAAGCTACTGACTGAATGAAAGGAGCTGGCATCTCACTCTCTTTGAATCTTCTTTATCATGCTAAGAGGAGCAGGAAAAAGCAAAAAATTTCAGAATTGCACCTTGCAATGCGGAGAAATTACTGTTTGTGCATTTACAATATTCATTGATTTTTGCCATTGAAAAACGTCCAGAAATGATTGAAGCTACTGACTGAATGAAAGGAGCTGGCATCTCACTCTCTTTGAATCTTCTTTATCATGCTAAGAGGAGCAGGAAAAATCAAAAAATTTCAGAATTGCACCTTGCAATGCGGAGAAATTACTGTTTGTGCATTTACAATATTCATTGATTTTTGCCATTGAAAAACATGTTATTCATATACCAGAAATGTTTGAAGCTACTGACTGAATGAAAGGAGCTGGCACCTCACTCTCTTTGAATCTTCTTTATCATGCTAAGAGGAGCGGGAAAAAGCAAAAAATTTCAGAATTGCACCTTGCAATGCGGAGAAATTACTGTTTGTGCATTTACAATATTCATTGATTTTTGCCATTGAAAAACATCCAGAAATGATTGAAGGTACTGACTGAATGAAAGGAGCTGGCATCTCACTCTCTTTGAATCTTCTTTATCATGCTAAGAGGAGCAGGAAAAAGCAAAAAATTTCAGAATTGCACCTTGCAATGCGGAGAAATTACTGTTTGTGCATTTACAATATTCATTGATTTTTGCCATTGAAAAACGTCCAGAAATGATTGAAGCTACTGACTGAATGAAAGGAGCTGGCATCTCACTCTCTTTGAATCTTCTTTATCATGCTAAGAGGAGCAGGAAAAAACAAAAAATTTCAGAATTGCACCTTGCAATGCGGAGAAATTACAGTTTGTGCATTTACAATATTCATTGATTTTTGCCATTGAAAAACATCCAGAAATGATTGAAGCTACTGACTGAATGAAAGGAGCTGGCATCTCACTCTCTTTGAATATTCTTTATCATGCTAAGAGGAGCAGGAAAAAGCAAAAAATTTCAGAATTGCACCTTGCAATGCGGAGAAATTACTGTTTGTGCATTTACAATATTCATTGATTTTTGCCATTGAAAAACATCATGTTATTCATATACCAGAAATGTTTGAAGCTACTGACTGAATGAAAGGAGCTGGCATCTCACTCTCTTTGAATCTTCTTTATCATGCTAAGAGGAGCAGGAAAAAGCAAAAAATTTCAGAATTGCACCTTGCAATGCGGAGAAATTACTGTTTGTGCATTTACAATATTCATTGATTTTTGCCATTGAAAAACATCATGTTATTCATATACCAGAAATGTTTGAAGCTACTGACTGAATGAAAGGAGCTGGCATCTCACTCTCTTTGAATCTTCTTTATCATGCTAAGAGGAGCAGGAAAAAGCAAAAAATTTCAGAATTGCACCTTGCAATGTGGAGAAATTACTGTTTGTGCATTTACAATATTCATTGATTTTTACCATTGAAAAACATCCAGAAATGATTGAAGCTACTGACTGAATGAAAGTAGCTGGCATCTCACTCTCTTTGAATCTTCTTTATCATGCTAAGAGGAGCAGGAAAAAGCAAAAAATTTCAGAATTGCACCTTGCAATGCAGAGAAATTACTGTTTGTGCATTTACAATATTCATTGATTTTTGCCATTGAAAAACATCATGTTATTCATATACCAGAAATGTTTGAAGCTACTGACTGAATGAAAGGAGCTGGCATCTCACTCTCTTTGAATCTTCTTTATCATGCTAAGAGGAGCAGGAAAAAGCAAAAAATTTCAGAATTGCACCTTGCAATGTGGAGAAATTACTGTTTGTGCATTTACAATATTCATTGATTTTTACCATTGAAAAACATCCAGAAATGATTGAAGCTACTGACTGAATGAAAGTAGCTGGCATCTCACTCTCTTTGTATCTTCTTTATCATGCTAAGAGGAGCAGGAAAAAGCAAAACATTTCAGACTTGCACCTTGCAATTCGGAGAAATTACTGTTTGTGCATTTACAATATTCATTGATTTTTGCCATTGAAAAACATCATGTTATTCATATACCAGAAATGTTTGAAGCTACTGACTGAATGAAAGGAGCTGGCATCTCACTCTCTTTGAATCTTCTTTATCATGCTAAGAGGAGCAGGAAAAAGCAAAAAATTTCAGAATTGCACCTTGCAATGCGGAGAAATTACTGTTTGTGCATTTACAATATTCATTGATTTTTGCCATTGAAAAACGTCCAGAAATGATTGAAGCTACTGACTGAATGAAAGGAGCTGGCATCTCACTCTCTTTGAATCTTGTTTATCATGCTAAGAGGAGCAGGAAAAAGCAAAAAATTTCAGAATTGCACCTTGCAATGCGGAGAAATTACTGTTTGTGCATTTACAATATTCATTGATTTTTGCCATTGAAAAACGTCCAGAAATGATTGAAGCTACTGACTGAATGAAAGGAGCTGGCATCTCACTCTCTTTGAATCTTCTTTATCATGCTAAGAGGAGCAGGAAAAAGCAAAAAATTTCAGAATTGCACCTTGCAATGCGGAGAAATTACTGTTTGTGCATTTACAATATTCATTGATTTTTGCCATTGAAAAACATCATGTTATTCATATACCAGAAATGATTGAAGATACTGACTGAATGAAAGGAGCTGGCATCTCACTCTCTTTGAATCTTCTTTATCATGCTAAGAGGAGCAGGAAAAAGCAAAAAATTTCAGAATTGCACCTTGCAATGCGGAGAAATTACTGTTTGTGCATTTACAATATTCATTGATTTTTGCCATTGAAAAACGTCCAGAAATGATTGAAGCTACTGACTGAATGAAAGGAACTGGCATCTCACTCTCTTTGAATCTTCTTTATCATGCTAAGAGGAGCAGGAAAAAGCAAAAAATTTCAGAATTGCACCTTGCAATGCGGAGAAATTACTGTTTGTGCATTTACAAAATTCATTGATTTTTGCCATTGAAAAACATCATGTTATTCATATACCAGAAATGTTTGAAGCTACTGACTGAATGAAAGGAGCTGACATCTCACTCTCTTTGAATCTTCTTTATCATGCTAAGAGGAGCAGGAAAAAGCAAAAAATTTCAGAATTGCACCTTGCAATGCGGAGAAATTACTGTTTGTGCATTTACAATATTCATTGATTTTTGCCATTGAAAAACATCCAGAAATGATTGAAGCTACTGACTGAATGAAAGGAGCTGGCATCTCACTCTCTTTGAATCTTCTTTATCATGCTAAGAGGAGCAGGAAAAAGCAAAAAATTTCAGAATTGCACCTTGCAATGCGGAGAAATTACTGTTTGTGCATTTACAATATTCATTGATTTTTGCCATTGAAAAACATCATGTTATTCATATACCAGAAATGTTTGAAGCTACTGACTGAATGAAAGGAGCTGGCATCTCACTCTCTTTGAATCTTCTTTATCATGCTAAGAGGAGCAGGAAAAAGCAAAAAATTTCAGAATTGCACCTTGCAATGCGGAGAAATTACTGTTTGTGCATTTACAATATTCATTGATTTTTGCCATTGAAAAACATCATGTTATTCATATACCAGAAATGTTTGAAGCTACTGACTGAATGAAAGGAGCTGGCATCTCACTCTCTTTGAATCTTCTTTATCATGCTAAGAGGAGCAGGAAAAAGCAAAAAATTTCAGAATTGCACCTTGCAATGTGGAGAAATTACTGTTTGTGCATTTACAATATTCATTGATTTTTACCATTGAAAAAGGTCCAGAAATGATTGAAGCTACTGACTGAATGAAAGTAGCTGGCATCTCACTCTCTTTGAATCTTCTTTATCATGCTAAGAGGAGCAGGAAAAAGCAAAAAATTTCAGAATTGCACCTTGCAATGTGGAGAAATTACTGTTTGTGCATTTACAATATTCATTGATTTTTACCATTGAAAAACATCCAGAAATGATTGAAGCTACTGACTGAATGAAAGTAGCTGGCATCTCACTCTCTTTGAATCTTCTTTATCATGCTAAGAGGAGCAGGAAAAAGCAAAAAATTTCAGAATTGCACCTTGCAATGCAGAGAAATTACTGTTTGTGCATTTACAATATTCATTGATTTTTGCCATTGAAAAACATCATGTTATTCATATACCAGAAATGTTTGAAGCTACTGACTGAATGAAAGGAGCTGGCATCTCACTCTCTTTGAATCTTCTTTATCATGCTAAGAGGAGCAGGAAAAAGCAAAAAATTTCAGAATTGCACCTTGCAATGTGGAGAAATTACTGTTTGTGCATTTACAATATTCATTGATTTTTACCATTGAAAAACATCCAGAAATGATTGAAGCTACTGACTGAATGAAAGTAGCTGGCATCTCACTCTCTTTGTATCTTCTTTATCATGCTAAGAGGAGCAGGAAAAAGCAAAAAATTTCAGACTTGCACCTTGCAATGCGGAGAAATTACTGTTTGTGCATTTACAATATTCATTGATTTTTGCCATTGAAAAACATCATGTTATTCATATACCAGAAATGTTTGAAGCTACTGACTGAATGAAAGGAGCTGGCATCTCACTCTCTTTGAATCTTCTTTATCATGCTAAGAGGAGCAGGAAAAAGCAAAAAATTTCAGAATTGCACCTTGCAATGCGGAGAAATTACTGTTTGTGCATTTACAATATTCATTGATTTTTGCCATTGAAAAACGTCCAGAAATGATTGAAGCTACTGACTGAATGAAAGGAGCTGGCATCTCACTCTCTTTGAATCTTGTTTATCATGCTAAGAGGAGCAGGAAAAAGCAAAAAATTTCAGAATTGCACCTTGCAATGCGGAGAAATTACTGTTTGTGCATTTACAATATTCATTGATTTTTGCCATTGAAAAACGTCCAGAAATGATTGAAGCTACTGACTGAATGAAAGGAGCTGGCATCTCACTCTCTTTGAATCTTCTTTATCATGCTAAGAGGAGCAGGAAAAAGCAAAAAATTTCAGAATTGCACCTTGCAATGCGGAGAAATTACTGTTTGTGCATTTACAATATTCATTGATTTTTGCCATTGAAAAACATCATGTTATTCATATACCAGAAATGATTGAAGATACTGACTGAATGAAAGGAGCTGGCATCTCACTCTCTTTGAATCTTCTTTATCATGCTAAGAGGAGCAGGAAAAAGCAAAAAATTTCAGAATTGCACCTTGCAATGCGGAGAAATTACTGTTTGTGCATTTACAATATTCATTGATTTTTGCCATTGAAAAACGTCCAGAAATGATTGAAGCTACTGACTGAATGAAAGGAACTGGCATCTCACTCTCTTTGAATCTTCTTTATCATGCTAAGAGGAGCAGGAAAAAGCAAAAAATTTCAGAATTGCACCTTGCAATGCGGAGAAATTACTGTTTGTGCATTTACAAAATTCATTGATTTTTGCCATTGAAAAACATAATGTTATTCATATACCAGAAATGTTTGAAGCTACTGACTGAATGAAAGGAGCTGACATCTCACTCTCTTTGAATCTTCTTTATCATGCTAAGAGGAGCAGGAAAAAGCAAAAAATTTCAGAATTGCACCTTGCAATGCGGAGAAATTACTGTTTGTGCATTTACAATATTCATTGATTTTTGCCATTGAAAAACATCCAGAAATGATTGAAGCTACTGACTGAATGAAAGGAGCTGGCATCTCACTCTCTTTGAATCTTCTTTATCATGCTAAGAGGAGCAGGAAAAAGCAAAAAATTTCAGAATTGCACCTTGCAATGCGGAGAAATTACTGTTTGTGCATTTACAATATTCATTGATTTTTGCCATTGAAAAACATCATGTTATTCATATACCAGAAATGTTTGAAGCTACTGACTGAATGAAAGGAGCTGGCATCTCACTCTCTTTGAATCTTCTTTATCATGCTAAGAGGAGCAGGAAAAAGCAAAAAATTTCAGAATTGCACCTTGCAATGCGGAGAAATTACTGTTTGTGCATTTACAATATTCATTGATTTTTGCCATTGAAAAACATCATGTTATTCATATACCAGAAATGTTTGAAGCTACTGACTGAATGAAAGGAGCTGGCATCTCACTCTCTTTGAATCTTCTTTATCATGCTAAGAGGAGCAGGAAAAAGCAAAAAATTTCAGAATTGCACCTTGCAATGTGGAGAAATTACTGTTTGTGCATTTACAATATTCATTGATTTTTACCATTGAAAAAGGTCCAGAAATGATTGAAGCTACTGACTGAATGAAAGTAGCTGGCATCTCACTCTCTTTGAATCTTCTTTATCATGCTAAGAGGAGCAGGAAAAAGCAAAAAATTTCAGACTTGCACCTTGCAATGCGGAGAAATTACTGTTTGTGCATTTACAATATTCATTGATTTTTGCCATTGAAAAACATCATGTTATTCATATACCAGAAATGTTTGAAGCTACTGACTGAATGAAAGGAGCTGGCATCTCACTCTCTTTGAATCTTCTTTATCATGCTAAGAGGAGCAGGAAAAAGCAAAAAATTTCAGAATTGCACCTTGCAATGCGGAGAAATTACTGTTTGTGCATTTACAATATTCATTGATTTTTGCCATTGAAAAACGTCCAGAAATGATTGAAGCTACTGACTGAATGAAAGGAGCTGGCATCTCACTCTCTTTGAATCTTGTTTATCATGCTAAGAGGAGCAGGAAAAAGCAAAAAATTTCAGAATTGCACCTTGCAATGCGGAGAAATTACTGTTTGTGCATTTACAATATTCATTGATTTTTGCCATTGAAAAACGTCCAGAAATGATTGAAGCTACTGACTGAATGAAAGGAGCTGGCATCTCACTCTCTTTGAATCTTCTTTATCATGCTAAGAGGAGCAGGAAAAAGCAAAAAATTTCAGAATTGCACCTTGCAATGCGGAGAAATTACTGTTTGTGCATTTACAATATTCATTGATTTTTGCCATTGAAAAACATCATGTTATTCATATACCAGAAATGATTGAAGATACTGACTGAATGAAAGGAGCTGGCATCTCACTCTCTTTGAATCTTCTTTATCATGCTAAGAGGAGCAGGAAAAAGCAAAAAATTTCAGAATTGCACCTTGCAATGCGGAGAAATTACTGTTTGTGCATTTACAATATTCATTGATTTTTGCCATTGAAAAACGTCCAGAAATGATTGAAGCTACTGACTGAATGAAAGGAACTGGCATGTCACTCTCTTTGAATCTTCTTTATCATGCTAAGAGGAGCAGGAAAAAGCAAAAAATTTCAGAATTGCACCTTGCAATGCGGAGAAATTACTGTTTGTGCATTTACAAAATTCATTGATTTTTGCCATTGAAAAACATCATGTTATTCATATACCAGAAATGTTTGAAGCTACTGACTGAATGAAAGGAGCTGGCATCTCACTCTCTTTGAATCTTCTTTATCATGCTAAGAGGAGCAGGAAAAAGCAAAAAATTTCAGAATTGCACCTTGCAATGCGGAGAAATTACTGTTTGTGCATTTACAATATTCATTGATTTTTGCCATTGAAAAACATCCAGAAATGATTGAAGCTACTGACTGAATGAAAGGAGCTGGCATCTCACTCTCTTTGAATCTTCTTTATCATGCTAAGAGGAGCAGGAAAAAGCAAAAAATTTCAGAATTGCACCTTGCAATGCGGAGAAATTACTGTTTGTGCATTTACAATATTCATTGATTTTTGCCATTGAAAAACATCATGTTATTCATATACCAGAAATGTTTGAAGCTACTGACTGAATGAAAGGAGCTGGCATCTCACTCTCTTTGAATCTTCTTTATCATGCTAAGAGGAGCAGGAAAAAGCAAAAAATTTCAGAATTGCACCTTGCAATGCGGAGAAATTACTGTTTGTGCATTTACAATATTCATTGATTTTTGCCATTGAAAAACATCATGTTATTCATATACCAGAAATGTTTGAAGCTACTGACTGAATGAAAGGAGCTGGCATCTCACTCTCTTTGAATCTTCTTTATCATGCTAAGAGGAGCAGGAAAAAGCAAAAAATTTCAGAATTGCACCTTGCAATGTGGAGAAATTACTGTTTGTGCATTTACAATATTCATTGATTTTTACCATTGAAAAAGGTCCAGAAATGATTGAAGCTACTGACTGAATGAAAGTAGCTGGCATCTCACTCTCTTTGAATCTTCTTTATCATGCTAAGAGGAGCAGGAAAAAGCAAAAAATTTCAGAATTGCACCTTGCAATGTGGAGAAATTACTGTTTGTGCATTTACAATATTCATTGATTTTTACCATTGAAAAACATCCAGAAATGATTGAAGCTACTGACTGAATGAAAGTAGCTGGCATCTCACTCTCTTTGAATCTTCTTTATCATGCTAAGAGGAGCAGGAAAAAGCAAAAAATTTCAGAATTGCACCTTGCAATGCAGAGAAATTACTGTTTGTGCATTTACAATATTCATTGATTTTTGCCATTGAAAAACATCATGTTATTCATATACCAGAAATGTTTGAAGCTACTGACTGAATGAAAGGAGCTGGCATCTCACTCTCTTTGAATCTTCTTTATCATGCTAAGAGGAGCAGGAAAAAGCAAAAAATTTCAGAATTGCACCTTGCAATGTGGAGAAATTACTGTTTGTGCATTTACAATATTCATTGATTTTTACCATTGAAAAACATCCAGAAATGATTGAAGCTACTGACTGAATGAAAGTAGCTGGCATCTCACTCTCTTTGTATCTTCTTTATCATGCTAAGAGGAGCAGGAAAAAGCAAAAAATTTCAGACTTGCACCTTGCAATGCGGAGAAATTACTGTTTGTGCATTTACAATATTCATTGATTTTTGCCATTGAAAAACATCATGTTATTCATATACCAGAAATGTTTGAAGCTACTGACTGAATGAAAGGAGCTGGCATCTCACTCTCTTTGAATCTTCTTTATCATGCTAAGAGGAGCAGGAAAAAGCAAAAAATTTCAGAATTGCACCTTGCAATGCGGAGAAATTACTGTTTGTGCATTTACAATATTCATTGATTTTTGCCATTGAAAAACGTCCAGAAATGATTGAAGCTACTGACTGAATGAAAGGAGCTGGCATCTCACTCTCTTTGAATCTTGTTTATCATGCTAAGAGGAGCAGGAAAAAGCAAAAAATTTCAGAATTGCACCTTGCAATGCGGAGAAATTACTGTTTGTGCATTTACAATATTCATTGATTTTTGCCATTGAAAAACGTCCAGAAATGATTGAAGCTACTGACTGAATGAAAGGAGCTGGCATCTCACTCTCTTTGAATCTTCTTTATCATGCTAAGAGGAGCAGGAAAAAGCAAAAAATTTCAGAATTGCACCTTGCAATGCGGAGAAATTACTGTTTGTGCATTTACAATATTCATTGATTTTTGCCATTGAAAAACATCATGTTATTCATATACCAGAAATGATTGAAGATACTGACTGAATGAAAGGAGCTGGCATCTCACTCTCTTTGAATCTTCTTTATCATGCTAAGAGGAGCAGGAAAAAGCAAAAAATTTCAGAATTGCACCTTGCAATGCGGAGAAATTACTGTTTGTGCATTTACAATATTCATTGATTTTTGCCATTGAAAAACGTCCAGAAATGATTGAAGCTACTGACTGAATGAAAGGAACTGGCATCTCACTCTCTTTGAATCTTCTTTATCATGCTAAGAGGAGCAGGAAAAAGCAAAAAATTTCAGAATTGCACCTTGCAATGCGGAGAAATTACTGTTTGTGCATTTACAAAATTCATTGATTTTTGCCATTGAAAAACATCATGTTATTCATATACCAGAAATGTTTGAAGCTACTGACTGAATGAAAGGAGCTGACATCTCACTCTCTTTGAATCTTCTTTATCATGCTAAGAGGAGCAGGAAAAAGCAAAAAATTTCAGAATTGCACCTTGCAATGCGGAGAAATTACTGTTTGTGCATTTACAATATTCATTGATTTTTGCCATTGAAAAACATCATGTTATTCATATACCAGAAATGTTTGAAGCTACTGACTGAATGAAAGGAGCTGGCATCTCACTCTCTTTGAATCTTCTTTATCATGCTAAGAGGAGCAGGAAAAAGCAAAAAATTTCAGAATTGCACCTTGCAATGCGGAGAAATTACTGTTTGTGCATTTACAATATTCATTGATTTTTGCCATTGAAAAACATCATGTTATTCATATACCAGAAATGTTTGAAGCTACTGACTGAATGAAAGGAGCTGGCATCTCACTCTCTTTGAATCTTCTTTATCATGCTAAGAGGAGCAGGAAAAAGCAAAAAATTTCAGAATTGCACCTTGCAATGTGGAGAAATTACTGTTTGTGCATTTACAATATTCATTGATTTTTACCATTGAAAAAGGTCCAGAAATGATTGAAGCTACTGACTGAATGAAAGTAGCTGGCATCTCACTCTCTTTGAAGCTTCTTTATCATGCTAAGAGGAGCAGGAAAAAGCAAAAAATTTCAGACTTGCACCTTGCAATGCGGAGAAATTACTGTTTGTGCATTTACAATATTCATTGATTTTTGCCATTGAAAAACATCATGTTATTCATATACCAGAAATGTTTGAAGCTACTGACTGAATGAAAGGAGCTGGCATCTCACTCTCTTTGAATCTTCTTTATCATGCTAAGAGGAGCAGGAAAAAGCAAAAAATTTCAGAATTGCACCTTGCAATGCGGAGAAATTACTGTTTGTGCATTTACAATATTCATTGATTTTTGCCATTGAAAAACATGTTATTCATATACCAGAAATGTTTGAAGCTACTGACTGAATGAAAGGAGCTGGCACCTCACTCTCTTTGAATCTTTATCATGCTAAGAGGAGCGGGAAAAAGCAAAAAATTTCAGAATTGCACCTTGCAATGCGGAGAAATTACTGTTTGTGCATTTACAATATTCATTGATTTTTGCCATTGAAAAACGTCCAGAAATGATTGAAGGTACTGACTGAATGAAAGGAGCTGGCATCTCACTCTCTTTGAATCTTCTTTATCATGCTAAGAGGAGCAGGAAAAAGCAAAAAATTTCAGAATTGCACCTTGCAATGCGGAGAAATTACTGTTTGTGCATTTACAATATTCATTGATTTTTGCCATTGAAAAACGTCCAGAAATGATTGAAGCTACTGACTGAATGAAAGGAGCTGGCATCTCACTCTCTTTGAATCTTCTTTATTATGCTAAGAGGAGCAGGAAAAAGCAAAAAATTTCAGAATTGCACCTTGCAATGCGGAGAAATTACAGTTTGTGCATTTACAATATTCATTGATTTTTGCCATTGAAAAACATCCAGAAATGATTGAAGCTACTGACTGAATGAAAGGAGCTGGCATCTCACTCTCTTTGAATCTTCTTTATCATGCTAAGAGGAGCAGGAAAAAGCAAAAAATTTCAGAATTGCACCTTGCAATGCGGAGAAATTACTGTTTGTGCATTTACAATATTCATTGATTTTTGCCATTGAAAAACATCATGTTATTCATATACCAGAAATGTTTGAAGCTACTGACTGAATGAAAGGAGCTGGCATCTCACTCTCTTTGAATCTTCTTTATCATGCTAAGAGGAGCAGGAAAAAGCAAAAAATTTCAGAATTGCACCTTGCAATGTGGAGAAATTACTGTTTGTGCATTTACAATATTCATTGATTTTTACCATTGAAAAACGTCCAGAAATGATTGAAGCTACTGACTGAATGAAAGTAGCTGGCATCTCACTCTCTTTGAATCTTCTTTATCATGCTAAGAGGAGCAGGAAAAAGCAAAAAATTTCAGACTTGCACCTTGCAATGCGGAGAAATTACTGTTTGTGCATTTACAATATTCATTGATTTTTGCCATTGAAAAACATCATGTTATTCATATACCAGAAATGTTTGAAGCTACTGACTGAATGAAAGGAGCTGGCATCTCACTCTCTTTGAATCTTCTTTATCATGCTAAGAGGAGCAGGAAAAAGCAAAAAATTTCAGAATTGCACCTTGCAATGCGGAGAAATTACTGTTTGTGCATTTACAATATTCATTGATTTTTGCCATTGAAAAACGCCCAGAAATGATTGAAGCTACTGACTGAATGAAAGGAGCTGGCATCTCACTCTCTTTGAATCTTGTTTATCATGCTAAGAGGAGCAGGAAAAAGCAAAAAATTTCAGAATTGCACCTTGCAATGCGGAGAAATTACTGTTTGTGCATTTACAATATTCATTGATTTTTACCATTGAAAAACATCCAGAAATGATTGAAGCTACTGACTGAATGAAAGGAGCTGGCATCTCACTCTCTTTGAATCTTCTTTATCATGCTAAGAGGAGCAGGAAAAAGCAAAAAATTTCAGAATTGCACCTTGCAATGCGGAGAAATTACTGTTTGTGCATTTACAATATTCATTGATTTTTGCCATTGAAAAACATCATGTTATTCATATACCAGAAATGTTTGAAGCTACTGACTGAATGAAAGGAGCTGGCATCTCACTCTCTTTGAATCTTCTTTATCATGCTAAGAGGAGCAGGAAAAAGCAAAAAATTTCAGAATTGCACCTTGCAATGTGGAGAAATTACTGTTTGTGCATTTACAATATTCATTGATTTTTACCATTGAAAAACGTCGAGAAATGATTGAAGCTACTGACTGAATGAAAGTAGCTGGCATCTCACTCTCTTTGAATCTTCTTTATCATGCTAAGAGGAGCAGGAAAAAGCAAAAAATTTCAGACTTGCACCTTGCAATGCGGAGAAATTACTGTTTGTGCATTTACAATATTCAATGATTTTTGCCATTGAAAAACATCATGTTATTCATATACCAGAAATGTTTGAAGCTACTGACTGAATGAAAGGAGCTGGCATCTCACTCTCTTTGAATCTTCTTTATCATGCTAAGAGGAGCAGGAAAAAGCAAAAAATTTCAGAATTGCACCTTGCAATGCGGAGAAATTACTGTTTGTGCATTTACAATATTCATTGATTTTTGCCATTGAAAAACGTCCAGAAATGATTGAAGCTACTGACTGAATGAAAGGAGCTGGCATCTCACTCTCTTTGAATCTTCTTTATCATGCTAAGAGGAGCAGGAAAAAGCAAAAAATTTCAGAATTGCACCTTGCAATGCGGAGAAATTACTGTTTGTGCATTTACAATATTCATTGATTTTTGCCATTGAAAAACATCCAGAAATGATTGAAGCTACTGACTGAATGAAAGGAGCTGGCATCTCACTCTCTTTGAATCTTCTTTATCATGCTAAGAGGAGCAGGAAAAAGCAAAAAATTTCAGAATTGCACCTTGCAATGCGGAGAAATTACTGTTTGTGCATTTACAAAATTCATTGATTTTTGCCATTGAAAAACATCATGTTATTCATATACCAGAAATGTTTGAAGCTACTGACTGAATGAAAGGAGCTGACATCTCACTCTCTTTGAATCTTCTTTATCATGCTAAGAGGAGCAGGAAAAAGCAAAAAATTTCAGAATTGCACCTTGCAATGCGGAGAAATTACTGTTTGTGCATTTACAATATTCATTGATTTTTGCCATTGAAAAACATCCAGAAATGATTGAAGCTACTGACTGAATGAAAGGAGCTGGCATCTCACTCTCTTTGAATCTTCTTTATCATGCTAAGAGGAGCAGGAAAAAGCAAAAAATTTCAGAATTGCACCTTGCAATGCGGAGAAATTACTGTTTGTGCATTTACAAAATTCATTGATTTTTGCCATTGAAAAACATCATGTTATTCATATACCAGAAATGTTTGAAGCTACTGACTGAATGAAAGGAGCTGACATCTCACTCTCTTTGAATCTTCTTTATCATGCTAAGAGGAGCAGGAAAAAGCAAAAAATTTCAGAATTGCACCTTGCAATGCGGAGAAATTACTGTTTGTGCATTTACAATATTCATTGATTTTTGCCATTGAAAAACATCCAGAAATGATTGAAGCTACTGACTGAATGAAAGGAGCTGGCATCTCACTCTCTTTGAATCTTCTTTATCATGCTAAGAGGAGCAGGAAAAAGCAAAAAATTTCAGAATTGCACCTTGCAATGCGGAGAAATTACTGTTTGTGCATTTACAATATTCATTGATTTTTGCCATTGAAAAACATCATGTTATTCATATACCAGAAATGTTTGAAGCTACTGACTGAATGAAAGGAGCTGGCATCTCACTCTCTTTGAATCTTCTTTATCATGCTAAGAGGAGCAGGAAAAAGCAAAAAATTTCAGAATTGCACCTTGCAATGCGGAGAAATTACTGTTTGTGCATTTACAATATTCATTGATTTTTGCCATTGAAAAACATCATGTTATTCATATACCAGAAATGTTTGAAGCTACTGACTGAATGAAAGGAGCTGGCATCTCACTCTCTTTGAATCTTCTTTATCATGCTAAGAGGAGCAGGAAAAAGCAAAAAATTTCAGAATTGCACCTTGCAATGTGGAGAAATTACTGTTTGTGCATTTACAATATTCATTGATTTTTACCATTGAAAAAGGTCCAGAAATGATTGAAGCTACTGACTGAATGAAAGTAGCTGGCATCTCACTCTCTTTGAATCTTCTTTATCATGCTAAGAGGAGCAGGAAAAAGCAAAAAATTTCAGACTTGCACCTTGCAATGCGGAGAAATTACTGTTTGTGCATTTACAATATTCATTGATTTTTGCCATTGAAAAACATCATGTTATTCATATACCAGAAATGTTTGAAGCTACTGACTGAATGAAAGGAGCTGGCATCTCACTCTCTTTGAATCTTCTTTATCATGCTAAGAGGAGCAGGAAAAAGCAAAAAATTTCAGAATCGCACCTTGCAATGCGGAGAAATTACTGTTTGTGCATTTACAATTTTCATTGATTTTTGCCATTGAAAAACGTCCAGAAATGATTGAAGGTACTGACTGAATGAAAGGAGCTGGCATCTCACTCTCTTTGAATCTTCTTTATCATGCTAAGAGGAGCAGGAAAAAGCAAAAAATTTCAGAATTGCACCTTGCAATGCGGAGAAATTACTGTTTGTGCATTTACAATATTCATTGATTTTTGCCATTGAAAAACGTCCAGAAATGATTGAAGCTACTGACTGAATGAAAGGAGCTGGCATCTCACTCTCTTTGAATCTTCTTTATCATGCTAAGAGGAGCAGGAAAAAGCAAAAAATTTCAGAATTGCACCTTGCAATGCGGAGAAATTACTGTTTGTGCATTTACAATATTCATTGATTTTTGCCATTGAAAAACATCCAGAAATGATTGAAGCTACTGACTGAATGAAAGGAGCTGGCATCTCACTCTCTTTGAATCTTCTTTATCATGCTAAGAGGAGCAGGAAAAAGCAAAAAATTTCAGAATTGCACCTTGCAATGCGGAGAAATTACTGTTTGTGCATTTACAATATTCATTGATTTTTGCCATTGAAAAACATCATGTTATTCATATACCAGAAATGTTTGAAGCTACTGACTGAATGAAAGGAGCTGGCATCTCACTCTCTTTGAATCTTCTTTATCATGCTAAGAGGAGCAGGAAAAAGCAAAAAATTTCAGAATTGCACCTTGCAATGCGGAGAAATTACTGTTTGTGCATTTACAATATTCATTGATTTTTGCCATTGAAAAACATCATGTTATTCATATACCAGAAATGTTTGAAGCTACTGACTGAATGAAAGGAGCTGGCATCTCACTCTCTTTGAATCTTCTTTATCATGCTAAGAGGAGCAGGAAAAAGCAAAAAATTTCAGAATTGCACCTTGCAATGTGGAGAAATTACTGTTTGTGCATTTACAATATTCATTGATTTTTACCATTGAAAAACGTCCAGAAATGATTGAAGCTACTGACTGAATGAAAGTAGCTGGCATCTCACTCTCTTTGAATCTTCTTTATCATGCTAAGAGGAGCAGGAAAAAGCAAAAAATTTCAGACTTGCACCTTGCAATGCGGAGAAATTACTGTTTGTGCATTTACAATATTCATTGATTTTTGCCATTGAAAAACATCATGTTATTCATATACCAGAAATGTTTGAAGCTACTGACTGAATGAAAGGAGCTGGCATCTCACTCTCTTTGAATCTTCTTTATCATGCTAAGAGGAGCAGGAAAAAGCAAAAAATTTCAGAATTGCACCTTGCAATGCGGAGAAATTACTGTTTGTGCATTTACAATATTCATTGATTTTTGCCATTGAAAAACGTCCAGAAATGATTGAAGCTACTGACTGAATGAAAGGAGCTGGCATCTCACTCTCTTTGAATCTTGTTTATCATGCTAAGAGGAGCAGGAAAAAGCAAAAAATTTCAGAATTGCACCTTGCAATGCGGAGAAATTACTGTTTGTGCATTTACAATATTCATTGATTTTTGCCATTGAAAAACATCCAGAAATGATTGAAGCTACTGACTGAATGAAAGGAGCTGGCATCTCACTCTCTTTGAATCTTCTTTATCATGCTAAGAGGAGCAGGAAAAAGCAAAAAATTTCAGAATTGCACCTTGCAATGCGGAGAAATTACTGTTTGTGCATTTACAATATTCATTGATTTTTGCCATTGAAAAACATCATGTTATTCATATACCAGAAATGTTTGAAGCTACTGACTGAATGAAAGGAGCTGGCATCTCACTCTCTTTGAATCTTCTTTATCATGCTAAGAGGAGCAGGAAAAAGCAAAAAATTTCAGAATTGCAGCTTGCAATGCGGAGAAATTACTGTTTGTGCATTTACAATATTCATTGATTTTTGCCATTGAAAAACGTCCAGAAATGATTGAAGCTACTGACTGAATGAAAGGAGCTGGCATCTCACTCTCTTTGAATCTTGTTTATCATGCTAAGAGGAGCAGGAAAAAGCAAAAAATTTCAGAATTGCACCTTGCAATGCGGAGAAATTACTGTTTGTGCATTTACAATATTCATTGATTTTTGCCATTGAAAAACATCCAGAAATGATTGAAGCTACTGACTGAATGAAAGGAGCTGGCATCTCACTCTCTTTGAATCTTCTTTATCATGCTAAGAGGAGCAGGAAAAAGCAAAAAATTTCAGAATTGCACCTTGCAATGCGGAGAAATTACTGTTTGTGCATTTACAATATTCATTGATTTTTGCCATTGAAAAACATCATGTTATTCATATACCAGAAATGTTTGAAGCTACTGACTGAATGAAAGGAGCTGGCATCTCACTCTCTTTGAATCTTCTTTATCATGCTAAGAGGAGCAGGAAAAAGCAAAAAATTTCATAATTGCACCTTGCAATGCGGAGAAATTACTGTTTGTGCATTTACAATATTCATTGATTTTTGCCATTGAAAAACGTCCAGAAATGATTGAAGCTACTGACTGAATGAAAGGAGCTGGCATCTCACTCTCTTTGAATCATGTTTATCATGCTAAGAGGAGCAGGAAAAAGCAAAAAATTTCAGAATTGCACCTTGCAATGCGGAGAAATTACTGTTTGTGCATTTACAATATTCATTGATTTTTGCCATTGAAAAACGTCCAGAAATTATTGAAGCTACTGACTGAATGAAAGGAGCTGGCATCTCACTCTCTTTGAATCTTCTTTATCATGCTAAGAGGAGCAGGAAAAAGCAAAAAATTTCAGAATTGCACCTTGCAATGCGGAGAAATTACTGTTTGTGCATTTACAATATTCATTGATTTTTGCCATTGAAAAACATCATGTTATTCATATACCAGAAATGATTGAAGCTACTGACTGAATGAAAGGAGCTGGCATCTCACTCTCTTTGAATCTTCTTTATCATGCTAAGAGGAGCAGGAAAAAGTAAAAAATTTCAGAATTGCACTATGCAATGCGGAGAAATTACTGTTTGTGCATTTATAATATTCAATGATTTTTGCCATTGAAAAACGTCCAGAAATGATTGAAGCTACTGACTGAACGAAAGGAGCTGGCATCTCACTCTCTTTGAATCTTCTTTATCATGCTAAGAGGAGCAGGAAAAAGCAAAAAATTTCAGAATTGCACCTTGCAATGCGGAGAAATTACTGTTTGTGCATTTACAATATTCATTGATTTTTGCCATTGAAAAACATCATGTTATTCATATACCAGAAATGTTTGAAGCTACTGACTGAATGAAAGGAGCTGGCATCTCACTCTCTTTGAATCTTCTTTATCATGCTAAGTGGAGCAGGAAAAAGCAAAAAATTTCAGAATTGCAACTTGCAATGCGGAGAAATTACTGTTTGTGCATTTACAATATTCATTGATTTTTGCCATTGAAAAACGTCCAGAAATGATTGAAGCTACTGACTGAATGAAAGGAGCTGGCATCTCACTCTCTTTGAATCTTCTTTATCATGCTAAGAGGAGCAGGTAAAAGCAAAAAATTTCAGAATTGCACCTTGCAATGCGGAGAAATTACTGTTTGTGCATTTACAATATTCATTGATTTTTGCCATTGAAAAACGTCCAGAAATGATTGAAGCTACTGACTGAATGAAAGGAGCTGGCATCTCACTCTCTTTGAATCATGTTTATCATGCTAAGAGGAGCAGGAAAAAGCAAAAAATTTCAGAATTGCACCTTGCAATGCGGAGAAATTACTGTTTGTGCACTTACAATATTCATTGATTTTTGCCATTGAAAAACGTCCAGAAATTATTGAAGCTACTGACTGAATGAAAGGAGCTGGCATCTCACTCTCTTTGAATCTTCTTTATCATGCTAAGAGGAGCAGGAAAAAGCAAAAAATTTCAGAATTGCACCTTGCAATGCGGAGAAATTACTGTTTGTGCATTTACAATATTCATTGATTTTTGCCATTGAAAAACATCATGTTATTCATATACCAGAAATGATTGAAGCTACTGACTGAATGAAAGGAGCTGGCATCTCACTCTCTTTGAATCTTCTTTATCATGCTAAGAGGAGCAGGAAAAAGCAAAAAATTTCAGAATTGCACCTTGCAATGCGGAGAAATTACTGTTTGTGCATTTACAATATTCATTGATTTTTGCCATTGAAAAACATCATGTTATTCATATACCAGAAATGTTTGAAGCTACTGACTGAATGAAAGGAGCTGGCATCTCACTCTCTTTGAATCTTCTTTATCATGCTAAGAGGAGCAGGAAAAAGCAAAAAATTTCAGAATTGCACCTTGCAATGCGGAGAAATTACTGTTTGTGCATTTACAATATTCATTGATTTTTACCATTGAAAAACGTCCAGAAATGATTGAGGCTACTGACTGAACGAAAGGAGCTGGCATCTCACTCTCTTTGAATCTTCTTTAACATGCTAAGAGGAGCAGGAAAAAGCAAAAAATTTCAGAATTGCACCTTGCAATGCGGAGAAATTACTGTTTGTGCATTTACAATATTCATTGATTTTTGCCATTGAAAAACATCATGTTATTCATATACCAGAAATGTTTGAAGCTACTGACTGAATGAAAGGAGCTGGCATCTCACTCTCTTTGAATCTTCTTTATCATGCTAAGAGGAGCAGGAAAAAACAAAAAATTTCAGAATTGCACCTTGCAATGCGGAGAAATTACTGTTTGTGCATTTACAATATTCATTGATTTTTGCCATTGAAAAACATCATGTTATTCATATACCAGAAATGTTTGAAGCTACTGACTGAATGAAAGGAGCTGGCATCTCACTCTCTTTGAATCTTCTTTATCATGCTAAGAGGAGCAGGAAAAAGCAAAAAATTTCAGAATTGCACCTTGCAATGCGGAGAAATTACAGTTTGTGCATTTACAATATTCATTGATTTTTGCCATTGAAAAACGTCCAGAAATGATTGAAGCTACTGACTGAATGAAAGGAGCTGGCATCTCACTCTCTTTGAATCTTCTTTATCATGCTAAGAGGAGCAGGAAAAAGCAAAAAATTTCAGAATTGCACCTTGCAATGCGGAGAAATTACTGTTTGTGCATTTACAATATTCATTGATTTTTGCCATTGAAAAACGTCCAGAAATGATTGAAGCTACTGACTGAATGAAAGGAGCTGGCATCTCACTCTCTTTGAATCTTCTTTATCATGCTAAGAGGAGCAGGAAAAAGCAAAAAATTTCAGAATTGCTCCTTGCAATGCGGAGAAATTACTGTTTGTGCATTTACAATATTCATTGATTTTTGCCATTGAAAAACATGTTATTCATATACCAGAAATGTTTGAAGCTACTGACTGAATGAAAGGAGCTGGCACCTCACTCTCTTTGAATCTTCTTTATCATGCTAAGAGGAGCAGGAAAAAGCAAAAAATTTCAGAATTGCACCTTGCAATGCGGAGAAATTACTGTTTGTGCATTTACAATATTCATTGATTTTTGCCATTGAAAAACGTCCAGAAATGATTGAAGCTACTGACTGAATGAAAGGAGCTGGCATCTCACTCTCTTTGAATCTTCTTTATCATGCTAAGAGGAGCAGGAAAAAGCAAAAAATTTCAGAATTGCACCTTGCAATGCGGAGAAATTACTGTTTGTGCATTTACAATATTCATTGATTTTTGCCATTGAAAAACGTTCAGAAATGATTGAAGCTACTGACTGAATGAAAGGAGCTGGCATCTCACTCTCTTTGAATCTTCTTTATCATGCTAAGAGGAGCAGGAAAAAGCAAAAAATTTCAGAATTGCACCTTGCAATGCGGAGAAATTACTGTTTGTGCATTTACAATATTCATTGATTTTTGCCATTGAAAAACATCATGTTATTCATATACCAGAAATGTTTGAAGCTACTGACTGAATGAAAGGAGCTGGCATCTCACTCTCTTTGAATCTTCTTTATCATGCTAAGAGGAGCAGGAAAAAGCAAAAAATTTCATAATTGCACCTTGCAATGCGGAGAAATTACTGTTTGTGCATTTACAATATTCATTGATTTTTGCCATTGAAAAACGTCCAGAAATGATTGAAGCTACTGACTGAATGAAAGGAGCTGGCATCTCACTCTCTTTGAATCATGTTTATCATGCTAAGAGGAGCAGGAAAAAGCAAAAAATTTCAGAATTGCACCTTGCAATGCGGAGAAATTACTGTTTGTGCATTTACAATATTCATTGATTTTTGCCATTGAAAAACGTCCAGAAATTATTGAAGCTACTGACTGAATGAAAGGAGCTGGCATCTCACTCTCTTTGAATCTTCTTTATCATGCTAAGAGGAGCAGGAAAAGGCAAAAAATTTCAGAATTGCACCTTGCAATGCGGAGAAATTACTGTTTGTGCATTTACAATATTCATTGATTTTTGCCATTGAAAAACATCATGTTATTCATATACCAGAAATGATTGAAGCTACTGACTGAATGAAAGGAGCTGGCATCTCACACTCTTTGAATCTTCTTTATCATGCTAAGAGGAGCAGGAAAAAGTAAAAAATTTCAGAATTGCACTATGCAATGCGGAGAAATTACTGTTTGTGCATTTATAATATTCAATGATTTTTGCCATTGAAAAACGTCCAGAAATGATTGAAGCTACTGACTGAACGAAAGGAGCTGGCATCTCACTCTCTTTGAATCTTCTTTATCATGCTAAGAGGAGCAGGAAAAAGCAAAAAATTTCAGAATTGCACCTTGCAATGCGGAGAAATTACTGTTTGTGCATTTACAATATTCATTGATTTTTGCCATTGAAAAACATCATGTTATTCATATACCAGAAATGTTTGAAGCTACTGACTGAATGAAAGGAGCTGGCATCTCACTCTCTTTGAATCTTCTTTATCATGCTAAGTGGAGCAGGAAAAAGCAAAAAATTTCAGAATTGCAACTTGCAATGCGGAGAAATTACTGTTTTTGCATTTACAATATTCATTGATTTTTGCCATTGAAAAACGTCCAGAAATGATTGAAGCTACTGACTGAATGAAAGGAGCTGGCATCTCACTCTCTTTGAATCTTCTTTATCATGCTAAGAGGAGCAGGTAAAAGCAAAAAATTTCAGAATTGCACCTTGCAATGCGGAGAAATTACTGTTTGTGCATTTACAATATTCATTGATTTTTGCCATTGAAAAACGTCCAGAAATGATTGAAGCTACTGACTGAATGAAAGGAGCTGGCATCTCACTCTCTTTGAATCTTCTTTATCATGCTAAGAGGAGCAGGAAAAAGCAAAAAATTTCAGAATTGCACCTTGCAATGCGGAGAAATTACTGTTTGTGCATTTACAATATTCATTGATTTTTACCATTGAAAAACGTCCAGAAATGATTGAGGCTACTGACTGAACGAAAGGAGCTGGCATCTCACTCTCTTTGAATCTTCTTTAACATGCTAAGAGGAGCAGGAAAAAGCAAAAAATTTCAGAATTGCACCTTGCAATGCGGAGAAATTACTGTTTGTGCATTTACAATATTCATTGATTTTTGCCATTGAAAAACATCATGTTATTCATATACCAGAAATGTTTGAAGCTACTGACTGAATGAAAGGAGCTGGCATCTCACTCTCTTTGAATCTTCTTTATCATGCTAAGAGGAGCAGGAAAAAACAAAAAATTTCAGAATTGCACCTTGCAATGCGGAGAAATTACTGTTTGTGCATTTACAATATTCATTGATTTTTGCCATTGAAAAACATCATGTTATTCATATACCAGAAATGTTTGAAGCTACTGACTGAATGAAAGGAGCTGGCATCTCACTCTCTTTGAATCTTCTTTATCATGCTAAGAGGAGCAGGAAAAAGCAAAAAATTTCAGAATTGCACCTTGCAATGCGGAGAAATTACAGTTTGTGCATTTACAATATTCATTGATTTTTGCCATTGAAAAACGTCCAGAAATGATTGAAGCTACTGACTGAATGAAAGGAGCTGGCATCTCACTCTCTTTGAATCTTCTTTATCATGCTAAGAGGAGCAGGAAAAAGCAAAAAATTTCAGAATTGCACCTTGCAATGCGGAGAAATTACTGTTTGTGCATTTACAATATTCATTGATTTTTGCCATTGAAAAACGTCCAGAAATGATTGAAGCTACTGACTGAATGAAAGGAGCTGGCATCTCACTCTCTTTGAATCTTCTTTATCATGCTAAGAGGAGCAGGAAAAAGCAAAAAATTTCAGAATTGCTCCTTGCAATGCGGAGAAATTACTGTTTGTGCATTTACAATATTCATTGATTTTTGCCATTGAAAAACATGTTATTCATATACCAGAAATGTTTGAAGCTACTGACTGAATGAAAGGAGCTGGCACCTCACTCTCTTTGAATCTTCTTTATCATGCTAAGAGGAGCAGGAAAAAGCAAAAAATTTCAGAATTGCACCTTGCAATGCGGAGAAATTACTGTTTGTGCATTTACAATATTCATTGATTTTTGCCATTGAAAAACGTCCAGAAATGATTGAAGCTACTGACTGAATGAAAGGAGCTGGCATCTCACTCTCTTTGAATCTTCTTTATCATGCTAAGAGGAGCAGGAAAAAGCAAAAAATTTCAGAATTGCACCTTGCAATGCGGAGAAATTACTGTTTGTGCATTTACAATATTCATTGATTTTTGCCATTGAAAAACGTTCAGAAATGATTGAAGCTACTGACTGAATGAAAGGAGCTGGCATCTCACTCTCTTTGAATCTTCTTTATCATGCTAAGAGGAGCAGGAAAAAGCAAAAAATTTCAGAATTGCGCCTTGCAATGCGGAGAAATTAGTGTTTGTGCATTTACAAAATTCATTGATTTTTGCCATTGAAAAACATCATGTTATTCATTTACCAGAAATGATTGAAGCTACTGACTGAATGAAAGGAGCTGGCATCTCACTCTCTTTGAAACTTCTTTATCATGCTAAGAGGAGCAGGAAAAAGCAAAAAATTTCAGAATTGCACCTTGCAATGCGGAGAAATTACTGTTTGTGCATTTACAATATTCATTGATTTTTGCCATTGAAAAACGTCCAGAAATGATTGAAGCTACTGACTGAATGAAAGGAGCTGGCATCTCACTCTCTTTGAATCTTCTTTATCATGCTAAGAGGAGCAGGAAAAAGCAAAAAATTTCAGAATTGCACCTTGCAATGCGGAGAAATTACTGTTTGTGCATTTACAATATTCATTGATTTTTACCATTGAAAAACGTCCAGAAATGATTGAAGCTACTGACTGAATGAAAGTAGCTGGCATCTCACTCTCTTTGAATCTTCTTTATCATGCTAAGAGGAGCAGGAAAAAGCAAAAAATTTCAGACTTGCACCTTGCAATGCGGAGAAATTACTGTTTGTGCATTTACAATATTCATTGATTTTTGCCATTGAAAAACATCATGTTATTCATATACCAGAAATGTTTGAAGCTACTGACTGAATGAAAGGAGCTGGCATCTCACTCTCTTTGAATCTTCTTTATCATGCTAAGAGGAGCAGGAAAAAGCAAAAAATTTCAGAATTGCACCTTGCAATGCGGAGAAATTACTGTTTGTGCATTTACAATATTCATTGATTTTTGCCATTGAAAAACGTCCAGAAATGATTGAAGCTACTGACTGAATGAAAGGAGCTGGCATCTCACTCTCTTTGAATCTTCTTTATCATGCTAAGAGGAGCAGGAAAAAGCAAAAAATTTCAGAATTGCACCTTACAATGCGGAGAAATTACAGTTTGTGCATTTACAATATTCATTGATTTTTGCCATTGAAAAACGTCCAGAAATGATTGAAGCTACTGACTGAATGAAAGGAGCTGGCATCTCACTCTCTTTGAATCTTCTTTATCATGCTAAGAGGAGCAGGAAAAAGCAAAAAATTTCAGAATTGCACCTTGCAATGCGGAGAAATTACTGTTTGTGCATTTACAATATTCATTGATTTTTGCCATTGAAAAACGTCCAGAAATGATTGAAGCTACTGACTGAATGAAAGGAGCTGGCATCTCACTCTCTTTGAATCTTCTTTATCATGCTAAGAGGAGCAGGAAAAAGCAAAAAATTTCAGAATTGCACCTTGCAATGCGGAGAAATTACTGTTTGTGCATTTACAATATTCATTGATTTTTGCCATTGAAAAACATCATGTTATTCATATACCAGAAATGTTTGAAGCTACTGACTGAATGAAAGGAGCTGGCATCTCACTCTCTTTGAATCTTCTTTATCATGCTAAGAGGAGCAGGAAAAAGCAAAAAATTTCAGAATTGCACCTTGCAATGCGGAGAAATTACTGTTTGTGCAATTACAATATTCATTGATTTTTGCCATTGAAAAACGTCCAGAAATGATTGAAGCTACTGACTGAATGAAAGGAGCTGGCATCTCACTCTCTATGAATCTTCTTTATCATGCTAAGAGGAGCAGGAAAAGCAAAAAATTTCAGAATTGCACCTTGCAATGCGAAGAAATTACAGTTTGTGCATTTACAATATTCATTGACTTTTGCCATTGAAAAACATCCAGAAATGATTGAAGCTACTGACTGAATGAAAGGAGCTGGCATCTCACTCTCTTTGAATCTTCTTTATCATGCTAAGAGGAGCAGGAAAAAGCAAAAAATTTCAGAATTGCACCTTGCAATGCGGAGAAATTACTGTTTGTGCATTTACAATATTCATTGATTTTTGCCATTGAAAAACGTCCAGAAATGATTGAAGCTACTGACTGAATGAAAGGAGCTGGCATCTCACTCTCTTTGAATCTTCTTTATCATGCTAAGAGGAGCAGGAAAAAGCAAAAAATTTCAGAATTGCGCCTTGCAATGCGGAGAAATTACTGTTTGTGCATTTACAAAATTCATTGATTTTTGCCATTGAAAAACATCATGGTATTCATTTACCAGAAATGATTGAAGCTACTGACTGAATGAAAGGAGCTGGCATCTCACTCTCTTTGAATATTCTTTATCATGCTAAGAGGAGCAGGAAAAAGCAAAACATTTCAGAATTGCACCTTGCAATGCGAAGAAATTACTGTTTGTGCATTTACAATATTCATTGATTTTTGCCATTGAAAAACGTCCAGAAATGATTGAAGCTACTGACTGAATGAAAGTAGCTGGCATCTCACTCTCTTTGAATCTTCTTTATCATGCTAAGAGGAGCAGGAAAAAGCAAAAAATTTCAGACTTGCACCTTGCAATGCGGAGAAATTACTGTTTGTGCATTTACAATATTCATTGATTTTTGCCATTGAAAAACATCATGTTATTCATATACCAGAAATGTTTGAAGCTACTGACTGAATGAAAGGAGCTGGCATCTCACTCTCTTTGAATCTTCTTTATCATGCTAAGAGGAGCAGGAAAAAGCAAAAAATTTCAGAATTGCACCTTGCAATGCGGAGAAATTACTGTTTGTGCATTTACAATATTCATTGATTTTTGCCATTGAAAAACGTCCAGAAATGATTGAAGCTACTGACTGAATGAAAGGAGCTGGCATCTCACTCTCTTTGAATCTTCTTTATCATGCTAAGAGGAGCAGGAAAAAGCAAAAAATTTCAGAATTGCACCTTACAATGCGGAGAAATTACAGTTTGTGCATTTACAATATTCATTGATTTTTGCCATTGAAAAACGTCTAGAAATGATTGAAGCTACTGACTGAATGAAAGGAGCTGGCATCTCACTCTCTTTGAATCTTCTTTATCAAGTTAAGAGGAGCAGGAAAAAGCAAAAAATTTCAGAATTGCACCTTGCAATGCGGAGAAATTACTCTTTGTGCATTTACAATATTCATTGATTTTTGCCATTGAAAAACATGTTATTCATATACCAGAAATGTTTGAAGCTACTGACTGAATGAAAGGAGCTGGAACCTCACTCTCTTTGAATCTTCTTTATCATGCTAAGAGGAGCAGGAAAAAGCAAAAAATTTCAGAATTGCACCTTGCAATGCGGAGAAATTACTGTTTGTACATTTACAATATTCATTGATTTTTGCCATTGAAAAACGTCCAGAAATGATTGAAGCTACTGACTGAATGAAAGGAGCTGGCATCTCACTCACTTTGAATCTTCTTTATCATGCTAACAGGAGCAGGAAAAAGCAAAAAATTTCAGAATTGCACCTTGCAATGCGGAGAAATTACTGTTTGTGCATTTACAAAATTCATTGATTTTTGCCATTGAAAAACATCATGTTATTCATTTACCAGAAATGATTGAAGCTACTGACTGAATGAAAGGAGCTGGCATCTCACTCTCTTTGAATCTTCTTTATCATGCTAAGAGGAGCAGGAAAAAGCAAAAAATTTCAGAATTGCACCTTGCAATGCGGAGAAATTACTGTTTGTGCATTTACAATATTCATTGATTTTTGCCATTGAAAAACGTCCAGAAATGATTGAAGCTACTGACTGAATGAAAGGAGCTGGCATCTCACTCTCTTTGAATCTTCTTTATCATGCTAAGAGGAGCGGGAAAAAGCAAAAAATTTCAGAATTGCACCTTGCAATGCGGAGAAATTACTGTTTGTGCATTTACAATATTCATTGATTTTTACCATTGAAAAACGTCCAGAAATGATTGAAGCTACTGACTGAATGAAAGTAGCTGGCATCTCACTCTCTTTGAATCTTCTTTATCATGCTAAGAGGAGCAGGAAAAAGCAAAAAATTTCAGACTTGCACCTTGCAATGCGGAGAAATTACTGTTTGTGCATTTACAATATTCATTGATTTTTGCCATTGAAAAACATCATGTTATTCATATACCAGAAATGTTTGAAGCTACTGACTGAATGAAAGGAGCTGGCATCTCACTCTCTTTGAATCTTCTTTATCATGCTAAGAGGAGCAGGAAAAAGCAAAAAATTTCAGAATTGCACCTTGCAATGCGGAGAAATTACTGTTTGTGCATTTACAATATTCATTGATTTTTGCCATTGAAAAACATCATGTTATTCATATACCAGAAATGTTTGAAGCTACTGACTGAATGAAAGGAGCTGGCATCTCACTCTCTTTGAATCTTCTTTATCATGCTAAGAGGAGCAGGAAAAAGCAAAAAATTTCAGAATTGCACCTTGCAATGCGGAGAAATTACTGTTTGTGCATTTACAATATTCATTGATTTTTGCCATTGAAAAACGTCCAGAAATGATTGAAGCTACTGACTGAATGAAAGGAGCTGGCATCTCACTCTCTTTGAATCTTCTTTATCATGCTAAGAGGAGCAGGAAAAAGCAAAAAATTTCAGAATTGCACCTTACAATGCGGAGAAATTACAGTTTGTGCATTTACAATATTCATTGATTTTTGCCATTGAAAAACGTCCAGAAATGATTGAAGCTACTGACTGAATGAAAGGAGCTAGCATCTCACTCTCTTTGAATCTTCTTTATCATGCTAAGAGGAGCAGGAAAAAGCAAAAAATTTCAGAATTGCACCTTACAATGCGGAGAAATTACAGTTTGTGCATTTACAATATTCATTGATTTTTGCCATTGAAAAACGTCCAGAAATGATTGAAGCTACTGACTGAATGAAAGGAGCTGGCATCTCACTCTCTTTGAATCTTCTTTATCATGCTAAGAGGAGCAGGAAAAAGCAAAAAATTTCAGAATTGCACCTTGCAATGCGGAGAAATTACTGTTTGTGCATTTACAATATTCATTGATTTTTGCCATTGAAAAACGTCCAGAAATGATTGAAGCTACTGACTGAATGAAAGGAGCTGGCATCTCACTCTCTTTGAATTTTCTTTATCATGCTAAGAGGAGCAGGAAAAAGCAAAAAATTTCAGATTTGCACCTTGCAATGCGGAGAAATTACTGTTTGTGCATTTACAATATTCATTGATTTTTGCCATTGAAAAACATGTTATTCATATACCAGAAATGTTTGAAGCTACTGACTGAATGAAAGGAGCTGGCACCTCACTCTCTTTGAATCTTCTTTATCATGCTAAGAGGAGCAGGATAAAGCAAAAAATTTCAGAATTGCACCTTGCAATGCGGAGAAATTACTGTTTGTGCATTTACAATATTCATTGATTTTTGCCATTGAAAAACGTCCAGAAATGATTGAAGCTACTGACTGAATGAAAGGAGCTGGCATCTCACTCTCTTTGAATCTTCTTTATCATGCTAAGAGGAGCTGGAAAAAGCAAAAAATTTCAGAATTGCACCTTGCAATGCGGAGAAATTACTGTTTGTGCATTTACAATATTCATTAATTTTTGCCATTGAAAAACATCATGTTATTCATATACCAGAAATGTTTGAAGCTACTGACTGAATGAAAGGAGCTGGCATCTCACTCTCTTTGAATCTTCTTTATCATGCTAAGAGGAGCAGGAAAAAGCAAAAAATTTCAGAATTGCACCTTGCAATGCGGAGAAATTACTGTTTGTGCATTTACAATATTCATTGATTTTTGCCATTGAAAAACGTCCAGAAATGATTGAAGCTACTGACTGAATGAAAGGAGCTGGCATCTCACTCTCTTTGAATCTTCTTTATCATGCTAAGAGGAGCAGGAAAAAGCAAAAAATTTCAGAATTGCACCTTGCAATGCGGAGAAATTACAGTTTGTGCATTTACAATATTCATTGATTTTTGCCATTGAAAAACGTCCAGAAATGATTGAAGCTACTGACTGAATGAAAGGAGCTGGCATCTCACTCTCTTTGAATCTTCTTTATCATGCTAAGAGGAGCAGGAAAAAGCAAAAAATTTCAGAATTGCTCCTTGCAATGCGGAGAAATTACTGTTTGTGCATTTACAATATTCATTGATTTTTGCCATTGAAAAACATGTTATTCATATACCAGAAATGTTTGAAGCTACTGACTGAATGAAAGGAGCTGGCACCTCACTCTCTTTGAATCTTCTTTATCATGCTAAGAGGAGCAGGAAAAAGCAAAAAATTTCAGAATTGCACCTTGCAATGCGGAGAAATTACTGTTTGTGCATTTACAATATTCATTGATTTTTGCCATTGAAAAACGTCCAGAAATGATTGAAGCTACTGACTGAATGAAAGGAGCTGGCATCTCACTCTCTTTGAATCTTCTTTATCATGCTAAGAGGAGCAGGAAAAAGCAAAAAATTTCAGAATTGCACCTTGCAATGCGGAGAAATTACTGTTTGTGCATTTACAATATTCATTGATTTTTGCCATTGAAAAACATCATGTTATTCATATACCAGAAATGATTGAAGCTACTGACTGAATGAAAGGAGCTGGCATCTCACTCTCTTTGAATCTTCTTTATCATGCTAAGAGGAGCAGGAAAATGTAAAAAATTTCAGAATTGCACCTTGCAATGCGGAGAAATTACTGTTTGTGCATTTACAATATTCAATGATTTTTGCCATTGAAAAACGTCCAGAAATGATTGAAGCTACTGACTGAACGAAAGGAGCTGGCATCTCACTCTCTTTGAATCTTCTTTATCATGCTAAGAGGAGCAGGAAAAAGCAAAAAATTTCAGAATTGCACCTTGCAATGCGGAGAAATTACTGTTTGTGCATTTACAATATTCATTGATTTTTGCCATTGAAAAACATCATGTTATTCATATACCAGAAATGTTTGAAGCTACTGACTGAATGAAAGGAGCTGGCATCTCACTCTCTTTGAATCTTCTTTATCATGCTAAGAGGAGCAGGAAAAAGCAAAAAATTTCAGAATTGCACCTTGCAATGCGGAGAAATTTCTGTTTGTGCATTTACAATATTCATTGATTTTTGCCATTGAAAAACGTCCAGAAATGATTGAAGCTACTGACTGAATGAAAGGAGCTGGCATCTCACTCTCTTTGAATCTTCTTTATCATGCTAAGGGGAGCAGGAAAAAGCAAAAAATTTCAGAATTGCACCTTGCAATGCGGAGAAATTACTGTTTGTGCATTTACAATATTCATTGATTTTTGCCATTGAAAAACGTCCAGAAATGATTGAAGCTACTGACTGAATGAAAGGAGCTGGCATCTCACTCTCTTTGAATCTTCTTTATCATGCTAAGAGGAGCAGGAAAAAGCAAAAAATTTCAGAATTGCACCTTACAATGCGGAGAAATTACAGTTTGTGCATTTACAATATTCATTGATTTTTGCCATTGAAAAACGTCCAGAAATGATTGAAGCTACTGACTGAATGAAAGGAGCTGGCATCTCACTCTCTTTGAATCTTCTTTATCATGCTAAGAGGAGCAGGAAAAAGCAAAAAATTTCAGAATTGCACCTTGCAATGCGGAGAAATTACTGTTTGTGCATTTACAATATTCATTGATTTTTGCCATTGAAAAACGTCCAGAAATGATTGAAGCTACTGACTGAATGAAAGGAGCTGGCATCTCACTCTCTTTGAATCTTCTTTATCATGCTAAGAGGAGCAGGAAAAAGCAAAAAATTTCAGAATTGCACCTTGCAATGCGGAGAAATTACTGTTTGTGCATTTACAATATTCATTGATTTTTGCCATTGAAAAACATCATGTTATTCATATACCAGAAATGTTTGAAGCTACTGATTGAATGAAAGGAGCTGGCATCTCACTCTCTTTGAATCTTCTTTATCATGCTAAGAGGAGCAGGAAAAAGCAAAAAATTTCAGAATTGCACCTTGCAATGCGGAGAAATTACTGTTTGTGCATTTACAATATTCATTGATTTTTGCCATTGAAAAACGTCCAGAAATGATTGAAGCTACTGACTGAATGAAAAGAGCTGGCATCTCACTCTCTTTGAATCTTCTTTATCATGCTAAGAGGAGCAGGAAAAAGCAAAAAATTTCAGAATTGCACCTTGCAATGCGGAGAAATTACAGTTTGTGCATTTACAATATTCATTGATTTTTGCCATTGAAAAACGTCCAGAAATGATTGAAGCTACTGACTGAATGAAAGGAGCTGGCATCTCACTCTCTTTGAATCTTCTTTATCATGCTAACAGGAGCAGGAAAAAGCAAAAAATTTCAGAATTGCACCTTGCAATGCGGAGAAATTACTGTTTGTGCATTTACAATATTCATTGATTTTTGCCATTGAAAAACATGTTATTCATATACCAGAAATGTTTGAAGCTACTGACTGAATGAAAGGAGCTGGCACCTCACTCTCTTTGAATCTTCTTTATCATGCTAAGAGGAGCAGGAAAAAGCAAAAATTTCAGAATTGCACCTTGCAATGCGGAGAAATTACTGTTTGTGCATTTACAATATTCATTGATTTTTGCCATTGAAAAACGTCCAGAAATGATTGAAGCTACTGACTGAATGAAAGGAGCTGGCATCTCACTCTCTTTGAATCTTCTTTATCATGCTAAGAGGAGCAGGAAAAAGCAAAAAATTTCAGAATTGCACCTTGCAATGCGGAGAAATTACTGTTTGTGCATTTACAATATTCATTGATTTTTGCCATTGAAAAACGTCCAGAAATGATTGAAGCTACTGACTGAATGAAAGGAGCTGGCATCTCACTCTCTTTGAATCTTCTTTATCATGCTAAGAGGAGCAGGAAAAAGCAAAAAATTTCAGAATTGCACCTTGCAATGAAGGGAAATAACTGTTTGTGCATTTACAATATTCATTGATTTTTGCCATTGAAAAACGTTATTCATATACCAGAAATGTTTGAAGCTACTGACTGAATGAAAGGAGCTGGCATCTCACTCTCTTTGAATCTTCTTTATCATGCTAAGAGGAGCAGGAATAAGCAAAAAATTTCAGAATTGCACCTTGCAATGCGGAAAAATTACTGTTTGTGCATTTACAATATTCATTGATTTTTGCCATTGAAAAACGTCCAGAAATGATTGAAGCTACTGACTGAATGAAAGGAGCTGGCATCTCACTCTCTTTGAATCTTCTTTATCATGCTAAGAGGAGCAGGAAAAAGCAAAAAATTTTTGAATTGCACCTTGCAATGCGGAGAAATTACTGTTTGTGCATTTACAATATTCATTGATTTTTGCCATTGAAAAACGTCCAGAAATGATTGAAGCTACTGACTGAATGAAAGGAGCTGGCATCTCACTCTCTTTGAATCTTCTTTATCATGCTAAGAGGAGCAGGAAAAAGCAAAAAATTTCAGAATTGCACCTTGCAATGCGGAGAAATTACTGTTTGTGCATTTACAATATTCATTGATTTTTGCCATTGAAAAACATCATGTTATTCATATACCAGAAATGTTTGAAGCTACTGATTGAATGAAAGGAGCTGGCATCTCACTCTCTTTGAATCTTCTTTATCATGCTAAGAGGAGCAGGAAAAAGCAAAAAATTTCAGAATTGCACCTTGCAATGCGGAGAAATTACTGTTTGTGCATTTACAATATTCATTGATTTTTGCCATTGAAAAACGTCCAGAAATGATTGAAGCTACTGACTGAATGAAAAGAGCTGGCATCTCACTCTCTTTGAATCTTCTTTATCATGCTAAGAGGAGCAGGAAAAAGCAAAAAATTTCAGAATTGCACCTTGCAATGCGGAGAAATTACAGTTTGTGCATTTACAATATTCATTGATTTTTGCCATTGAAAAACGTCCAGAAATGATTGAAGCTACTGACTGAATGAAAGGAGCTGGCATCTCACTCTCTTTGAATCTTCTTTATCATGCTAAGAGGAGCAGGAAAAAGCAAAAAATTTCAGAATTGCTCCTTGCAATGCGGAGAAATTACTGTTTGTGCATTTACAATATTCATTGATTTTTGCCATTGAAAAACATGTTATTCATATACCAGAAATGTTTGAAGCTACTGACTGAATGAAAGGAGCTGGCACCTCACTCTCTTTGAATCTTCTTTATCATGCTAAGAGGAGCAGGAAAAAGCAAAAATTTCAGAATTGCACCTTGCAATGCGGAGAAATTACTGTTTGTGCATTTACAATATTCATTGATTTTTGCCATTGAAAACCGTCCAGAAATGATTGAAGCTACTGACTGAATGAAAGGAGCTGGCATCTCACTCTCTTTGAATCTTCTTTATCATGCTAAGAGGAGCAGGAAAAAGCAAAAAATTTCAGAATTGCACCTTGCAATGCGGAGAAATTACTGTTTGTGCATTTACAATATTCATTGATTTTTGCCATTGAAAAACGTCCAGAAATGATTGAAGCTACTGACTGAATGAAAGGAGCTGGCATCTCACTCTCTTTGAATCTTCTTTATCATGCTAAGAGGAGCAGGAAAAAGCAAAAAATTTCAGAATTGCACCTTGCAATGCGGAGAAATTACTGTTTGTGCATTTACAATATTCATTGATTTTTGCCATTGAAAAACGTCCAGAAATGATTGAAGCTACTGACTGAATGAAAGGAGCTGGCATCTCACTCTCTTTGAATCTTCTTTATCATGCTAAGAGGAGCAGGAAAAAGCAAAAAATTTCAGAATTGCACCTTGCAATGCGGAGAAATAACTGTTTGTGCATTTACAATATTCATTGATTTTTGCCATTGAAAAACGTTATTCATATACCAGAAATGTTTGAAGCTACTGACTGAATGAAAGGAGCTGGCACCTCACTCTCTTTGAATCTTCTTTATCATGCTAAGAGGAGCAGGAATAAGCAAAAAATTTCAGAATTGCACCTTGCAATGCGGAAAAATTACTGTTTGTGCATTTACAATATTCATTGATTTTTGCCATTGAAAAACGTCCAGAAATGATTGAAGCTACTGACTGAATGAAAGGAGCTGGCATCTCACTCTCTTTGAATCTTCTTTATCATGCTAAGAGGAGCAGGAAAAAGCAAAAAATTTCAGAATTGCACCTTGCAATGCGGAGAAATTACTGTTTGTGCATTTACAATATTCATTGATTTTTGCCATTGAAAAACGTCCAGAAATGATTGAAGCTACTGACTGATTGAAAGGAGCTGGCATCTCACTCTCTTTGAATCTTCTTTATCATGCTAAGAGGAGCAGGAAAAAGCAAAAAATTTCAGAATTGCGCCTTGCAATGCGGAGAAATTACTGTTTGTGCATTTACAAAATTCATTGATTTTTGCCATTGAAAAACATCATGTTATTCATTTACCAGAAATGATTGAAGCTACTGACTGAATGTAAGGAGCTGGCATCTCACTCTCTTTGAATCTTCTTTATCATGCTAAGAGGAGCAGGAAAAAGCAAAAAATTTCAGAATTGCACCTTGCAATGCGGAGAAATTACTGTTTGTGCATTTACAATATTCGTTGATTTTTGCCATTGAAAAACGTCCAGAAATGATTGAAGCTACTGACTGAATGAAAGGAGCTGGCATCTCACTCTCTTTGAATCTTCTTTATCATGCTAAGAGGAGCAGGAAAAAGCAAAAAATTTCAGAATTGCACCTTGCAATGCGGAGAAATTACTGTTTGTGCATTTACAATATTCATTGATTTTTGCCATTGAAAAACATCATGTTATTCATATACCAGAAATGATTGAAGCTACTGACTGAATGAAAGGAGCTGGCATCTCACTCTCTTTGAATCTTCTTTATCATGCTAAGAGGAGCAGGAAAAAGTAAAAAATTTCAGAATTGCACCTTGCAATGCGGAGAAATTACTGTTTGTGCATTTACAATATTCAATGATTTTTGCCATTGAAAAACGTCCAGAAATGATTGAAGCTACTGACTGAACGAAAGGAGCTGGCGTCTCACTCTCTTTGAATATTCTTTATCATGCTAAGAGGAGCAGGAAAAAGCAAAAAAATTCAGAATTGCACCTTGCAATGCGGAGAAATTACTGTTTGTGCATTTACAATATTCATTGATTTTTGCCATTGAAAAACATCATGTTATTCATATACCAGAAATGTTTGAAGCTACTGACTGAATGAAAGGAGCTGGCATCTCACTCTCTTTGAATCTTTTTTATCATGCTAAGAGGAGCAGGAAAAAGCAAAAAATTTCAGAATTGCACCTTGCAATGCGGAGAAATTACTGTTTGTGCATTTACAATATTCATTGATTTTTGCCATTGAAAAACGTCCAGAAATGATTGAAGCTACTGACTGAATGAAAGGAGCTGGCATCTCACTCTCTTTGAATCTTCTTTATCATGCTAAGAGGAGCAGGAAAAAGCAAAAAATTTCAGAATTGCACCTTGCAATGCGGAGAAATTACTGTTTGTGCATTTACAATATTCATTGATTTTTGCCATTGAAAAACGTCCAGAAATGATTGAAGCTACTGACTGAATGAAAGGAGCTGGCATCTCACTCTCTTTGAATCTTCTTTATCATGCTAAGAGGAGCAGGAAAAAGCAAAAAATTTCAGAATTGCACCTTGCAATGCGGAGAAATTACTGTTTGTGCATTTACAATATTCATTGATTTTTGCCTTTGAAAAACATCATGTTATTCATATACCAGAAATGATTGAAGCTACTGACTGAATGAAAGGAGCTGGCATCTCACTCTCTTTGAATCTTCTTTATCATGCTAAGAGGAGCAGGAAAAAGCAAAAAATTTCAGAATTGCACCTTGCAATGCGGAGAAATTACTGTTTGTGCATTTACAATATTCATTGATTTTTGCAATTGAAAAACGTCCAGAAATGATTGAAGCTACTGACTGAATGAAAGGAGCTGGCTTCTCACTCTCTTTGAATCTTCTTTATCATGCTAAGAGGAGCAGGAAAAAGCAAAAAATTTCAGAATTGCACCTTGCAATGCGGAGAAATTACTGTTTGTGCATTTACAATATTCATTGATTTTTGCCATTGAAAAACGTCCAGAAATGATTGAAGCTACTGACTGAATGAAAGGAGCTGGCATCTCACTCTCTTTGAATCTTGTTTATCATGCTAAGAGGAGCAGGAAAAAGCAAAAAATTTCAGAATTGCACCTTGCAATGCGGAGAAATTACTGTTTGTGCATTTAGAATATTCATTGATTTTTGCCATTGAAAAACGTCCAGAAATGATTGAAGCTACTGACTGAATGAAAGGAGCTGGCATCTCACTCTCTTTGAATCTTCTTTATCATGCTAAGAGGAGCAGGAAAAAGCAAAAAATCTCAGAATTGCACCTTGCAATGCGGAGAAATTACTGTTTGTGCATTTACAATATTCATTGATTTTTGCCATTGAAAAACATCATGTTATTCATATACCAGAAATGATTGAAGCTACTGACTGAATGAAAGGAGCTGGCATCTCACTCTCTTTGAATCTTCTTTATCATGCTAAGAGGAGCAGGAAAAAGTAAAAAATTTCAGAATTGCACCTTGCAATGCGGAGAAATTACTGTTTGTGCATTTACAATATTCAATGATTTTTGCCATTGAAAAACGTCCAGAAATGATTGAAGCTACTGACTGAATGAAAGGAGCTGGCATCTCACTCTCTTTGAATCTTCTTTATCATGCTAAGAGGAGCAGGATAAAGCAAAAAATTTCAGAATTGCACCTTGCAATGCGGAGAAATTACTGTTTGTGCATTTACAATATTCATTGATTTTTGCCATTGAAAAACATCATGTTATTCATATACCAGAAATGTTTGAAGCTACTGACTGAATGAAAGGAGCTGGCATCTCACTCTCCTTGAATCTTCTTTATCATGCTAAGAGGAGCAGGAAAAAGCAAAAAATTTCAGAATTGCACCTTGCAATGCGGAGAAATTACTGTTTGTGCATTTACAATATTCATTGATTTTTGCCATTGAAAAACATCATGTTATTCATATACCAGAAATGTTTGAAGCTACTGACTGAATGAAAGGAGCTGGCATCTCACTCTCTTTGAATCTTCTTTATCATGCTAAGAGGAGCAGGAAAAAGCAAAAAATTTCAGAATTGCACCTTGCAATGCGGAGAAATTACTGTTTGTGCATTTACAATATTCATTGATTTTTGCCATTGAAAAACATCACGTTATTCATATACCAGAAATGATTGAAGCTACTGACTGAATGAAAGGAGCTGGCATCTCACTCTCTTTGAATCTTCTTTATCATGCTAAGAGGAGCAGGAAAAAGCAAAAAATTTCAGAGTTGCACCTTGCAATGCGGAGAAATTACTGTTTGTGCATTTACAATATTCATTGATTTTTGCAATTGAAAAACGTCCAGAAATGATTGAAGCTACTGACTGAATGAAAGGAGCTGGCATCTCACTCTCTTTGAATCTTCTTTATCATGCTAAGAGGAGCAGGAAAAAGCAAAAAATTTCAGAATTGCACCTTGCAATGCGGAGAAATTACTGTTTGTGCATTTACAATATTCATTGATTTTTGCCATTGAAAAACATCATGTTATTCATATACCAGGAATGTTTGAAGCTACTGACTGAATGAAAGGAGCTGGCATCTCACTCTCTTTGAATCTTCTTTATCATGCTAAGAGGAGCAGGAAAAAGCAAAAAATTTCAGAATTGCACCTTGCAATGCGGAGAAATTACTGTTTGTGCATTTACAATATTCATTGATTTTTGCCATTGAAAAACGTCCAGAAATGATTGAAGCTACTGACTGAATGAAAGGAGCTGGCATCTCACTCTCTTTTAATCTTGTTTATCATGCTAAGAGGAGCAGGAAAAAGCAAAAAATTTCAGAATTGCACCTTGCAATGCGGAGAAATTACTGTTTGTGCATTTACAATATTCATTGATTTTTGCCATTGAAAAACGTCCAGAAATGATTGAAGCTACTGACTGAATGAAAGGAGCTGGCATCTCACTCTCTTTGAATCTTCTTTATCATGCTAAGAGGAGCAGGAAAAAGCAAAAAATTTCAGAATTGCACCTTGCAATGCGGAGAAATTACTGTTTGTGCATTTACAATATTCATTGATTTTTGCCATTGAAAAACATCATGTTATTCATATACCAGAAATGATTGAAGCTACTGACTGAATGAAAGGAGCTGGCATCTCACTCTCTTTGAATCTTCTTTATCATGCTAAGAGGAGCAGGAAAAAGTAAAAAATTTCAGAATTGCACCTTGCAATGCGGAGAAATTACTGTTTGTGCATTTACAATATTCAATGATTTTTGCCATTGAAAAACGTCCAGAAATGATTGAAGCTACTGACTGAATGAAAGGAGCTGGCATCTCACTCTCTTTGAATCTTCTTTATCATGCTAAGAGGAGCAGGAAAAAGCAAAAAATTTCAGAATTGCACCTTGCAATGCGGAGAAATTACTGTTTGTGCATTTACAATATTCATTGATTTTTGCCATTGAAAAACATCATGTTATTCATATACCAGAAATGATTGAAGCTACTGACTGAATGAAAGGAGCTGGCATCTCACTCTCTTTGAATCTTCTTTATCATGCTAAGAGGAGCAGGAAAAAGTAAAAAATTTCAGAATTGCACCTTGCAATGCGGAGAAATTACTGTTTGTGCATTTACAATATTCAATGATTTTTGCCTTTGAAAAACGTCCAGAAATGATTGAAGCTACTGACTGAACGAAAGGAGCTGGCATCTCACTCTCTTTGAATCTTCTTTATCATGCTAAGAGGAGCAGGAAAAAGCAAAAAATTTCAGAATTGCACCTTGCAATGCGGAGAAATTACTGTTTGTGCATTTACAATATTCATTGATTTTTGCCATTGAAAAACATCATGTTATTCATATACCAGAAATGATTGATGCTACTGACTGAATGAAAGGAGCTGGCATCTCACTCTCTTTGAATCTTCTTTATCATGCTAAGAGGAGCAGGAAAAAGCAAAAAATTTCAGAATTGCACCTTGCAATGCGGAGAAATTACTGTTTGTGCATTTACAATATTCATTGATTTTTGCCATTGAAAAACATCATGTTATTCATATACCAGAAATGTTTGAAGCTACTGACTGAATGAAAGGAGCTGGCATCTCACTCTCTTTGAATCTTCTTTATCATGCTAAGAGGAGCAGGAAAAAGCAAAAAATTTCAGAATTGCACCTTGCAATGCGGAGAAATTACTGTTTGTGCATTTACAATATTCATTGATTTTTGCAATTGAAAAACGTCCAGAAATGATTGAAGCTACTGACTGAATGAAAGGAGCTGGCATCTCACTCTCTTTGAATCTTCTTTATCATGCTAAGAGGAGCAGGAAAAAGCAAAAAATTTCAGAATTGCACCTTGCAATGCGGAGAAATTACTGTTTGTGCATTTACAATATTCATTGATTTTTGCCATTGAAAAACATTATGTTATTCATATACCAGGAATGTTTGAAGCTACTGACTGAATGAAAGGAGCTGGCATCTCACTCTCTTTGAATCTTCTTTATCATGCTAAGAGGAGCAGGAAAAAGTAAAAAATTTCAGAATTGCACCTTGCAATGCGGAGAAATTACTGTTTGTGCATTTACAATATTCATTGATTTTTGCCATTGAAAAACGTCCAGAAATGATTGAAGCTACTGACTGAATGAAAGGAGCTGGCATCTCACTCTCTTTGAATCTTGTTTATCATGCTAAGAGGAGCAGGAAAAAGCAAAAAATTTCAGAATTGCACCTTGCAATGCGAAGAAATTACTGTTTGTGCATTTACAATATTCATTGATGTTTGCCATTGAAAAACGTCCAGAAATGATTGAAGCTACTGACTGAATGAAAGGAGCTGGCATCTCACTTTCTTTGAATCTTCTTTATTATGCTAAGAGGAGCAGGAAAAAGCAAAAAATTTCAGAATTGCACCTTGCAATGCGGAGAAATTACTGTTTGTGCATTTACAATATTCATTGATTTTTGCCATTGAAAAACATCATGTTATTCATATACCAGAAATGATTGAAGCTACTGACTGAATGAAAGGAGCTGGCATCTCACTCTCTTTGAATCTTCTTTATCATGCTAAGAGGAGCAGGAAAAAGTAAAAAATTTCAGAATTGCACCTTGCAATGCGGAGAAATTACTGTTTGTGCATTTACAATATTCAATGATTTTTGCCATTGAAAAACGTCCAGAAATGATTGAAGCTACTGACTGAATGAAAGGAGCTGGCATCTCACTCTCTGTGAATCTTCTTTATCATGCTAAGAGGAGCAGGAAAAAGCAAAAAACTTCAGAATTGAACCTTGCAATGCGGAGAAATTACTGTTTGTGCATTTACAATATTCATTGATTTTTGCCATTGAAAAACATCATGTTATTCATATACCAGAAATGATTGAAGCTACTGACTGAATGAAAGGAGCTGGCATCTCACTCTCTTTGAATCTTCTTTATCATGCTAAGAGGAGCAGGAAAAAGTAAAAAATTTCAGAATTGCACCTTGCAATGCGGAGAAATTACTGTTTGTGCATTTACAATATTCAATGATTTTTGCCTTTGAAAAACGTCCAGAAATGATTGAAGCTACTGACTGAACGAAAGGAGCTGGCATCTCACTCTCTTTGAATCTTCTTTATCATGCTAAGAGGAGCAGGAAAAAGCAAAAAATTTCAGAATTGCACCTTGCAATGCGGAGAAATTACTGTTTGTGCATTTACAATATTCATTGATTTTTGCCATTGAAAAACATCATGTTATTCATATACCAGAAATGTTTGAAGCTACTGACTGAATGAAAGGAGCTGGCATCTCACTCTCTTTGAATCTTCTTTATCATGCTAAGAGGAGCAGGAAAAAGTAAAAAATTTCAGAATTGCACCTTGCAATGCGGAGAAATTACTGTTTGTGCATTTACAATATTCATTGATTTTTGCCATTGAAAAACGTCCAGAAATGATTGAAGCTACTGACTGAATGAAAGGAGCTGGCATCTCACTCTCTTTGAATCTTGTTTATCATGCTAAGAGGAGCAGGAAAAAGCAAAAAATTTCAGAATTGCACTTTGCAATGCGAAGAAATTACTGTTTGTGCATTTACAATATTCATTGATGTTTGCCATTGAAAAACGTCCAGAAATGATTGAAGCTACTGACTGAATGAAAGGAGCTGGCATCTCACTTTCTTTGAATCTTCTTTATTATGCTAAGAGGAGCAGGAAAAAGCAAAAAATTTCAGAATTGCACCTTGCAATGCGGAGAAATTACTGTTTGTGCATTTTCAATATTCATTGATTTTTGCCATTGAAAAACATCATGTTATTCATATACCAGAAATGATTGAAGCTACTGACTGAATGAAAGGAGCTGGCATCTCACTCTCTTTGAATCTTCTTTATCATGCTAAGAGGAGCAGGAAAAAGTAAAAAATTTCAGAATTGCACCTTGCAATGCGGAGAAATTACTGTTTGTGCATTTACAATATTCAATGATTTTTGCCATTGAAAAACGTCCAGAAATGATTGAAGCTACTGACTGAATGAAAGGAGCTGGCATCTCACTCTCTGTGAATCTTCTTTATCATGCTAAGAGGAGCAGGAAAAAGCAAAAAACTTCAGAATTGCACCTTGCAATGCGGAGAAATTACTGTTTGTGCATTTACAATATTCATTGATTTTTGCCATTGAAAAACATCATGTTATTCATATACCAGAAATGATTGAAGCTACTGACTGAATGAAAGGAGCTGGCATCTCACTCTCTTTGAATCTTCTTTATCATGCTAAGAGGAGCAGGAAAAAGTAAAAAATTTCAGAATTGCACCTTGCAATGCGGAGAAATTACTGTTTGTGCATTTACAATATTCAATGATTTTTGCCTTTGAAAAACGTCCAGAAATGATTGAAGCTACTGACTGAACGAAAGGAGCTGGCATCTCACTCTCTTTGAATCTTCTTTATCATACTAAGAGGAGCAGGAAAAAGCAAAAAATTTCAGAATTGCACCTTGCAATGCGGAGAAATTACTGTTTGTGCATTTACAATATTCATTGATTTTTGCCATTGAAAAACATCATGTTATTCATATACCAGAAATGTTTGAAGCTACTGACTGAATGAAAGGAGCTGGCATCTCACTCTCTTTGAATCTTCTTTATCATGCTAAGAGGAGCAGGAAAAAGCAAAAAATTTCAGAATTGCACCTTGCAATGCGGAGAAATTACTGTTTGTGCATTTACAATATTCATTGATTTTTGCCATTGAAAAACGTCCAGAAATGATTGAAGCTACTGACTGAATGAAAGCAGCTGGCATCTCACTCTGAATTTTCTTTATCATGCTAAGAGGAGCAGGAAAAAGCAAAAAATTTCAGAATTGCACCTTGCAATGCGGAGAAATTACTGTTTGTGCATTTACAATATTCATTGATTTTTGCCATTGAAAAACGTCCAGAAATGATTGAAGCTACTGACTGAATGAAAGGAGCTGGCATCTCACTCTCTTTGAATCGTCTTTATCATGCTAAGAGGAGCAGGAAAAAGCAAAAAATTTCAGAATTGCACCTTGCAATGCGGAGAAATTACTGTTTGTGCATTTACAATATTCATTGATTTTTGCCATTGAAAAACATCATGTTATTCATATACCAGAAATGTTTGAAGCTACTGACTGAATGAAAGGAGCTGGCATCTCACTCTCTTTGAATCTTCTTTATCATGCTAAGAGGAGCAGGAAAAAGCAAAAAATTTCAGAATTGCACCTTGCAATGCGGAGAAATTACTGTTTGTGCATTTACAATATTCATTGATTTTTGCCATTGAAAAACATCATGTTATTCATATACCAGAAATGTTTGAAGCTGCTGACTGAATGAAAGGAGCTGGCATCTCACTCTCTTTGAATCTTCTTTATCATGCTTGGATTAGCAGGAAAAAGCAAAAAATTTCAGAATTGCACCTTGCAATGTGGAGATATTACTGTTTGTGCATTTACAATATTCATTGATTTTTGCCATTGAAAAACATGTTTTTCATATACCAGAAATGTTTGAAGCTACTGACTGAATGAAAGGAGCTGGCATCTCACTCTCTTTGAATCTTCTTTATCATGCTAGGATTAACAGGAAAAAGCAAAAAATTTCAGAATTGCACCTTGCAATGTGGAGATATTACTGTTTGTGCATTTACAATATTCATTGATTTTTGTCATTGAAAAACGTCCAGAAATGATTGAAGCTACTGACTGAATGAAAGCAGCTGGCATCTCACTGAATTTTCTTTATCATGCTAAGAGGAGCAGGAAAAAGCAAAAAATTTCAGAATTGCACCTTGCAATGCGGAGAAATTACTGTTTGTGCATTTACAATATTCATTGATTTTTGCCATTGAAAAACGTCCAGAAATGATTGAAGCTACTGACTGAATGAAAGGAGCTGGCATCTCACTCTCTTTGAATCGTCTTTATCATGCTAAGAGGAGCAGGAAAAAGCAAAAAATTTCAGAATTGCACATTGCAATGCGGAGAAATTACTGTTTGTGCATTTACAATATTCATTGATTTTTGCCATTGAAAAACATCATGTTATTCATATACCAGAAATGTTTAAAGCTACTGACTGAATGAAAGGAGCTGGCATCTCACTCTCTTTGAATCTTCTTTATCATGCTAAGAGGAGCAGGAAAAAGCAAAAAATTTCAGAATTGCACCTTGCAATGCGGAGAAATTACTGTTTGTGCATTTACAATATTCATTGATTTTTGCCATTGAAAAACATCATGTTATTCATATACCAGAAATGTTTGAAGCTACTGACTGAATGAAAGGAGCTGGCATCTCACTCTCTTTGAATCTTCTTTATCATGCTTGGATTAGCAGGAAAAAGCAAAAAATTTCAGAATTGCACCTTGCAATGTGGAGATATTACTGTTTGTGCATTTACAATATTCATTGATTTTTGCCATTGAAAAACATGTTTTTCATATACCAGAAATGTTTGAAGCTACTGACTGAATGAAAGGAGCTGGCATCTCACTCTCTTTGAATCTTCTTTATCATGCTAGGATTAGCAGGAAAAAGCAAAAAATTTCAGAATTGCACCTTGCAATGTGGAGATATTACTGTTTGTGCATTTACAATATTCATTGATTTTTGCCATTGAAAAACATGTTTTTCATATACCAGAAATGTTTGAAGCTACTGACTGAATGAAAGGAGCTGGCATCTCACTCTCTTTGAATCTTCTTTATCATGCTAGGATTAACAGGAAAAAGCAAAAAATTTCAGAATTGCACCTTGCAATGTGGAGATATTACTGTTTGTGCATTTACAATATTCATTGATTTTTGCCATTGAAAAACGTCCAGAAATGTTTGAAGCTACTGACTGAATGAAAGGAGCTGGCATCTCACTCTCTTTGAATCTTCTTTATCATGCTAGGATTAGCAGGAAAAAGCAAAAAATTTCAGAATTGCACCTTGCAATGTGGAGATATTGCTGTTTGTGCATTTACAATATTCATTGATTTTTGCCATTGAAAAACATGTTTTTCATATACAAGAAATGTTTGAAGCTACTGACTGAATGAAAGGAGCTGGCATCTCACTCTCTTTGAATCTTCTTTATCATGCTAGGATTAGCAGGAAAAAGCAAAAAATTTCAGAATTGCACCTTGCAATGTGGAGATATTACTGTTTGTGCATTTACAATATTCATTGATTTTTGCCATTGAAAAACATCCAGAAATGTTTGAAGCTACTGACTGAATGAAAGGAGCTGGCATCTCACTCTCTTTGAATCTTCTTTATCATGCTAGGATTAGCAGGAAAAAGCAAAAAATTTCAGAATTGCACCTTGCAATGTGGAGATATTACTGTTTGTGCATTTACAATATTCATTGATTTTTGCCATTGAAAAACATGTTTTTCATATACCAGAAATGTTTGAAGCTACTGACGGAATGAAAGGAGCTGGCATCTCACTCTCTTTGAATCTTCTTTATCATGCTAGGATTAGCAGGAAAAAGCAAAAAATTTCAGAATTGCACCTTGCAATGTGGAGATATTACTGTTTGTGCATTTACAATATTCATTGATTTTTGCCATTGAAAAACATGTTTTTCATATACCAGAAATGTTTGAAGCTACTGACTGAATGAAAGGAGCTGGCATCTCACTGTCTTTGAATCTTCTTTATCATGCTAGGATTAACAGGAAAAAGCAAAAAATTTCAGAATTGCACCTTGCAATGTGGAGATATTACTGTTTGTGCATTTACAATATTCATTGATTTTGCCATTGAAAAACGTCCAGAAATGTTTGAAGCTACTGACTGAATGAAAGGAGCTGGCATCTCACTCTCTTTAAATCTTCTTTATCATGCTAGGATTAGCAGGAAAAAGCAAAAAAATTTCAGAATTGCACCTTGCAATGTGGAGATATTACTGTTTGTGCATTTACAATATTCATTGATTTTTGCCATTGAAAAACATGTTTTTCATATACCAGAAATGTTTGAAGCTACTGACTGAATGAAAGGAGCTGGCATCTCACTCTCTTTGAATCTTCTTTATCATGCTAGGATAAGCAGGAAAAAGCAAAAAATTTCAGAATTGCACCTTGCAATGTGGAGATATTACTGTTTGTGCATTTACAATATTCATTGATTTTTGCCATTGAAAAACATGTTTTTCATATACCAGAAATGTTTGAAGCTACTGACTTGAATGAAAGGAGCTGGCATCTCACTCTCTTTGAATCTTCTTTATCATGCTAGGATTAACAGGAAAAAGCAAAAAATTTCAGAATTGCACCTTGCAATGTGGAGATATTACTGTTTGTGCATTTACAATATTCATTGATTTTTGCCATTGAAAAACGTCCAGAAATGTTTGAAGCTACTGACTGAATGAAAGGAGCTGGTATCTCACTCTCTTTGAATCTTCTTTATCATGCTAGGATTAGCAGGAAAAAGCAAAAAATTTCAGAATTGCACCTTGCAATGTGGAGATATTACTGTTTGTGCATTTACAATATTCATTGATTTTTGCCATTGAAAAACATGTTTTTCATATACAAGAAATGTTTGAAGCTACTGACTGAATGAAAGGAGCTGGCATCTCACTCTCTTTGAATCTTCTTTATCATGCTAGGATTAGCAGGAAAAAGCAAAAAATTTCAGAATTGCACCTTGCAATGTGGAGATATTACTGTTTGTGCATTTACAATATTCATTGATTTTTGCCATTGAAAAACGTCCAGAAATGTTTGAAGCTACTGACTGAATGAAATTAGCTGGCATCTCACTCTCTTTGAATCTTCTTTATCATGCTAGGATTAGCAGGAAAAAGCAAAAAATTTCAGAATTGCACCTTGCAATGTGGAGATATTACTGTTTGTGCATTTACAATATTCATTGATTTTGCCATTGAAAAACGTCCAGAAATGTTTGAAGCTACTGACTGAATGAAAGGAGCTGGCATCTCACTCTCTTTGAATCTTCTTTATCATGCTAGGATTAGCAGGAAAAAGCAAAAAATTTCAGAATTGCACCTTGCAATGTGGAGATATTACTGTTTGTGCATTTACAATATTCATTGATTTTTGCCATTGAAAAACATGTTTTTCATATACCAGAAATGTTTGAAGCTACTGACGGAATGAAAGGAGCTGGCATCTCACTCTCTTTGAATCTTCTTTATCATGCTAGGATTAGCAGGAAAAAGCAAAAAATTTCAGAATTGCACCTTGCAATGTGGAGATATTACTGTTTGTGCATTTACAATATTCATTGATTTTTGCCATTGAAAAACATGTTTTTCATATACCAGAAATGTTTGAAGCTACTGACTGAATGAAAGGAGCTGGCATCTCACTGTCTTTGAATCTTCTTTATCATGCTAGGATTAACAGGAAAAAGCAAAAAATTTCAGAATTGCACCCTGCAATGTGGAGATATTACTGTTTGTGCATTTACAATATTCATTGATTTTGCCATTGAAAAACGTCCAGAAATGTTTGAAGCTACTGACTGAATGAAAGGAGCTGGCATCTCACTCTCTTTGAATCTTCTTTATCATGCTAGGATAAGCAGGAAAAAGCAAAAAATTTCAGAATTGCACCTTGCAATGTGGAGATATTACTGTTTGTGCATTTACAATATTCATTGATTTTTGCCATTGAAAAACATGTTTTTCATATACCAGAAATGTTTGAAGCTACTGACGGAATGAAAGGAGCTGGCATCTCACTCTCTTTGAATCTTCTTTATCATGCTAGGATTAGCAGGAAAAAGCAAAAAATTTCAGAATTGCACCTTGCAATGTGGAGATATTACTGTTTGTGCATTTACAATATTCATTGATTTTTGCCATTGAAAAACATGTTTTTCATATACCAGAAATGTTTGAAGCTACTGACTGAATGAAAGGAGCTGGCATCTCACTGTCTTTGAATCTTCTTTATCATGCTAGGATTAACAGGAAAAAGCAAAAAATTTCAGAATTGCACCTTGCAATGTGGAGATATTACTGTTTGTGCATTTACAATATTCATTGATTTTGCCATTGAAAAACGTCCAGAAATGTTTGAAGCTACTGACTGAATGAAAGGAGCTGGCATCTCACTCTCTTTGAATCTTCTTTATCATGCTAGGATTAGCAGGAAAAAGCAAAAAAATTTCAGAATTGCACCCTGCAATGTGGAGATATTACTGTTTGTGCATTTACAATATTCATTGATTTTTGCCATTGAAAAACATGTTTTTCATATACCAGAAATGTTTGAAGCTACTGACTGAATGAAAGGAGCTGGCATCTCACTCTCTTTGAATCTTCTTTATCATGCTAGGATTAACAGGAAAAAGCAAAAAATTTCAGAATTGCGCCTTGCAATGTGGAGATATTACTGTTTGTGCATTTACAATATTCATTGATTTTTGCCATTGAAAAACGTCCAGAAATGTTTGAAGCTACTGACTGAATGAAAGGAGCTGGTATCTCACTCTCTTTGAATCTTCTTTATCATGCTAGGATTAGCAGGAAAAAGCAAAAAATTTCAGAATTGCACCTTGCAATGTGGAGATATTACTGTTTATGCATTTACAATATTCATTGATTTTTGCCATTGAAAAACATGTTTTTCATATACAAGAAATGTTTGAAGCTACTGACTGAATGAAAGGAGCTGGCATCTCACTCTCTTTGAATCTTCTTTATCATGCTAGGATTAGCAGGAAAAAGCAAAAAATTTCAGAATTGCACCTTGCAATGTGGAGATATTACTGTTTGTGCATTTACAATATTCATTGATTTTTGCCATTGAAAAACGTCCAGAAATGTTTGAAGCTACTGACTGAATGAAATTAGCTGGCATCTCACTCTCTTTGAATCTTCTTTATCATGCTAGGATTAGCAGGAAAAAGCAAAAAATTTCAGAATTGCACCTTGCAATGTGGAGATATTACTGTTTGTGCATTTACAATATTCATTGATTTTTGCCATTGAAAAACATGTTTTTCATATACCAGAAATGTTTGAAGCTACTGACTGAATGAAAGGAGCTGGTATCTCACTCTCTTTGAATCTTCTTTATCATGCTAGGATTAACAGGAAAAAGCAAAAAATTTCAGAATTGCACCTTGCAATGTGGAGATATTACTGTTTGTGCATTTACAATATTCATTGATTTTTGCCATTGAAAAACGTCCAGAAATGTTTGAAGCTACTGACTGAATGAAAGGAGCTGGCATCTCACTCTCTTTGAATCTTCTTTATCATGCTAGGATTAACAGGAAAAAGCTAAAAATTTCAGAATTGCACCTTGCAATGTGGAGATATTACTGTTTGTGCATTTACAATATTCATTGATTTTTGCCATTGAAAAACATGTTTTTCATATACCAGAAATGTTTGAAGCTACTGACTGAATGAAAGGAGCTGGCATCTCACTCTCTTTGAATCTTCTTTATCATGCTAGGATTAGCAGGAAAAAGCAAAAAATTTCAGAATTGCACCTTGCAATGTGGAGATATTACTGTTTGTGCATTTACAATATTCATTGATTTTTGCCATTGAAAAACATGTTTTTCATATACCAGAAATGTTTGAAGCTACTGACTGAATGAAAGGAGCTGGCATCTCACTCTCTTTGAATCTTCTTTATCATGCTAGGATTAGCAGGAAAAAGCAAAAAATTTCAGAATTGCACCTTGCAATGTGGAGATATTACTGTTTGTGCATTTACAATATTCATTGATTTTTGCCATTGAAAAACATGTTTTTCATATACCAGAAATGTTTGAATCTACTGACTGAATGAAAGGAGCTGGCATCTCACTCTCTTTGAATCTTCTTTATCATGCTAGGATTAGCAGGAAAAAGCAAAACATTTCAGAATTGCACCTTGCAATGTGGAGATATTACTGTTTGTGCATTTACAATATTCATTGATTTTTGCCATTGAAAAACATGTTTTTCATATACCAGAAATGTTTGAAGCTACTGACTGAATGAAAGGAGCTGGCATCTCACTCTCTTTGAATCTTCTTTATCATGCTAGGATTAACAGGAAAAAACAAAAAATTTCAGAATTGCACCTTGCAATGTGGAGATATTACTGTTTGTGCATTTACAATATTCATTGATTTTTGCCATTGAAAAACATGTTTTTCATATACCAGAAATGTTTGAAGCTACTGACTGAATGAAAGGAGCTGGCATCTCACTCTCTTTGAATCTTCTTTATCATGCTAGGATTAACAGGAAAAAGCAAAAAATTTCAGAATTGCACCTTGCAATGTGGAGATATTACTGTTTGTGCATTTACAATATTCATTGATTTTTGCCATTGAAAAACGTCCAGAAATGTTTGAAGCTACTGACTGAATGAAAGGAGCTGGCATCTCACTCTCTTTGAATCTTCTTTATCATGCTAGGATTAGCAGGAAAAAGCAAAAAATTTCAGAATTGCACCTTGCAATGTGGAGATATTACTGTTTGTGCATTTACAATATTCATTGATTTTTGCCATTGAAAAACGTCCAGAAATGTTTGAAGCTACTGACTGAATGAAAGGAGCTGGCATCTCAGTCTCTTTGAATCTTCTTTATCATGCTAGGATTAGCAGGAAAAAGCAAAAAATTTCAGAATTGCACCTTGCAATGTGGAGATATTACTGTTTGTGCATTTACAATATTCATTGATTTTTGCCATTGAAAAACATGTTTTTCATATACCAGAAATGTTTGAAGCTACTGACTGAATGAAAGGAGCTGGCATCTCACTCTCTTTGAATCTTCTTTATCATGCTAGGATTAGCAGGAAAAAGCAAAAAATTTCAGAATTGCACCTTGCAATGTGGAGATATTACTGTTTGTGCATTTACAATATTCATTGATTTTTGCCATTGAAAAACATGTTTTTCATATACCAGAAATGTTTGAAGCTACTGACTGAATGAAAGGAGCTGGCATCTCACTCTCTTTAAATCTTCTTTATCATGCTAGGATTAACAGGAAAAAGCAAAAAATTTCAGAATTGCACCTTGCAATGTGGAGATATTACTGTTTGTGCATTTACAATATTCATTGATTTTTGCCATTGAAAAACGTCCAGAAATGTTTGAAGCTACTGACTGAATGAAAGGAGCTGGCATCTCACTCTCTTTGAATCTTCTTTATCATGCTAGGATTAGCAGGAAAAAGCAAAAAATTTCAGAATTGCACCTTGCAATGCGGAGAAATTACTGTTTGTGCATTTACAATATTCATTGATTTTTGCCATTGAAAAACATCATGTTATTCATATACCAGAAATGATTGAAGCTACTGACTGAATGAAAGGAGCTGGCATCTCACTCTCTTTGAATCTTCTTTATCATGCTAAGAGGAGCAGGAAAAAGTAAAAAATTTCAGAATTGCACCTTGCAATGCGGAGAAATTACTGTTTGTGCATTTACAATATTCAATGATTTTTGCCTTTGAAAAACGTCCAGAAATGATTGAAGCTACTGACTGAACGAAAGGAGCTGGCATCTCACTCTCTTTGAATCTTCTTTATCATGCTAAGAGGAGCAGGAAAAAGCAAAAAATTTCAGAATTGCACCTTGCAATGCGGAGAAATTACTGTTTGTGCATTTACAATATTCATTGATTTTTGCCATTGAAAAACATCATGTTATTCATATACCAGAAATGTTTGAAGCTACTGACTGAATGAAAGGAGCTGGCATCTCACTCTCTTTGAATCTTCTTTATCATGCTAAGAGGAGCAGGAAAAAGCAAAAAATTTCAGAATTGCACCTTGCAATGCGGAGAAATTACTGTTTGTGCATTTACAATATTCATTGATTTTTGCCATTGAAAAACATCATGTTATTCATATACCAGAAATGTTTGAAGCTACTGACTGAATGAAAGGAGCTGGCATCTCACTGTCTTTGAATCTTCTTTATCATGCTAGGATTAACAGGAAAAAGCAAAAAATTTCAGAATTGCACCTTGCAATGTGGAGATATTACTGTTTGTGCATTTACAATATTCATTGATTTTGCCATTGAAAAACGTCCAGAAATGTTTGAAGCTACTGACTGAATGAAAGGAGCTGGCATCTCACTCTCTTTGAATCTTCTTTATCATGCTAGGATTAGCAGGAAAAAGCAAAAAAATTTCAGAATTGCACCCTGCAATGTGGAGATATTACTGTTTGTGCATTTACAATATTCATTGATTTTTGCCATTGAAAAACATGTTTTTCATATACCAGAAATGTTTGAAGCTACTGACTGAATGAAAGGAGCTGGCATCTCACTCTCTTTGAATCTTCTTTATCATGCTAGGATAAGCAGGAAAAAGCAAAAAATTTCAGAATTGCACCTTGCAATGTGGAGATATTACTGTTTGTGCATTTACAATATTCATTGATTTTTGCCATTGAAAAACATGTTTTTCATATATCAGAAATGTTTGAAGCTACTGACTTGAATGAAAGGAGCTGGCATCTCACTCTCTTTGAATCTTCTTTATCATGCTAGGATTAACAGGAAAAAGCAAAAAATTTCAGAATTGCGCCTTGCAATGTGGAGATATTATTGTTTGTGCATTTACAATATTCATTGATTTTTGCCATTGAAAAACGTCCAGAAATGTTTGAAGCTACTGACTGAATGAAAGGAGCTGGTATCTCACTCTCTTTGAATCTTCTTTATCATGCTAGGATTAGCAGGAAAAAGCAAAAAATTTCAGAATTGCACCTTGCAATGTGGAGATATTACTGTTTATGCATTTACAATATTCATTGATTTTTGCCATTGAAAAACATGTTTTTCATATACAAGAAATGTTTGAAGCTACTGACTGAATGAAAGGAGCTGGCATCTCACTCTCTTTGAATCTTCTTTATCATGCTAGGATTAGCAGGAAAAAGCAAAAAATTTCAGAATTGCACCTTGCAATGTGGAGATATTACTGTTTGTGCATTTACAATATTCATTGATTTTTGCCATTGAAAAACGTCCAGAAATGTTTGAAGCTACTGACTGAATGAAATTAGCTGGCATCTCACTCTCTTTGAATCTTCTTTATCATGCTAGGATTAGCAGGAAAAAGCAAAAAATTTCAGAATTGCACCTTGCAATGTGGAGATATTACTGTTTGTGCATTTACAATATTCATTGATTTTTGCCATTGAAAAACATGTTTTTCATATACCAGAAATGTTTGAAGCTACTGACTGAATGAAAGGAGCTGGTATCTCACTCTCTTTGAATCTTCTTTATCATGCTAGGATTAACAGGAAAAAGCAAAAAATTTCAGAATTGCACCTTGCAATGTGGAGATATTACTGTTTGTGCATTTACAATATTCATTGATTTTTGCCATTGAAAAACGTCCAGAAATGTTTGAAGCTACTGACTGAATGAAAGGAGCTGGCATCTCACTCTCTTTGAATCTTCTTTATCATGCTAGGATTAACAGGAAAAAGCAAAAAATTTCAGAATTGCACCTTGCAATGTGGAGATATTACTGTTTGTGCATTTACAATATTCATTGATTTTTGCCATTGAAAAACATGTTTTTCATATACCAGAAATGTTTGAAGCTACTGACTGAATGAAAGGAGCTGGCATCTCACTCTCTTTGAATCTTCTTTATCATGCTAGGATTAGCAGGAAAAAGCAAAAAATTTCAGAATTGCACCTTGCAATGTGGAGATATTACTGTTTGTGCATTTACAATATTCATTGATTTTTGCCATTGAAAAACATGTTTTTCATATACCAGAAATGTTTGAAGCTACTGACTGAATGAAAGGAGCTGGCATCTCACTCTCTTTGAATCTTCTTTATCATGCTAGGATTAGCAGGAAAAAGCAAAAAATTTCAGAATTGCACCTTGCAATGTGGAGATATTACTGTTTGTGCATTTACAATATTCATTGATTTTTGCCATTGAAAAACATGTTTTTCATATACCAGAAATGTTTGAAGCTACTGACTGAATGAAAGGAGCTGGCATCTCACTCTCTTTGAATCTTCTTTATCATGCTAGGATTAGCAGGAAAAAGCAAAAAATTTCAGAATTGCACCTTGCAATGTGGAGATATTACTGTTTGTGCATTTACAATATTCATTGATTTTTGCCATTGAAAAACATGTTTTTCATATACCAGAAATGTTTGAAGCTACTGACTGAATGAAAGGAGCTGGCATCTCACTCTCTTTGAATCTTCTTTATCATGCTAGGATTAACAGGAAAAAACAAAAAATTTCAGAATTGCACCTTGCAATGTGGAGATATTACTGTTTGTGCATTTACAATATTCATTGATTTTTGCCATTGAAAAACATGTTTTTCATATACCAGAAATGTTTGAAGCTACTGACTGAATGAAAGGAGCTGGCATCTCACTCTCTTTGAATCTTCTTTATCATGCTAGGATTAACAGGAAAAAGCAAAAAATTTCAGAATTGCACCTTGCAATGTGGAGATATTACTGTTTGTGCATTTACAATATTCATTGATTTTTGCCATTGAAAAACGTCCAGAAATGTTTGAAGCTACTGACTGAATGAAAGGAGCTGGCATCTCACTCTCTTTGAATCTTCTTTATCATGCTAGGATTAGCAGGAAAAAGCAAAAAATTTCAGAATTGCACCTTGCAATGTGGAGATATTACTGTTTGTGCATTTACAATATTCATTGATTTTTGCCATTGAAAAACGTCCAGAAATGTTTGAAGCTACTGACTGAATGAAAGGAGCTGGCATCTCAGTCTCTTTGAATCTTCTTTATCATGCTAGGATTAGCAGGAAAAAGCAAAAAATTTCAGAATTGCACCTTGCAATGTGGAGATATTACTGTTTGTGCATTTACAATATTCATTGATTTTTGCCATTGAAAAACATGTTTTTCATATACCAGAAATGTTTGAAGCTACTGACTGAATGAAAGGAGCTGGCATCTCACTCTCTTTGAATCTTCTTTATCATGCTAGGATTAGCAGGAAAAAGCAAAAAATTTCAGAATTGCACCTTGCAATGTGGAGATATTACTGTTTGTGCATTTACAATATTCATTGATTTTTGCCATTGAAAAACATGTTTTTCATATACCAGAAATGTTTGAAGCTACTGACTGAATGAAAGGAGCTGGCATCTCACTCTCTTTAAATCTTCTTTATCATGCTAGGATTAACAGGAAAAAGCAAAAAATTTCAGAATTGCACCTTGCAATGTGGAGATATTACTGTTTGTGCATTTACAATATTCATTGATTTTTGCCATTGAAAAACGTCCAGAAATGTTTGAAGCTACTGACTGAATGAAAGGAGCTGGCATCTCACTCTCTTTGAATCTTCTTTATCATGCTAGGATTAGCAGGAAAAAGCAAAAAATTTCAGAATTGCACCTTGCAATGCGGAGAAATTACTGTTTGTGCATTTACAATATTCATTGATTTTTGCCATTGAAAAACATCATGTTATTCATATACCAGAAATGATTGAAGCTACTGACTGAATGAAAGGAGCTGGCATCTCACTCTCTTTGAATCTTCTTTATCATGCTAAGAGGAGCAGGAAAAAGTAAAAAATTTCAGAATTGCACCTTGCAATGCGGAGAAATTACTGTTTGTGCATTTACAATATTCAATGATTTTTGCCTTTGAAAAACGTCCAGAAATGATTGAAGCTACTGACTGAACGAAAGGAGCTGGCATCTCACTCTCTTTGAATCTTCTTTATCATGCTAAGAGGAGCAGGAAAAAGCAAAAAATTTCAGAATTGCACCTTGCAATGCGGAGAAATTACTGTTTGTGCATTTACAATATTCATTGATTTTTGCCATTGAAAAACATCATGTTATTCATATACCAGAAATGTTTGAAGCTACTGACTGAATGAAAGGAGCTGGCATCTCACTCTCTTTGAATCTTCTTTATCATGCTAAGAGGAGCAGGAAAAAGCAAAAAATTTCAGAATTGCACCTTGCAATGCGGAGAAATTACTGTTTGTGCATTTACAATATTCATTGATTTTTGCCATTGAAAAACGTCCAGAAATGATTGAAGCTACTGACTGAATGAAAGCAGCTGGCATCTCACTCTGAATTTTCTTTATCATGCTAAGAGGAGCAGGAAAAAGCAAAAAATTTCAGAATTGCACCTTGCAATGCGGAGAAATTACTGTTTGTGCATTTACAATATTCATTGATTTTTGCCATTGAAAAACGTCCAGAAATGATTGAAGCTACTGACTGAATGAAAGGAGCTGGCATCTCACTCTCTTTGAATCGTCTTTATCATGCTAAGAGGAGCAGGAAAAAGCAAAAAATTTCAGAATTGCACCTTGCAATGCGGAGAAATTACTGTTTGTGCATTTACAATATTCATTGATTTTTGCCATTGAAAAACATCATGTTATTCATATACCAGAAATGTTTGAAGCTACTGACTGAATGAAAGGAGCTGGCATCTCACTCTCTTTGAATCTTCTTTATCATGCTAAGAGGAGCAGGAAAAAGCAAAAAATTTCAGAATTGCACCTTGCAATGCGGAGAAATTACTGTTTGTGCATTTACAATATTCATTGATTTTTGCCATTGAAAAACATCATGTTATTCATATACCAGAAATGTTTGAAGCTGCTGACTGAATGAAAGGAGCTGGCATCTCACTCTCTTTGAATCTTCTTTATCATGCTTGGATTAGCAGGAAAAAGCAAAAAATTTCAGAATTGCACCTTGCAATGTGGAGATATTACTGTTTGTGCATTTACAATATTCATTGATTTTTGCCATTGAAAAACATGTTTTTCATATACCAGAAATGTTTGAAGCTACTGACTGAATGAAAGGAGCTGGCATCTCACTCTCTTTGAATCTTCTTTATCATGCTAGGATTAACAGGAAAAAGCAAAAAATTTCAGAATTGCACCTTGCAATGTGGAGATATTACTGTTTGTGCATTTACAATATTCATTGATTTTTGCCATTGAAAAACGTCCAGAAATGATTGAAGCTACTGACTGAATGAAAGCAGCTGGCATCTCACTGAATTTTCTTTATCATGCTAAGAGGAGCAGGAAAAAGCAAAAAATTTCAGAATTGCACCTTGCAATGCGGAGAAATTACTGTTTGTGCATTTACAATATTCATTGATTTTTGCCATTGAAAAACGTCCAGAAATGATTGAAGCTACTGACTGAATGAAAGGAGCTGGCATCTCACTCTCTTTGAATCGTCTTTATCATGCTAAGAGGAGCAGGAAAAAGCAAAAAACTTCAGAATTGCACATTGCAATGCGGAGAAATTACTGTTTGTGCATTTACAATATTCATTGATTTTTGCCATTGAAAAACATCATGTTATTCATATACCAGAAATGTTTAAAGCTACTGACTGAATGAAAGGAGCTGGCATCTCACTCTCTTTGAATCTTCTTTATCATGCTAAGAGGAGCAGGAAAAAGCAAAAAATTTCAGAATTGCACCTTGCAATGCGGAGAAATTACTGTTTGTGCATTTACAATATTCATTGATTTTTGCCATTGAAAAACATCATGTTATTCATATACCAGAAATGTTTGAAGCTACTGACTGAATGAAAGGAGCTGGCATCTCACTCTCTTTGAATCTTCTTTATCATGCTTGGATTAGCAGGAAAAAGCAAAAAATTTCAGAATTGCACCTTGCAATGTGGAGATATTACTGTTTGTGCATTTACAATATTCATTGATTTTTGCCATTGAAAAACATGTTTTTCATATACCAGAAATGTTTGAAGCTACTGACTGAATGAAAGGAGCTGGCATCTCACTCTCTTTGAATCTTCTTTATCATGCTAGGATTAGCAGGAAAAAGCAAAAAATTTCAGAATTGCACCTTGCAATGTGGAGATATTACTGTTTGTGCATTTACAATATTCATTGATTTTTGCCATTGAAAAACATGTTTTTCATATACCAGAAATGTTTGAAGCTACTGAATGAATGAAAGGAGCTGGCATCTCACTCTCTTTGAATCTTCTTTATCATGCTAGGATTAACAGGAAAAAGCAAAAAATTTCAGAATTGCACCTTGCAATGTGGAGATATTACTGTTTGTGCATTTACAATATTCATTGATTTTTGCCATTGAAAAACGTCCAGAAATGTTTGAAGCTACTGACTGAATGAAAGGAGCTGGCATCTCACTCTCTTTGAATCTTCTTTATCATGCTAGGATTAGCAGGAAAAAGCAAAAAATTTCAGAATTGCACCTTGCAATGTGGAGATATTGCTGTTTGTGCATTTACAATATTCATTGATTTTTGCCATTGAAAAACATGTTTTTCATATACAAGAAATGTTTGAAGCTACTGACTGAATGAAAGGAGCTGGCATCTCACTCTCTTTGAATCTTCTTTATCATGCTAGGATTAGCAGGAAAAAGCAAAAAATTTCAGAATTGCACCTTGCAATGTGGAGATATTACTGTTTGTGCATTTACAATATTCATTGATTTTTGCCATTGAAAAACGTCCAGAAATGTTTGAAGCTACTGACTGAATGAAAGGAGCTGGCATCTCACTCTCTTTGAATCTTCTTTATCATGCTAGGATTAGCAGGAAAAAGCAAAAAATTTCAGAATTGCACCTTGCAATGTGGAGATATTACTGTTTGTGCATTTACAATATTCATTGATTTTTGCCATTGAAAAACATGTTTTTCATATACCAGAAATGTTTGAAGCTACTGACTGAATGAAAGGAGCTGGCATCTCACTGTCTTTGAATCTTCTTTATCATGCTAGGATTAACAGGAAAAAGCAAAAAATTTCAGAATTGCACCTTGCAATGTGGAGATATTACTGTTTGTGCATTTACAATATTCATTGATTTTGCCATTGAAAAACGTCCAGAAATGTTTGAAGCTACTGACTGAATGAAAGGAGCTGGCATCTCACTCTCTTTAAATCTTCTTTATCATGCTAGGATTAGCAGGAAAAAGCAAAAAAATTTCAGAATTGCACCTTGCAATGTGGAGATATTACTGTTTGTGCATTTACAATATTCATTGATTTTTGCCATTGAAAAACATGTTTTTCATATACCAGAAATGTTTGAAGCTACTGACTGAATGAAAGGAGCTGGCATCTCACTCTCTTTGAATCTTCTTTATCATGCTAGGATAAGCAGGAAAAAGCAAAAAATTTCAGAATTGCACCTTGCAATGTGGAGATATTACTGTTTGTGCATTTACAATATTCATTGATTTTTGCCATTGAAAAACATGTTTTTCATATACCAGAAATGTTTGAAGCTACTGACTTGAATGAAAGGAGCTGGCATCTCACTCTCTTTGAATCTTCTTTATCATGCTAGGATTAACAGGAAAAAGCAAAAAATTTCAGAATTGCACCTTGCAATGTGGAGATATTACTGTTTGTGCATTTACAATATTCATTGATTTTTGCCATTGAAAAACGTCCAGAAATGTTTGAAGCTACTGACTGAATGAAAGGAGCTGGTATCTCACTCTCTTTGAATCTTCTTTATCATGCTAGGATTAGCAGGAAAAAGCAAAAAATTTCAGAATTGCACCTTGCAATGTGGAGATATTACTGTTTGTGCATTTACAATATTCATTGATTTTTGCCATTGAAAAACATGTTTTTCATATACAAGAAATGTTTGAAGCTACTGACTGAATGAAAGGAGCTGGCATCTCACTCTCTTTGAATCTTCTTTATCATGCTAGGATTAGCAGGAAAAAGCAAAAAATTTCAGAATTGCACCTTGCAATGTGGAGATATTACTGTTTGTGCATTTACAATATTCATTGATTTTTGCCATTGAAAAACGTCCAGAAATGTTTGAAGCTACTGACTGAATGAAATTAGCTGGCATCTCACTCTCTTTGAATCTTCTTTATCATGCTAGGATTAGCAGGAAAAAGCAAAAAATTTCAGAATTGCACCTTGCAATGTGGAGATATTACTGTTTGTGCATTTACAATATTCATTGATTTTGCCATTGAAAAACGTCCAGAAATGTTTGAAGCTACTGACTGAATGAAAGGAGCTGGCATCTCACTCTCTTTGAATCTTCTTTATCATGCTAGGATTAGCAGGAAAAAGCAAAAAATTTCAGAATTGCACCTTGCAATGTGGAGATATTACTGTTTGTGCATTTACAATATTCATTGATTTTTGCCATTGAAAAACATGTTTTTCATATACCAGAAATGTTTGAAGCTACTGACGGAATGAAAGGAGCTGGCATCTCACTCTCTTTGAATCTTCTTTATCATGCTAGGATTAGCAGGAAAAAGCAAAAAATTTCAGAATTGCACCTTGCAATGTGGAGATATTACTGTTTGTGCATTTACAATATTCATTGATTTTTGCCATTGAAAAACATGTTTTTCATATACCAGAAATGTTTGAAGCTACTGACTGAATGAAAGGAGCTGGCATCTCACTGTCTTTGAATCTTCTTTATCATGCTAGGATTAACAGGAAAAAGCAAAAAATTTCAGAATTGCACCCTGCAATGTGGAGATATTACTGTTTGTGCATTTACAATATTCATTGATTTTGCCATTGAAAAACGTCCAGAAATGTTTGAAGCTACTGACTGAATGAAAGGAGCTGGCATCTCACTCTCTTTGAATCTTCTTTATCATGCTAGGATAAGCAGGAAAAAGCAAAAAATTTCAGAATTGCACCTTGCAATGTGGAGATATTACTGTTTGTGCATTTACAATATTCATTGATTTTTGCCATTGAAAAACATGTTTTTCATATACCAGAAATGTTTGAAGCTACTGACGGAATGAAAGGAGCTGGCATCTCACTCTCTTTGAATCTTCTTTATCATGCTAGGATTAGCAGGAAAAAGCAAAAAATTTCAGAATTGCACCTTGCAATGTGGAGATATTACTGTTTGTGCATTTACAATATTCATTGATTTTTGCCATTGAAAAACATGTTTTTCATATACCAGAAATGTTTGAAGCTACTGACTGAATGAAAGGAGCTGGCATCTCACTGTCTTTGAATCTTCTTTATCATGCTAGGATTAACAGGAAAAAGCAAAAAATTTCAGAATTGCACCTTGCAATGTGGAGATATTACTGTTTGTGCATTTACAATATTCATTGATTTTGCCATTGAAAAACGTCCAGAAATGTTTGAAGCTACTGACTGAATGAAAGGAGCTGGCATCTCACTCTCTTTGAATCTTCTTTATCATGCTAGGATTAGCAGGAAAAAGCAAAAAAATTTCAGAATTGCAACCTGCAATGTGGAGATATTACTGTTTGTGCATTTACAATATTCATTGATTTTTGCCATTGAAAAACATGTTTTTCATATACCAGAAATGTTTGAAGCTACTGACTGAATGAAAGGAGCTGGCATCTCACTCTCTTTGAATCTTCTTTATCATGCTAGGATAAGCAGGAAAAAGCAAAAAATTTCAGAATTGCACCTTGCAATGTGGAGATATTACTGTTTGTGCATTTACAATATTCATTGATTTTTGCCATTGAAAAACATGTTTTTCATATACCAGAAATGTTTGAAGCTACTGACTTGAATGAAAGGAGCTGGCATCTCACTCTCTTTGAATCTTCTTTATCATGCTAGGATTAACAGGAAAAAGCAAAAAATTTCAGAATTGCGCCTTGCAATGTGGAGATATTACTGTTTGTGCATTTACAATATTCATTGATTTTTGCCATTGAAAAACGTCCAGAAATGTTTGAAGCTACTGACTGAATGAAAGGAGCTGGTATCTCACTCTCTTTGAATCTTCTTTATCATGCTAGGATTAGCAGGAAAAAGCAAAAAATTTCAGAATTGCACTTTGCAATGTGGAGATATTACTGTTTATGCATTTACAATATTCATTGATTTTTGCCATTGACAAACATGTTTTTCATATACAAGAAATGTTTGAAGCTACTGACTGAATGAAAGGAGCTGGCATCTCACTCTCTTTGAATCTTCTTTATCATGCTAGGATTAACAGGAAAAAGCAAAAAATTTCAGAATTGCACCTTGCAATGTGGAGATATTACTGTTTGTGCATTTACAATATTCATTGATTTTTGCCATTGAAAAACGTCCAGAAATGTTTGAAGCTACTGACTGAATGAAAGGAGCTGGCATCTCACTCTCTTTGAATCTTCTTTATCATGCTAGGATTAACAGGAAAAAGCTAAAAATTTCAGAATTGCACCTTGCAATGTGGAGATATTACTGTTTGTGCATTTACAATATTCATTGATTTTTGCCATTGAAAAACATGTTTTTCATATACCAGAAATGTTTGAAGCTACTGACTGAATGAAAGGAGCTGGCATCTCACTCTCTTTGAATCTTCTTTATCATGCTAGGATTAGCAGGAAAAAGCAAAAAATTTCAGAATTGCACCTTGCAATGTGGAGATATTACTGTTTGTGCATTTACAATATTCATTGATTTTTGCCATTGAAAAACATGTTTTTCATATACCAGAAATGTTTGAAGCTACTGACTGAATGAAAGGAGCTGGCATCTCACTCTCTTTGAATCTTCTTTATCATGCTAGGATTAGCAGGAAAAAGCAAAAAATTTCAGAATTGCACCTTGCAATGTGGAGATATTACTGTTTGTGCATTTACAATATTCATTGATTTTTGCCATTGAAAAACATGTTTTTCATATACCAGAAATGTTTGAAGCTACTGACTGAATGAAAGGAGCTGGCATCTCACTCTCTTTGAATCTTCTTTATCATGCTAGGATTAGCAGGAAAAAGCAAAAAATTTCAGAATTGCACCTTGCAATGTGGAGATATTACTGTTTGTGCATTTACAATATTCATTGATTTTTGCCATTGAAAAACATGTTTTTCATATAGCAGAAATGTTTGAAGCTACTGACTGAATGAAAGGAGCTGGCATCTCACTCTCTTTGAATCTTCTTTATCATGCTAGGATTAACAGGAAAAAACAAAAAATTTCAGAATTGCACCTTGCAATGTGGAGATATTACTGTTTGTGCATTTACAATATTCATTGATTTTTGCCATTGAAAAACATGTTTTTCATATACCAGAAATGTTTGAAGCTACTGACTGAATGAAAGGAGCTGGCATCTCACTCTCTTTGAATCTTCTTTATCATGCTAGGATTAACAGGAAAAAGCAAAAAATTTCAGAATTGCACCTTGCAATGTGGAGATATTACTGTTTGTGCATTTACAATATTCATTGATTTTTGCCATTGAAAAACGTCCAGAAATGTTTGAAGCTACTGACTGAATGAAAGGAGCTGGCATCTCACTCTCTTTGAATCTTCTTTATCATGCTAGGATTAGCAGGAAAAAGCAAAAAATTTCAGAATTGCACCTTGCAATGTGGAGATATTACTGTTTGTGCATTTACAATATTCATTGATTTTTGCCATTGAAAAACGTCCAGAAATGTTTGAAGCTACTGACTGAATGAAAGGAGCTGGCATCTCACTCTCTTTGAATCTTCTTTATCATGCTAGGATTAGCAGGAAAAAGCAAAAAATTTCAGAATTGCACCTTGCAATGTGGAGATATTACTGTTTGTGCATTTACAATATTCATTGATTTTTGCCATTGAAAAACATGTTTTTCATATACCAGAAATGTTTGAAGCTACTGACTGAATGAAAGGAGCTGGCATCTCACTCTCTTTAAATCTTCTTTATCATGCTAGGATTAACAGGAAAAAGCAAAAAATTTCAGAATTGCACCTTGCAATGTGGAGATATTACTGTTTGTGCATTTACAATATTCATTGATTTTTGCCATTGAAAAACGTCCAGAAATGTTTGAAGCTACTGACTGAATGAAAGGAGCTGGCATCTCACTCTCTTTGAATCTTCTTTATCATGCTAGGATTAGCAGGAAAAAGCAAAAAATTTCAGAATTGCACCTTGCAATGCGGAGAAATTACTGTTTGTGCATTTACAATATTCATTGATTTTTGCCATTGAAAAACATCAATCATTTCTGGTATATGAATAACATGATATTTTTCAATGGCAAAAATCAATGAATTTTGTAAATGCACAAACAGTAATTTCTCCGCATTGCAAGGCGCAATTCTGAAATTTTTTGCTTTTTCCTGCTCCTCTTAGCATGATAAAGAAGATTCAAAGAGAGTGAGATGCCAGCTCCTTTCATTCAGTCAGTAGCTTCAATCATTTCTGGACATTTTTCAATGGCAAAAATCAATGAATATTGTACATGCACAAACAGTAATTTCTCCGCATTGCAAGGTGCAATTCTGAAATTTTTTCCTTTTTCCTGCTCCTCTTAGCATGATAAAGAAGATTCAAAGAGAGTGAGATGCCAGCTCCTTTCATTCAGTCAGTAGCTTCAATCATTTCTGGACGTTTTTCAATGGCAAAAATCAATGAATATTGTAAATGCACAAACAGTAATTTCTCCGCATTGCAAGGTGCAATTCTGAAATTTTTTGCTTTTTCCTGCTCCTCTTAGCATGATAAAGAAGATTCAAAGAGAGTGAGATGCCAGCTCCTTTCATTCAGTCAGTACCTTCAATCATTTCTGGACGTTTTTCAATGGCAAAAATCAATGAATATTGTAAATGCACAAACAGTAATTTCTCCGCATTGCAAGGTGCAATTCTGAAATTTTTTGCTTTTTCCTGCTCCTCTTAGCATGATAAAGAAGATTCAAAGAGAGTGAGATGCCAGCTCCTTTCATTCAGTCAGTAGCTTCAATCATTTCTGGACGCTTTTCAATGGCAAAATTCAATGAATATTGTAAATGCACAAACTGTAATTTCTCCGCATTGCAAGGTGCAATTCTGAAATTTTTTGCTTTTTCCTGCTCCTCTTAGCATGATAAAGAAGATTCAAAGAGAGTGAGATGCCAGCTCCTTTCATTCAGTCAGTAGCTTCAATCATTTCTGGTATATGAATAACATGATGTTTTTCAATAGCAAAAATCAATGAATATTGTAAATGCACAAACAGTAATTTCTCCGCATTGCAAGGTGCAATTCTGAAATTTTTTGCTTTTTCCTGCTCCTCTTAGCATGATAAAGAAGACTCAAAGAGAGTGAGATGCCAGCTCCTTTCATTCAGTCAGTAGCTTCAATCATTTCTGGACGTTTTTCAATGGCAAAAATCAATGAATATTGTAAATGCACAAACAGTAATTTCTCCGCATTGCAAGGTGCAATTCTGAAATTTTTTGCTTTTTCCTGCTCCTCTTAGCATGATAAACAAGATTCAAAGAGAGTGAGATGCCAGCTCCTTTCATTCAGTCAGTAGCTTCAATCATTTCTGGACGTTTTTCAATGGCAAAAATCATTGAATATTGTAAATGCACAAACAGTAATTTCTCCGCATTGCAAGGTGCAATTCTGAAATTTTTTGCTTTTTCCTGCTCCTCTTAGCATGATAAAGAAGATTCAAAGAGAGTGAGATGCCAGCTCCTTTCATTCAGTCAGTAGCTTCAAACATTTCTGGTATATGAATAACATGATGTTTTTCAATGGCAAAAATCAATGAATATTGTAAATGCACAAACAGTAATTTCTCCGCATTGCAAGGTGCAATTCTGAAATTTTTTGCTTTTTCCTGCTCCTCTTAGCATGATAAAGAAGATTCAAAGAGAGTGAGATGCCAGCTCCTTTCGTTCAGTCAGTAGCTTCAATCATTTCTGGACGTTTTTCAATGGCAAAAATCATTGAATATTATAAATGCACAAACAGTAATTTCTCCGCATTGCAAGGTGCAATTCTGAAATTTTTTACTTTTTCCTGCTCCTCTTAGCATGATAAAGAAGATTCAAAGAGAGTGAGATGCCCGCTCCTTTCATTCAGTCAGTAGCTTCAATCATTTCTGGTATATGAATAACATGATGTTTTTCAATGGCAAAAATCAATGAATATTGTAAATGCACAAACAGTAATTTCTCCGCATTGCAAGGTGCAATTCTGAAATTTTTTGCTTTTTCCTGCTCCTCTTAGCATGATAAAGAAGATTCAAAGAGAGTGAGATGCCAGCTCCTTTCATTCAGTCAGTAGCTTCAATCATTTCTGGACGTTTTTCAATGGCAAAAATCAATGAATATTGTAAATGCACAAACAGTAATTTCTCCGCATTGCAAGGTGCAATTCTGAAATTTTTTGCTTTTTCCTGCTCCTCTTAGCATGATAAAGAAGATTCAAAGAGAGTGAGATGCCAGCTCCTTTCATTCAGTTAGTAGCATCAAACATTTCTGGTATATGAATAACATGATGTTTTTCAATGGCAAAAATCAATGAATATTGTAAATGCACAAACAGTAATTTCTTCGCATTGCAAGGTGCAATTCTGAAATTTTTTGCTTTTTCCTGCTCCTCTTAGCATGATAAAGAAGATTCAAAGAGAGTGAGATGCCAGCTCCTTTCATTCAGTCAGTAGCTTCAAACATTTCTGGTATATGAATAACATGATGTTTTTCAATTTCGGCAAAAATCAATGAATATTGTAAATGCACAAACAGTAATTTCTCCGCATTGCAAGGTGCAATTCTGAAATTTTTTGCTTTTTCCTGCTCCTCTTAGCATGATAAAGAAGATTCAAAGAGAGTGAGATGCCAGCTCCTTTCATTCAGTCAGTAGCTTCAATCATTTCTGGACGTTTTTCAATGGCAAAAATCATTGAATATTGTAAATGCACAAACAGTAATTTCTCCGCATTGCAAGGTGCAATTCTGAAATTTTTTACTTTTTCCTGCTCCTCTTAGCATGATAAAGAAGATTCAAAGAGAGTGAGATGCCAGCTCCTTTCATTCAGTCAGTAGCTTCAATCATTTCTGGTATATGAATAACATGATGTTTTTCAATCGCAAAAATCAATGAATATTGTAAATGCACAAACAGTAATTTCTCCGCATTGCAAGGTGCAATTCTGAAATGTTTTGCTTTTTCCTGCTCCTCTTAGCATGATAAAGAAGATTCAAAGAGAGTGAGATGCCAGCTCCTTTCATTCAGTCAGTAGCTTCAATCATTTCTGGACGTTTTTCAATGGCAAAAATCAATGAATATTGTAAATGCACAAACAGTAATTTCTCCGCATTGCAAGGTGCAATTCTGAAATTTTTTGCTTTTTCCTGCTCCTCTTAGCATGACAAAGAAGATTCAAAGAGAATGAGATGCCAGATCCTTTCCTTCAGTCAGTAGCTTCAATCATTTCTGGTATATGAATAACATGATGTTTTTCAATGGCAAAAATCAATGAATATTGTAAATGCACAAACAGTAATTTCTCCGCATTGCAAGGCGCAATTCTGAAATTTTTTGCTTTTTCCTGCTCCTCTTAGCATGATAAAGAAGATTCAAAGAGAGTGAGATGCCAGCTCCTTTCATTCAGTCAGTAGCTTCAATCATTTCTGGACATTTTTCAATGGCAAAAATCAATGAATATTGTAAATGCACAAACAGTAATTTCTCCGCATTGCAAGGTGCAATTCTGAAATTTTTTGCTTTTTCCTGCTCCTCTTAGCATGATAAAGAAGATTCAAAGAGAGTGAGATGCCAGCTCCTTTCATTCAGTCAGTAGCTTCAATCATTTCTGGACGTTTTTCAATGGCAAAAATCAATGAATATTGTAAATGCACAAACAGTAATTTCTCCGCATTGCAAGGTGCAATTCTGAAATTTTTTGCTTTTTCCTGCTCCTCTTAGCATGATAAAGAAGATTCAAAGAGAGTGAGATGCCAGCTCCTTTCATTCAGTCAGTAGCTTCAATCATTTCTGGACGTTTTTCAATGGCAAAAATCAATGAATATTGTAAATGCACAAACTGCAATTTCTCCGCATTGCAAGGTGCAATTCTGAATTTTTTTGCTTTTTCCTGCTCCTCTTAGCATGATAAAGAAGATTCAAAGAGAGTGAGATGCCAGCTCCTTTCATTCAGTCAGTAGCTTCAATCATTTCTGGTATATGAATAACATGATGTTTTTCAATGGCAAAAATCAATGAATATTGTAAATGCACAAACAGTAATTTCTCCGCATTGCAAGGTGCAATTCTGAAATTTTTTGCTTTTTCCTGCTCCTCTTAGCATGATAAAGAAGATTCAAAGAGAGTGAGATGCCAGCTCCTTTCATTCAGTCAGTAGCTTCAATCATTTCTGGACGTTTTTCAATGGCAAAAATCATTGAATATTGTAAATGCACAAACAGTAATTTCTCCGCATTGCAAGGTGCAATTCTGAAATTTTTTACTTTTTCCTGCTCCTCTTAGCATGATAAAGAAGATTCAAAGAGAGTGAGATGCCAGCTCCTTTCATTCAGTCAGTAGCTTCAATCATTTCTGGTATATGAATAACATGATGTTTTTCAATCGCAAAAATCAATGAATATTGTAAATGCACAAACAGTAATTTCTCCGCATTGCAAGGTGCAATTCTGAAATGTTTTGCTTTTTCCTGCTCCTCTTAGCATGATAAAGAAGATTCAAAGAGAGTGAGATGCCAGCTCCTTTCATTCAGTCAGTAGCTTCAATCATTTCTGGACGTTTTTCAATGGCAAAAATCAATGAATATTGTAAATGCACAAACAGTAATTTCTCCGCATTGCAAGGTGCAATTCTGAAATTTTTTGCTTTTTCCTGCTCCTCTTAGCATGACAAAGAAGATTCAAAGAGAGTGAGATGCCAGATCCTTTCCTTCAGTCAGTAGCTTCAATCATTTCTGGTATATGAATAACATGATGTTTTTCAATGGCAAAAATCAATGAATTTTGTAAATGCACAAACAGTAATTTCTCCGCATTGCAAGGCGCAATTCTGAAATTTTTTGCTTTTTCCTGCTCCTCTTAGCATGATAAAGAAGATTCAAAGAGAGTGAGATGCCAGCTCCTTTCATTCAGTCAGTAGCTTCAATCATTTCTGGACATTTTTCAATGGCAAAAATCAATGAATATTGTAAATGCACAAACAGTAATTTCTCCGCATTGCAAGGTGCAATTCTGAAATTTTTTGCTTTTTCCTGCTCCTCTTAGCATGATAAAGAAGATTCAAAGAGAGTGAGATGCCAGCTCCTTTCATTCAGTCAGTAGCTTCAATCATTTCTGGACGTTTTTCAATGGCAAAAATCAATGAATATTGTAAATGCACAAACAGTAATTTCTCCGCATTGCAAGGTGCAATTCTGAAATTTTTTGCTTTTTCCTGCTCCTCTTAGCATGATAAAGAAGATTCAAAGAGAGTGAGATGCCAGCTCCTTTCATTCAGTCAGTAGCTTCAATCATTTCTGGACGTTTTTCAATGGCAAAAATCAATGAATATTGTAAATGCACAAACTGCAATTTCTCCGCATTGCAAGGTGCAATTCTGAATTTTTTTGCTTTTTCCTGCTCCTCTTAGCATGATAAAGAAGATTCAAAGAGAGTGAGATGCCAGCTCCTTTCATTCAGTCAGTAGCTTCAATCATTTCTGGTATATGAATAACATGATGTTTTTCAATGGCAAAAATCAATGAATATTGTAAATGCACAAACAGTAATTTCTCCGCATTGCAAGGTGCAATTCTGAAATTTTTTGCTTTTTCCTGCTCCTCTTAGCATGATAAAGAAGATTCAAAGAGAGTGAGATGCCAGCTCCTTTCATTCAGTCAGTAGCTTCAATCATTTCTGGACGTTTTTCAATGGCAAAAATCATTGAATATTGTAAATGCACAAACAGTAATTTCTCCGCATTGCAAGGTGCAATTCTGAAATTTTTTACTTTTTCCTGCTCCTCTTAGCATGATAAAGAAGATTCAAAGAGAGTGAGATGCCAGCTCCTTTCATTCAGTCAGTAGCTTCAATCATTTCTGGTATATGAATAACATGATGTTTTTCAATCGCAAAAATCAATGAATATTGTAAATGCACAAACAGTAATTTCTCCGCATTGCAAGGTGCAATTCTGAAATGTTTTGCTTTTTCCTGCTCCTCTTAGCATGATAAAGAAGATTCAAAGAGAGTGAGATGCCAGCTCCTTTCATTCAGTCAGTAGCTTCAATCATTTCTGGACGTTTTTCAATGGCAAAAATCAATGAATATTGTAAATGCACAAACAGTAATTTCTCCGCATTGCAAGGTGCAATTCTGAAATTTTTTGCTTTTTCCTGCTCCTCTTAGCATGACAAAGAAGATTCAAAGAGAGTGAGATGCCAGATCCTTTCCTTCAGTCAGTAGCTTCAATCATTTCTGGTATATGAATAACATGATGTTTTTCAATGGCAAAAATCAATGAATTTTGTAAATGCACAAACAGTAATTTCTCCGCATTGCAAGGCGCAATTCTGAAATTTTTTGCTTTTTCCTGCTCCTCTTAGCATGATAAAGAAGATTCAAAGAGAGTGAGATGCCAGCTCCTTTCATTCAGTCAGTAGCTTCAATCATTTCTGGACATTTTTCAATGGCAAAAATCAATGAATATTGTAAATGCACAAACAGTAATTTCTCCGCATTGCAAGGTGCAATTCTGAAATTTTTTGCTTTTTCCTGCTCCTCTTAGCATGATAAAGAAGATTCAAAGAGAGTGAGATGCCAGCTCCTTTCATTCAGTCAGTAGCTTCAATCATTTCTGGACGTTTTTCAATGGCAAAAATCAATGAATATTGTAAATGCACAAACAGTGATTTCTCCGCATTGCAAGGTGCAATTCTGAAATTTTTTGCTTTTTCCTGCTCCTCTTAGCATGATAAAGAAGATTCAAAGAGAGTGATATGCCAGCTCCTTTCATTCAGTCAGTAGCTTCAATCATTTCTGGACGTTTTTCAATGGCAAAAATCATTGAATATTGTAAATGCACAAACAGTAATTTCTCCGCATTGCAAGGTGCAATTCTGAAATTTTTTACTTTTTCCTGCTCCTCTTAGCATGATAAAGAAGATTCAAAGAGAGTGAGATGCCAGCTCCTTTCATTCAGTCAGTAGCTTCAATCATTTCTGGTATATGAATAACATGATGTTTTTCAATCGCAAAAATCAATGAATATTGTAAATGCACAAACAGTAATTTCTCCGCATTGCAAGGTGCAATTCTGAAATGTTTTGCTTTTTCCTGCTCCTCTTAGCATGATAAAGAAGATTCAAAGAGAGTGAGATGCCAGCTCCTTTCATTCAGTCAGTAGCTTCAATCATTTCTGGACGTTTTTCAATGGCAAAAATCAATGAATATTGTAAATGCACAAACAGTAATTTCTCCGCATTGCAAGGTGCAATTCTGAAATTTTTTGCTTTTTCCTGCTCCTCTTAGCATGACAAAGAAGATTCAAAGAGAGTGAGATGCCAGATCCTTTCCTTCAGTAAGTAGCTTCAATCATTTCTGGTATATGAATAACATGATGTTTTTCAATGGCAAAAATCAATGAATTTTGTAAATGCACAAACAGTAATTTCTCCGCATTGCAAGGCGCAATTCTGAAATTTTTTGCTTTTTCCTGCTCCTCTTAGCATGATAAAGAAGATTCAAAGAGAGTGAGATGCCAGCTCCTTTCATTCAGTCAGTAGCTTCAATCATTTCTGGACGCTTTTCAATGGCAAAATTCAATGAATATTGTAAATGCACAAACTGTAATTTCTCCGCATTGCAAGGTGCAATTCTGAAATTTTTTGCTTTTTCCTGCTCCTCTTAGCATGATAAAGAAGATTCAAAGAGAGTGAGATGCCAGCTCCTTTCATTCAGTCAGTAGCTTCAATCATTTCTGGTATATGAATAACATGATGTTTTTCAATAGCAAAAATCAATGAATATTGTAAATGCACAAACAGTAATTTCTCCGCATTGCAAGGTGCAATTCTGAAATTTTTTGCTTTTTCCTGCTCCTCTTAGCATGATAAAGAAGACTCAAAGAGAGTGAGATGCCAGCTCCTTTCATTCAGTCAGTAGCTTCAATCATTTCTGGACGTTTTTCAATGGCAAAAATCAATGAATATTGTAAATGCACAAACAGTAATTTCTCCGCATTGCAAGGTGCAATTCTGAAATTTTTTGCTTTTTCCTGCTCCTCTTAGCATGATAAAGAAGATTCAAAGAGAGTGAGATGCCAGCTCCTTTCATTCAGTCAGTAGCTTCAATCATTTCTGGACGTTTTTCAATGGCAAAAATCAATGAATATTGTAAATGCACAAACTATAATTTCTCCGCATTGCAAGGTGCAATTCTGAAATTTTTTGCTTTTTCCTGCTCCTCTTAGCATGATAAAGAAGATTCAAAGAGAGTGAGATGCCAGCTCCTTTCATTCAGTCAGTAGCTTCAATCATTTCTGGTATATGAATAACATGATGTTTTTCAATAGCAAAAATCAATGAATATTGTAAATGCACAAACAGTAATTTCTCCGCATTGCAAGGTGCAATTCTGAAATTTTTTGCTTTTTCCTGCTCCTCTTAGCATGATAAAGAAGATTCAAAGAGAGTGAGATGCCAGCTCCTTTCATTCAGTCAGTAGCTTCAATCATTTCTGGACGTTTTTCAATGGCAAAAATCAATGAATATTGTAAATGCACAAACTATAATTTCTCCGCATTGCAAGGTGCAATTCTGAAATTTTTTGCTTTTTCCTGCTCCTCTTAGCATGATAAAGAAGATTCAAAGAGAGTGAGATGCCAGCTCCTTTCATTCAGTCAGTAGCTTCAATCATTTCTGGTATATGAATAACATGATGTTTTTCAATAGCAAAAATCAATGAATATTGTAAATGCACAAACAGTAATTTCTCCGCATTGCAAGGTGCAATTCTGAAATTTTTTGCTTTTTCCTGCTCCTCTTAGCATGATAAAGAAGATTCAAAGAGAGTGAGATGCCAGCTCCTTTCATTCAGTCAGTAGCTTCAATCATTTCTGGACGTTTTTCAATGGCAAAAATCAATGAATATTGTAAATGCACAAACAGTAATTTCTCCGCATTGCAAGGTGCAATTCTGAAATTTTTTGCTTTTTCTTGCTCCTCTTAGCATGATAAACAAGATTCAAAGAGAGTGAGATGCCAGCTCCTTTCATTCAGTCAGTAGCTTCAATCATTTCTGGACGTTTTTCAATGGCAAAAATCATTGAATATTGTAAATGCACAAACAGTAATTTCTCCGCATTGCAAGGTGCAATTCTGAAATTTTTTGCTTTTTCCTGCTCCTCTTAGCATGATAAAGAAGATTCAAAGAGAGTGAGATGCCAGCTCCTTTCATTCAGTCAGTAGCTTCAAACATTTCTGGTATATGAATAACATGATGTTTTTCAATGGCAAAAATCAATGAATATTGTAAATGCACAAACAGTAATTTCTCCGCATTGCAAGGTGCAATTCTGAAATTTTTTGCTTTTTCCTGCTCCTCTTAGCATGATAAAGAAGATTCAAAGAGAGTGAGATGCCAGCTCCTTTCGTTCAGTCAGTAGCTTCAATCATTTCTGGACGTTTTTCAATGGCAAAAATCATTGAATATTATAAATGCACAAACAGTAATTTCTCCGCATTGCAAGGTGCAATTCTGAAATTTTTTACTTTTTCCTGCTCCTCTTAGCATGATAAAGAAGATTCAAAGAAAGTGAGATGCCAGCTCCTTTCATTCAGTCAGTAGCTTCAATCATTTCTGGTATATGAATAACATGATGTTTTTCAATGGCAAAAATCATTGAATATTGTAAATGCACAAACAGTAATTTCTCCGCATTGCAAGGTGCAATTCTGAAATTTTTTACTTTTTCCTGCTCCTCTTAGCATGATAAAGAAGATTCAAAGAGAGTGAGATGCCAGCTCCTTTCATTCAGTCAGTAGCTTCAATCATTTCTGGTATATGAATAACATGATGTTTTTCAATCGCAAAAATCAATGAATATTGTAAATGCACAAACAGTAATTTCTCCGCATTGCAAGGTGCAATTCTGAAATGTTTTGCTTTTTCCTGCTCCTCTTAGCATGATAAAGAAGATTCAAAGAGAGTGAGATGCCAGCTCCTTTCATTCAGTCAGTAGCTTCAATCATTTCTGGACGTTTTTCAATGGCAAAAATCAATGAATATTGTAAATGCACAAACAGTAATTTCTCCGCATTGCAAGGTGCAATTCTGAAATTTTTTGCTTTTTCCTGCTCCTCTTAGCATGACAAAGAAGATTCAAAGAGAATGAGATGCCAGATCCTTTCCTTCAGTCAGTAGCTTCAATCATTTCTGGTATATGAATAACATGATGTTTTTCAATGGCAAAAATCAATGAATATTGTAAATGCACAAACAGTAATTTCTCCGCATTGCAAGGCGCAATTCTGAAATTTTTTGCTTTTTCCTGCTCCTCTTAGCATGATAAAGAAGATTCAAAGAGAGTGAGATGCCAGCTCCTTTCATTCAGTCAGTAGCTTCAATCATTTCTGGACATTTTTCAATGGCAAAAATCAATGAATATTGTAAATGCACAAACAGTAATTTCTCCGCATTGCAAGGTGCAATTCTGAAATTTTTTGCTTTTTCCTGCTCCTCTTAGCATGATAAAGAAGATTCAAAGAGAGTGAGATGCCAGCTCCTTTCATTCAGTCAGTAGCTTCAATCATTTCTGGACGTTTTTCAATGGCAAAAATCAATGAATATTGTAAATGCACAAACAGTAATTTCTCCGCATTGCAAGGTGCAATTCTGAAATTTTTTGCTTTTTCCTGCTCCTCTTAGCATGATAAAGAAGATTCAAAGAGAGTGAGATGCCAGCTCCTTTCATTCAGTCAGTAGCTTCAATCATTTCTGGACGTTTTTCAATGGCAAAAATCAATGAATATTGTAAATGCACAAACTGCAATTTCTCCGCATTGCAAGGTGCAATTCTGAATTTTTTTGCTTTTTCCTGCTCCTCTTAGCATGATAAAGAAGATTCAAAGAGAGTGAGATGCCAGCTCCTTTCATTCAGTCAGTAGCTTCAATCATTTCTGGTATATGAATAACATGATGTTTTTCAATGGCAAAAATCAATGAATATTGTAAATGCACAAACAGTAATTTCTCCGCATTGCAAGGTGCAATTCTGAAATTTTTTGCTTTTTCCTGCTCCTCTTAGCATGATAAAGAAGATTCAAAGAGAGTGAGATGCCAGCTCCTTTCATTCAGTCAGTAGCTTCAATCATTTCTGGACGTTTTTCAATGGCAAAAATCATTGAATATTGTAAATGCACAAACAGTAATTTCTCCGCATTGCAAGGTGCAATTCTGAAATTTTTTACTTTTTCCTGCTCCTCTTAGCATGATAAAGAAGATTCAAAGAGAGTGAGATGCCAGCTCCTTTCATTCAGTCAGTAGCTTCAATCATTTCTGGTATATGAATAACATGATGTTTTTCAATCGCAAAAATCAATGAATATTGTAAATGCACAAACAGTAATTTCTCCGCATTGCAAGGTGCAATTCTGAAATGTTTTGCTTTTTCCTGCTCCTCTTAGCATGATAAAGAAGATTCAAAGAGAGTGAGATGCCAGCTCCTTTCATTCAGTCAGTAGCTTCAATCATTTCTGGACGTTTTTCAATGGCAAAAATCAATGAATATTGTAAATGCACAAACAGTAATTTCTCCGCATTGCAAGGTGCAATTCTGAAATTTTTTGCTTTTTCCTGCTCCTCTTAGCATGACAAAGAAGATTCAAAGAGAGTGAGATGCCAGATCCTTTCCTTCAGTCAGTAGCTTCAATCATTTCTGGTATATGAATAACATGATGTTTTTCAATGGCAAAAATCAATGAATTTTGTAAATGCACAAACAGTAATTTCTCCGCATTGCAAGGCGCAATTCTGAAATTTTTTGCTTTTTCCTGCTCCTCTTAGCATGATAAAGAAGATTCAAAGAGAGTGAGATGCCAGCTCCTTTCATTCAGTCAGTAGCTTCAATCATTTCTGGACATTTTTCAATGGCAAAAATCAATGAATATTGTAAATGCACAAACAGTAATTTCTCCGCATTGCAAGGTGCAATTCTGAAATTTTTTGCTTTTTCCTGCTCCTCTTAGCATGATAAAGAAGATTCAAAGAGAGTGAGATGCCAGCTCCTTTCATTCAGTCAGTAGCTTCAATCATTTCTGGACGTTTTTCAATGGCAAAAATCAATGAATATTGTAAATGCACAAACAGTAATTTCTCCGCATTGCAAGGTGCAATTCTGAAATTTTTTGCTTTTTCCTGCTCCTCTTAGCATGATAAAGAAGATTCAAAGAGAGTGATATGCCAGCTCCTTTCATTCAGTCAGTAGCTTCAATCATTTCTGGACGTTTTTCAATGGCAAAAATCATTGAATATTGTAAATGCACAAACAGTAATTTCTCCGCATTGCAAGGTGCAATTCTGAAATTTTTTACTTTTTCCTGCTCCTCTTAGCATGATAAAGAAGATTCAAAGAGAGTGAGATGCCAGCTCCTTTCATTCAGTCAGTAGCTTCAATCATTTCTGGTATATGAATAACATGATGTTTTTCAATCGCAAAAATCAATGAATATTGTAAATGCACAAACAGTAATTTCTCCGCATTGCAAGGTGCAATTCTGAAATGTTTTGCTTTTTCCTGCTCCTCTTAGCATGATAAAGAAGATTCAAAGAGAGTGAGATGCCAGCTCCTTTCATTCAGTCAGTAGCTTCAATCATTTCTGGACGTTTTTCAATGGCAAAAATCAATGAATATTGTAAATGCACAAACAGTAATTTCTCCGCATTGCAAGGTGCAATTCTGAAATTTTTTGCTTTTTCCTGCTCCTCTTAGCATGACAAAGAAGATTCAAAGAGAGTGAGATGCCAGATCCTTTCCTTCAGTCAGTAGCTTCAATCATTTCTGGTATATGAATAACATGATGTTTTTCAATGGCAAAAATCAATGAATTTTGTAAATGCACAAACAGTAATTTCTCCGCATTGCAAGGCGCAATTCTGAAATTTTTTGCTTTTTCCTGCTCCTCTTAGCATGATAAAGAAGATTCAAAGAGAGTGAGATGCCAGCTCCTTTCATTCAGTCAGTAGCTTCAATCATTTCTGGACGCTTTTCAATGGCAAAATTCAATGAATATTGTAAATGCACAAACTGTAATTTCTCCGCATTGCAAGGTGCAATTCTGAAATTTTTTGCTTTTTCCTGCTCCTCTTAGCATGATAAAGAAGATTCAAAGAGAGTGAGATGCCAGCTCCTTTCATTCAGTCAGTAGCTTCAATCATTTCTGGTATATGAATAACATGATGTTTTTCAATAGCAAAAATCAATGAATATTGTAAATGCACAAACAGTAATTTCTCCGCATTGCAAGGTGCAATTCTGAAATTTTTTGCTTTTTCCTGCTCCTCTTAGCATGATAAAGAAGACTCAAAGAGAGTGAGATGCCAGCTCCTTTCATTCAGTCAGTAGCTTCAATCATTTCTGGACGTTTTTCAATGGCAAAAATCAATGAATATTGTAAATGCACAAACAGTAATTTCTCCGCATTGCAAGGTGCAATTCTGAAATTTTTTGCTTTTTCCTGCTCCTCTTAGCATGATAAAGAAGATTCAAAGAGAGTGAGATGCCAGCTCCTTTCATTCAGTCAGTAGCTTCAATCATTTCTGGACGTTTTTCAATGGCAAAAATCAATGAATATTGTAAATGCACAAACTATAATTTCTCCGCATTGCAAGGTGCAATTCTGAAATTTTTTGCTTTTTCCTGCTCCTCTTAGCATGATAAAGAAGATTCAAAGAGAGTGAGATGCCAGCTCCTTTCATTCAGTCAGTAGCTTCAATCATTTCTGGTATATGAATAACATGATGTTTTTCAATAGCAAAAATCAATGAATATTGTAAATGCACAAACAGTAATTTCTCCGCATTGCAAGGTGCAATTCTGAAATTTTTTGCTTTTTCCTGCTCCTCTTAGCATGATAAAGAAGATTCAAAGAGAGTGAGATGCCAGCTCCTTTCATTCAGTCAGTAGCTTCAATCATTTCTGGACGTTTTTCAATGGCAAAAATCAATGAATATTGTAAATGCACAAACTATAATTTCTCCGCATTGCAAGGTGCAATTCTGAAATTTTTTGCTTTTTCCTGCTCCTCTTAGCATGATAAAGAAGATTCAAAGAGAGTGAGATGCCAGCTCCTTTCATTCAGTCAGTAGCTTCAATCATTTCTGGTATATGAATAACATGATGTTTTTCAATAGCAAAAATCAATGAATATTGTAAATGCACAAACAGTAATTTCTCCGCATTGCAAGGTGCAATTCTGAAATTTTTTGCTTTTTCCTGCTCCTCTTAGCATGATAAAGAAGATTCAAAGAGAGTGAGATGCCAGCTCCTTTCATTCAGTCAGTAGCTTCAATCATTTCTGGACGTTTTTCAATGGCAAAAATCAATGAATATTGTAAATGCACAAACAGTAATTTCTCCGCATTGCAAGGTGCAATTCTGAAATTTTTTGCTTTTTCTTGCTCCTCTTAGCATGATAAACAAGATTCAAAGAGAGTGAGATGCCAGCTCCTTTCATTCAGTCAGTAGCTTCAATCATTTCTGGACGTTTTTCAATGGCAAAAATCATTGAATATTGTAAATGCACAAACAGTAATTTCTCCGCATTGCAAGGTGCAATTCTGAAATTTTTTGCTTTTTCCTGCTCCTCTTAGCATGATAAAGAAGATTCAAAGAGAGTGAGATGCCAGCTCCTTTCATTCAGTCAGTAGCTTCAAACATTTCTGGTATATGAATAACATGATGTTTTTCAATGGCAAAAATCAATGAATATTGTAAATGCACAAACAGTAATTTCTCCGCATTGCAAGGTGCAATTCTGAAATTTTTTGCTTTTTCCTGCTCCTCTTAGCATGATAAAGAAGATTCAAAGAGAGTGAGATGCCAGCTCCTTTCGTTCAGTCAGTAGCTTCAATCATTTCTGGACGTTTTTCAATGGCAAAAATCATTGAATATTATAAATGCACAAACAGTAATTTCTCCGCATTGCAAGGTGCAATTCTGAAATTTTTTACTTTTTCCTGCTCCTCTTAGCATGATAAAGAAGATTCAAAGAAAGTGAGATGCCAGCTCCTTTCATTCAGTCAGTAGCTTCAATCATTTCTGGTATATGAATAACATGATGTTTTTCAATGGCAAAAATCAATGAATATTGTAAATGCACAAACAGTAATTTCTCCGCATTGCAAGGTGCAATTCTGAAATTTTTTGCTTTTTCCTGCTCCTCTTAGCATGATAAAGAAGATTCAAAGAGAGTGAGATGCCAGCTCCTTTCATTCAGTCAGTAGCTTCAATCATTTCTGGACGTTTTTCAATGGCAAAAATCAATGAATATTGTAAATGCACAAACAGTAATTTCTCCGCATTGCAAGGTGCAATTCTGAAATTTTTTGCTTTTTCCTGCTCCTCTTAGCATGATAAAGAAGATTCAAAGAGAGTGAGATGCCAGCTCCTTTCATTCAGTCAGTAGCATCAAACATTTCTGGTATATGAATAACATGATGTTTTTCAATGGCAAAAATCAATGAATATTGTAAATGCACAAACAGTAATTTCTTCGCATTGCAAGGTGCAATTCTGAAATTTTTTGCTTTTTCCTGCTCCTCTTAGCATGATAAAGAAGATTCAAAGAGAGTGAGATGCCAGCTCCTTTCATTCAGTCAGTAGCTTCAAACATTTCTGGTATATGAATAACATGATGTTTTTCAATGGCGGCAAAAATCAATGAATATTGTAAATGCACAAACAGTAATTTCTCCGAATTGCAAGGTGCAATTCTGAAATTTTTTGCTTTTTCCTGCTCCTCTTAGCATGATAAAGAAGATTCAAAGAGAGTGAGATGCCAGCTCCTTTCATTCAGTCAGTAGCTTCAATCATTTCTGGACGTTTTTCAATGGCAAAAATCATTGAATATTGTAAATGCACAAACAGTAATTTCTCCGCATTGCAAGGTGCAATTCTGAAATTTTTTACTTTTTCCTGCTCCTCTTAGCATGATAAAGAAGATTCAAAGAGAGTGAGATGCCAGCTCCTTTCATTCAGTCAGTAGCTTCAATCATTTCTGGTATATGAATAACATGATGTTTTTCAATCGCAAAAATCAATGAATATTGTAAATGCACAAACAGTAATTTCTCCGCATTGCAAGGTGCAATTCTGAAATGTTTTGCTTTTTCCTGCTCCTCTTAGCATGATAAAGAAGATTCAAAGAGAGTGAGATGCCAGCTCCTTTCATTCAGTCAGTAGCTTCAATCATTTCTGGACGTTTTTCAATGGCAAAAATCAATGAATATTGTAAATGCACAAACAGTAATTTCTCCGCATTGCAAGGTGCAATTCTGAAATTTTTTGCTTTTTCCTGCTCCTCTTAGCATGACAAAGAAGATTCAAAGAGAGTGAGATGCCAGATCCTTTCCTTCAGTCAGTAGCTTCAATCATTTCTGGTATATGAATAACATGATGTTTTTCAATGGCAAAAATCAATGAATTTTGTAAATGCACAAACAGTAATTTCTCCGCATTGCAAGGCGCAATTCTGAAATTTTTTGCTTTTTCCTGCTCCTCTTAGCATGATAAAGAAGATTCAAAGAGAGTGAGATGCCAGCTCCTTTCATTCAGTCAGTAGCTTCAATCATTTCTGGACATTTTTCAATGGCAAAAATCAATGAATATTGTAAATGCACAAACAGTAATTTCTCCGCATTGCAAGGTGCAATTCTGAAATTTTTTGCTTTTTCCTGCTCCTCTTAGCATGATAAAGAAGATTCAAAGAGAGTGAGATGCCAGCTCCTTTCATTCAGTCAGTAGCTTCAATCATTTCTGGACGTTTTTCAATGGCAAAAATCAATGAATATTGTAAATGCACAAACAGTAATTTCTCCGCATTGCAAGGTGCAATTCTGAAATGTTTTGCTTTTTCCTGCTCCTCTTAGCATGATAAAGAAGATTCAAAGAGAGTGAGATGCCAGCTCCTTTCATTCAGTCAGTAGCTTCAATCATTTCTGGACGTTTTTCAATGGCAAAAATCAATGAATATTGTAAATGCACAAACTGCAATTTCTCCGCATTGCAAGGTGCAATTCTGAATTTTTTTGCTTTTTCCTGCTCCTCTTAGCATGATAAAGAAGATTCAAAGAGAGTGAGATGCCAGCTCCTTTCATTCAGTCAGTAGCTTCAATCATTTCTGGTATATGAATAACATGATGTTTTTCAATGGCAAAAATCAATGAATATTGTAAATGCACAAACAGTAATTTCTCCGCATTGCAAGGTGCAATTCTGAAATTTTTTGCTTTTTCCTGCTCCTCTTAGCATGATAAAGAAGATTCAAAGAGAGTGAGATGCCAGCTCCTTTCATTCAGTCAGTAGCTTCAATCATTTCTGGACGTTTTTCAATGGCAAAAATCATTGAATATTGTAAATGCACAAACAGTAATTTCTCCGCATTGCAAGGTGCAATTCTGAAATTTTTTACTTTTTCCTGCTCCTCTTAGCATGATAAAGAAGATTCAAAGAGAGTGAGATGCCAGCTCCTTTCATTCAGTCAGTAGCTTCAATCATTTCTGGTATATGAATAACATGATGTTTTTCAATCGCAAAAATCAATGAATATTGTAAATGCACAAACAGTAATTTCTCCGCATTGCAAGGTGCAATTCTGAAATGTTTTGCTTTTTCCTGCTCCTCTTAGCATGATAAAGAAGATTCAAAGAGAGTGAGATGCCAGCTCCTTTCATTCAGTCAGTAGCTTCAATCATTTCTGGACGTTTTTCAATGGCAAAAATCAATGAATATTGTAAATGCACAAACAGTAATTTCTCCGCATTGCAAGGTGCAATTCTGAAATTTTTTGCTTTTTCCTGCTCCTCTTAGCATGACAAAGAAGATTCAAAGAGAGTGAGATGCCAGATCCTTTCCTTCAGTCAGTAGCTTCAATCATTTCTGGTATATGAATAACATGATGTTTTTCAATGGCAAAAATCAATGAATTTTGTAAATGCACAAACAGTAATTTCTCCGCATTGCAAGGCGCAATTCTGAAATTTTTTGCTTTTTCCTGCTCCTCTTAGCATGATAAATAAGATTCAAAGAGAGTGAGATGCCAGCTCCTTTCATTCAGTCAGTAGCTTCAATCATTTCTGGACATTTTTCAATGGCAAAAATCAATGAATATTGTAAATGCACAAACAGTAATTTCTCCGCATTGCAAGGTGCAATTCTGAAATTTTTTGCTTTTTCCTGCTCCTCTTAGCATGATAAAGAAGATTCAAAGAGAGTGAGATGCCAGCTCCTTTCATTCAGTCAGTAGCTTCAATCATTTCTGGACGTTTTTCAATGGCAAAAATCAATGAATATTGTAAATGCACAAACAGTAATTTCTCCGCATTGCAAGGTGCAATTCTGAAATTTTTTGCTTTTTCCTGCTCCTCTTAGCATGATAAAGAAGATTCAAAGAGAGTGAGATGCCAGCTCCTTTCATTCAGTCAGTAGCTTCAATCATTTCTGGACGTTTTTCAATGGCAAAAATCATTGAATATTGTAAATGCACAAACAGTAATTTCTCCGCATTGCAAGGTGCAATTCTGAAATTTTTTACTTTTTCCTGCTCCTCTTAGCATGATAAAGAAGATTCAAAGAGAGTGAGATGCCAGCTCCTTTCATTCAGTCAGTAGCTTCAATCATTTCTGGTATATGAATAACATGATGTTTTTCAATCGCAAAAATCAATGAATATTGTAAATGCACAAACAGTAATTTCTCCGCATTGCAAGGTGCAATTCTGAAATGTTTTGCTTTTTCCTGCTCCTCTTAGCATGATAAAGAAGATTCAAAGAGAGTGAGATGCCAGCTCCTTTCATTCAGTCAGTAGCTTCAATCATTTCTGGACGTTTTTCAATGGCAAAAATCAATGAATATTGTAAATGCACAAACAGTAATTTCTCCGCATTGCAAGGTGCAATTCTGAAATTTTTTGCTTTTTCCTGCTCCTCTTAGCATGACAAAGAAGATTCAAAGAGAGTGAGATGCCAGATCCTTTCCTTCAGTCAGTAGCTTCAATCATTTCTGGTATATGAATAACATGATGTTTTTCAATGGCAAAAATCAATGAATTTTGTAAATGCACAAACAGTAATTTCTCCGCATTGCAAGGCGCAATTCTGAAATTTTTTGCTTTTTCCTGCTCCTCTTAGCATGATAAAGAAGATTCAAAGAGAGTGAGATGCCAGCTCCTTTCATTCAGTCAGTAGCTTCAATCATTTCTGGACGCTTTTCAATGGCAAAATTCAATGAATATTGTAAATGCACAAACTGTAATTTCTCCGCATTGCAAGGTGCAATTCTGAAATTTTTTGCTTTTTCCTGCTCCTCTTAGCATGATAAAGAAGATTCAAAGAGAGTGAGATGCCAGCTCCTTTCATTCAGTCAGTAGCTTCAATCATTTCTGGTATATGAATAACATGATGTTTTTCAATAGCAAAAATCAATGAATATTGTAAATGCACAAACAGTAATTTCTCCGCATTGCAAGGTGCAATTCTGAAATTTTTTGCTTTTTCCTGCTCCTCTTAGCATGATAAAGAAGACTCAAAGAGAGTGAGATGCCAGCTCCTTTCATTCAGTCAGTAGCTTCAATCATTTCTGGACGTTTTTCAATGGCAAAAATCAATGAATATTGTAAATGCACAAACAGTAATTTCTCCGCATTGCAAGGTGCAATTCTGAAATTTTTTGCTTTTTCCTGCTCCTCTTAGCATGATAAAGAAGATTCAAAGAGAGTGAGATGCCAGCTCCTTTCATTCAGTCAGTAGCTTCAATCATTTCTGGACGTTTTTCAATGGCAAAAATCAATGAATATTGTAAATGCACAAACTATAATTTCTCCGCATTGCAAGGTGCAATTCTGAAATTTTTTGCTTTTTCCTGCTCCTCTTAGCATGATAAAGAAGATTCAAAGAGAGTGAGATGCCAGCTCCTTTCATTCAGTCAGTAGCTTCAATCATTTCTGGTATATGAATAACATGATGTTTTTCAATAGCAAAAATCAATGAATATTGTAAATGCACAAACAGTAATTTCTCCGCATTGCAAGGTGCAATTCTGAAATTTTTTGCTTTTTCCTGCTCCTCTTAGCATGATAAAGAAGATTCAAAGAGAGTGAGATGCCAGCTCCTTTCATTCAGTCAGTAGCTTCAATCATTTCTGGACGTTTTTCAATGGCAAAAATCAATGAATATTGTAAATGCACAAACTATAATTTCTCCGCATTGCAAGGTGCAATTCTGAAATTTTTTGCTTTTTCCTGCTCCTCTTAGCATGATAAAGAAGATTCAAAGAGAGTGAGATGCCAGCTCCTTTCATTCAGTCAGTAGCTTCAATCATTTCTGGTATATGAATAACATGATGTTTTTCAATAGCAAAAATCAATGAATATTGTAAATGCACAAACAGTAATTTCTCCGCATTGCAAGGTGCAATTCTGAAATTTTTTGCTTTTTCCTGCTCCTCTTAGCATGATAAAGAAGATTCAAAGAGAGTGAGATGCCAGCTCCTTTCATTCAGTCAGTAGCTTCAATCATTTCTGGACGTTTTTCAATGGCAAAAATCAATGAATATTGTAAATGCACAAACAGTAATTTCTCCGCATTGCAAGGTGCAATTCTGAAATTTTTTGCTTTTTCTTGCTCCTCTTAGCATGATAAACAAGATTCAAAGAGAGTGAGATGCCAGCTCCTTTCATTCAGTCAGTAGCTTCAATCATTTCTGGACGTTTTTCAATGGCAAAAATCATTGAATATTGTAAATGCACAAACAGTAATTTCTCCGCATTGCAAGGTGCAATTCTGAAATTTTTTGCTTTTTCCTGCTCCTCTTAGCATGATAAAGAAGATTCAAAGAGAGTGAGATGCCAGCTCCTTTCATTCAGTTAGTAGCTTCAAACATTTCTGGTATATGAATAACATGATGTTTTTCAATGGCAAAAATCAATGAATATTGTAAATGCACAAACAGTAATTTCTCCGCATTGCAAGGTGCAATTCTGAAATTTTTTGCTTTTTCCTGCTCCTCTTAGCATGATAAAGAAGATTCAAAGAGAGTGAGATGCCAGCTCCTTTCGTTCAGTCAGTAGCTTCAATCATTTCTGGACGTTTTTCAATGGCAAAAATCATTGAATATTATAAATGCACAAACAGTAATTTCTCCGCATTGCAAGGTGCAATTCTGAAATTTTTTACTTTTTCCTGCTCCTCTTAGCATGATAAAGAAGATTCAAAGAAAGTGAGATGCCAGCTCCTTTCATTCAGTCAGTAGCTTCAATCATTTCTGGTATATGAATAACATGATGTTTTTCAATGGCAAAAATCAATGAATATTGTAAATGCACAAACAGTAATTTCTCCGCATTGCAAGGTGCAATTCTGAAATTTTTTGCTTTTTCCTGCTCCTCTTAGCATGATAAAGAAGATTCAAAGAGAGTGAGATGCCAGCTCCTTTCATTCAGTCAGTAGCTTCAATCATTTCTGGACGTTTTTCAATGGCAAAAATCAATGAATATTGTAAATGCACAAACAGTAATTTCTCCGCATTGCAAGGTGCAATTCTGAAATTTTTTGCTTTTTCCTGCTCCTCTTAGCATGATAAAGAAGATTCAAAGAGAGTGAGATGCCAGCTCCTTTCATTCAGTCAGTAGCATCAAACATTTCTGGTATATGAATAACATGATGTTTTTCAATGGCAAAAATCAATGAATATTGTAAATGCACAAACAGTAATTTCTTCGCATTGCAAGGTGCAATTCTGAAATTTTTTGCTTTTTCCTGCTCCTCTTAGCATGATAAAGAAGATTCAAAGAGAGTGAGATGCCAGCTCCTTTCATTCAGTCAGTAGCTTCAAACATTTCTGGTATATGAATAACATGATGTTTTTCAATGGCGGCAAAAATCAATGAATATTGTAAATGCACAAACAGTAATTTCTCCGAATTGCAAGGTGCAATTCTGAAATTTTTTGCTTTTTCCTGCTCCTCTTAGCATGATAAAGAAGATTCAAAGAGAGTGAGATGCCAGCTCCTTTCATTCAGTCAGTAGCTTCAATCATTTCTGGACGTTTTTCAATGGCAAAAATCATTGAATATTGTAAATGCACAAACAGTAATTTCTCCGCATTGCAAGGTGCAATTCTGAAATTTTTTACTTTTTCCTGCTCCTCTTAGCATGATAAAGAAGATTCAAAGAGAGTGAGATGCCAGCTCCTTTCATTCAGTCAGTAGCTTCAATCATTTCTGGTATATGAATAACATGATGTTTTTCAATCGCAAAAATCAATGAATATTGTAAATGCACAAACAGTAATTTCTCCGCATTGCAAGGTGCAATTCTGAAATGTTTTGCTTTTTCCTGCTCCTCTTAGCATGATAAAGAAGATTCAAAGAGAGTGAGATGCCAGCTCCTTTCATTCAGTCAGTAGCTTCAATCATTTCTGGACGTTTTTCAATGGCAAAAATCAATGAATATTGTAAATGCACAAACAGTAATTTCTCCGCATTGCAAGGTGCAATTCTGAAATTTTTTGCTTTTTCCTGCTCCTCTTAGCATGACAAAGAAGATTCAAAGAGAGTGAGATGCCAGATCCTTTCCTTCAGTCAGTAGCTTCAATCATTTCTGGTATATGAATAACATGATGTTTTTCAATGGCAAAAATCAATGAATTTTGTAAATGCACAAACAGTAATTTCTCCGCATTGCAAGGCGCAATTCTGAAATTTTTTGCTTTTTCCTGCTCCTCTTAGCATGATAAAGAAGATTCAAAGAGAGTGAGATGCCAGCTCCTTTCATTCAGTCAGTAGCTTCAATCATTTCTGGACATTTTTCAATGGCAAAAATCAATGAATATTGTAAATGCACAAACAGTAATTTCTCCGCATTGCAAGGTGCAATTCTGAAATTTTTTGCTTTTTCCTGCTCCTCTTAGCATGATAAAGAAGATTCAAAGAGAGTGAGATGCCAGCTCCTTTCATTCAGTCAGTAGCTTCAATCATTTCTGGACGTTTTTCAATGGCAAAAATCAATGAATATTGTAAATGCACAAACTGCAATTTCTCCGCATTGCAAGGTGCAATTCTGAATTTTTTTGCTTTTTCCTGCTCCTCTTAGCATGATAAAGAAGATTCAAAGAGAGTGAGATGCCAGCTCCTTTCATTCAGTCAGTAGCTTCAATCATTTCTGGTATATGAATAACATGATGTTTTTCAATGGCAAAAATCAATGAATATTGTAAATGCACAAACAGTAATTTCTCCGCATTGCAAGGTGCAATTCTGAAATTTTTTGCTTTTTCCTGCTCCTCTTAGCATGATAAAGAAGATTCAAAGAGAGTGAGATGCCAGCTCCTTTCATTCAGTCAGTAGCTTCAATCATTTCTGGACGTTTTTCAATGGCAAAAATCATTGAATATTGTAAATGCACAAACAGTAATTTCTCCGCATTGCAAGGTGCAATTCTGAAATTTTTTACTTTTTCCTGCTCCTCTTAGCATGATAAAGAAGATTCAAAGAGAGTGAGATGCCAGCTCCTTTCATTCAGTCAGTAGCTTCAATCATTTCTGGTATATGAATAACATGATGTTTTTCAATCGCAAAAATCAATGAATATTGTAAATGCACAAACAGTAATTTCTCCGCATTGCAAGGTGCAATTCTGAAATGTTTTGCTTTTTCCTGCTCCTCTTAGCATGATAAAGAAGATTCAAAGAGAGTGAGATGCCAGCTCCTTTCATTCAGTCAGTAGCTTCAATCATTTCTGGACGTTTTTCAATGGCAAAAATCAATGAATATTGTAAATGCACAAACAGTAATTTCTCCGCATTGCAAGGTGCAATTCTGAAATTTTTTGCTTTTTCCTGCTCCTCTTAGCATGACAAAGAAGATTCAAAGAGAGTGAGATGCCAGATCCTTTCCTTCAGTCAGTAGCTTCAATCATTTCTGGTATATGAATAACATGATGTTTTTCAATGGCAAAAATCAATGAATTTTGTAAATGCACAAACAGTAATTTCTCCGCATTGCAAGGCGCAATTCTGAAATTTTTTGCTTTTTCCTGCTCCTCTTAGCATGATAAAGAAGATTCAAAGAGAGTGAGATGCCAGCTCCTTTCATTCAGTCAGTAGCTTCAATCATTTCTGGACATTTTTCAATGGCAAAAATCAATGAATATTGTAAATGCACAAACAGTAATTTCTCCGCATTGCAAGGTGCAATTCTGAAATTTTTTGCTTTTTCCTGCTCCTCTTAGCATGATAAAGAAGATTCAAAGAGAGTGAGATGCCAGCTCCTTTCATTCAGTCAGTAGCTTCAATCATTTCTGGACGTTTTTCAATGGCAAAAATCAATGAATATTGTAAATGCACAAACTGCAATTTCTCCGCATTGCAAGGTGCAATTCTGAATTTTTTTGCTTTTTCCTGCTCCTCTTAGCATGATAAAGAAGATTCAAAGAGAGTGAGATGCCAGCTCCTTTCATTCAGTCAGTAGCTTCAATCATTTCTGGTATATGAATAACATGATGTTTTTCAATGGCAAAAATCAATGAATATTGTAAATGCACAAACAGTAATTTCTCCGCATTGCAAGGTGCAATTCTGAAATTTTTTGCTTTTTCCTGCTCCTCTTAGCATGATAAAGAAGATTCAAAGAGAGTGAGATGCCAGCTCCTTTCATTCAGTCAGTAGCTTCAATCATTTCTGGACGTTTTTCAATGGCAAAAATCATTGAATATTGTAAATGCACAAACAGTAATTTCTCCGCATTGCAAGGTGCAATTCTGAAATTTTTTACTTTTTCCTGCTCCTCTTAGCATGATAAAGAAGATTCAAAGAGAGTGAGATGCCAGCTCCTTTCATTCAGTCAGTAGCTTCAATCATTTCTGGTATATGAATAACATGATGTTTTTCAATCGCAAAAATCAATGAATATTGTAAATGCACAAACAGTAATTTCTCCGCATTGCAAGGTGCAATTCTGAAATGTTTTGCTTTTTCCTGCTCCTCTTAGCATGATAAAGAAGATTCAAAGAGAGTGAGATGCCAGCTCCTTTCATTCAGTCAGTAGCTTCAATCATTTCTGGACGTTTTTCAATGGCAAAAATCAATGAATATTGTAAATGCACAAACAGTAATTTCTCCGCATTGCAAGGTGCAATTCTGAAATTTTTTGCTTTTTCCTGCTCCTCTTAGCATGACAAAGAAGATTCAAAGAGAGTGAGATGCCAGATCCTTTCCTTCAGTCAGTAGCTTCAATCATTTCTGGTATATGAATAACATGATGTTTTTCAATGGCAAAAATCAATGAATTTTGTAAATGCACAAACAGTAATTTCTCCGCATTGCAAGGCGCAATTCTGAAATTTTTTGCTTTTTCCTGCTCCTCTTAGCATGATAAATAAGATTCAAAGAGAGTGAGATGCCAGCTCCTTTCATTCAGTCAGTAGCTTCAATCATTTCTGGACATTTTTCAATGGCAAAAATCAATGAATATTGTAAATGCACAAACAGTAATTTCTCCGCATTGCAAGGTGCAATTCTGAAATTTTTTGCTTTTTCCTGCTCCTCTTAGCATGATAAAGAAGATTCAAAGAGAGTGAGATGCCAGCTCCTTTCATTCAGTCAGTAGCTTCAATCATTTCTGGACGTTTTTCAATGGCAAAAATCAATGAATATTGTAAATGCACAAACAGTAATTTCTCCGCATTGCAAGGTGCAATTCTGAAATTTTTTGCTTTTTCCTGCTCCTCTTAGCATGATAAAGAAGATTCAAAGAGAGTGAGATGCCAGCTCCTTTCATTCAGTCAGTAGCTTCAATCATTTCTGGACGTTTTTCAATGGCAAAAATCATTGAATATTGTAAATGCACAAACAGTAATTTCTCCGCATTGCAAGGTGCAATTCTGAAATTTTTTACTTTTTCCTGCTCCTCTTAGCATGATAAAGAAGATTCAAAGAGAGTGAGATGCCAGCTCCTTTCATTCAGTCAGTAGCTTCAATCATTTCTGGTATATGAATAACATGATGTTTTTCAATCGCAAAAATCAATGAATATTGTAAATGCACAAACAGTAATTTCTCCGCATTGCAAGGTGCAATTCTGAAATTTTTTGCTTTTTCCTGCTCCTCTTAGCATGATAAAGAAGATTCAAAGAGAGTGAGATGCCAGCTCCTTTCATTCAGTCAGTAGCTTCAATCATTTCTGGACGTTTTTCAATGGCAAAAATCAATGAATATTGTAAATGCACAAACAGTAATTTCTCCGCATTGCAAGGTGCAATTCTGAAATTTTTTGCTTTTTCCTGCTCCTCTTAGCATGACAAAGAAGATTCAAAGAGAGTGAGATGCCAGATCCTTTCCTTCAGTCAGTAGCTTCAATCATTTCTGGTATATGAATAACATGATGTTTTTCAATGGCAAAAATCAATGAATTTTGTAAATGCACAAACAGTAATTTCTCCGCATTGCAAGGCGCAATTCTGAAATTTTTTGCTTTTTCCTGCTCCTCTTAGCATGATAAAGAAGATTCAAAGAGAGTGAGATGCCAGCTCCTTTCATTCAGTCAGTAGCTTCAATCATTTCTGGACATTTTTCAATGGCAAAAATCAATGACTATTGTAAATGCACAAACAGTAATTTCTCCGCATTGCAAGGTGCAATTCTGAAATTTTTTGCTTTTTCCTGCTCCTCTTAGCATGATAAAGAAGATTCAAAGAGAGTGAGATGCCAGCTCCTTTCATTCAGTCAGTAGCTTCAATCATTTCTGGACGTTTTTCAATGGCAAAAATCAATGAATATTGTAAATGCACAAACAGTAATTTCTCCGCATTGCAAGGTGCAATTCTGAAATTTTTTGCTTTTTCCTGCTCCTCTTAGCATGATAAAGAAGATTCAAAGAGAGTGAGATGCCAGCTCCTTTCATTCAGTCAGTAGCTTCAATCATTTCTGGACGTTTTTCAATGGCAAAAATCAATGAATATTGTAAATGCACAAACTGCAATTTCTCCGCATTGCAAGGTGCAATTCTGAAATTTTTTGCTTTTTCCTGCTCCTCTTAGCATGATAAAGAAGATTCAAAGAGAGTGAGATGCCAGCTCCTTTCATTCAGTCAGTAGCTTCAATCATTTCTGGTATATGAATAACATGATGTTTTTCAATGGCAAAAATCAATGAATATTGTAAATGCACAAACAGTAATTTCTCCGCATTGCAAGGTGCAATTCTGAAATTTTTTGCTTTTTCCTGCTCCTCTTAGCATGATAAAGAAGATTCAAAGAGAGTGAGATGCCAGCTCCTTTGATTCAGTCAGTAGCTTCAATCATTTCTGGACGTTTTTCAATGGCAAAAATCAATGAATATTGTAAATGCACAAACTGCAATTTCTCCGCATTGCAAGGTGCAATTCTGAAATTTTTTGCTTTTTCCTGCTCCTCTTAGCATGATAAAGAAGATTCAAAGAGAGTGAGATGCCAGCTCCTTTCATTCAGTCAGTAGCTTCAATCATTTCTGGTATATGAATAACATGATGTTTTTCAATAGCAAAAATCAATGAATATTGTAAATGCACAAACAGTAATTTCTCCGCATTGCAAGGTGCAATTCTGAAATTTTTGGCTTTTTCCTGCTCCTCTTAGCATGATAAAGAAGATTCAAAGAGAGTGAGATGCCAGCTCCTTTCATTCAGTCAGTAGCTTCAATCATTTCTGGACGTTTTTCAATGGCAAAAATCAATGAATATTGTAAATGCACAAACAGTAATTTCTCCGCATTGCAAGGTGCAATTCTGAAATTTTTTGCTTTTTCCTGCTCCTCTTAGCATGATAAACAAGATTCAAAGAGAGTGAGATGCCAGCTCCTTTCATTCAGTCAGTAGCTTCAATCATTTCTGGACGTTTTTCAATGGCAAAAATCATTGAATATTGTAAATGCACAAACAGTAATTTCTCCGCATTGCAAGGTGCAATTCTGAAATTTTTTACTTTTTCCTGCTCCTCTTAGCATGATAAAGAAGATTCAAAGAGAATGAGATGCCAGCTCCTTTCATTCAGTCAGTAGCTTCAATCATTTCTGGTATATGAATAACATGATGTTTTTCAATCGCAAAAATCAATGAATATTGTAAATGCACAAACAGTAATTTCTCCGCATTGCAAGGAGCAATTCTGAAATTTTTTGCTTTTTCCTGCTCCTCTTAGCATGATAAAGAAGATTCAAAGAGAGTGAGATGCCAGCTCCTTTCATTCAGTCAGTAGCTTCAATCATTTCTGGACGTTTTTCAATGGCAAAAATCAATGAATATTGTAAATGCACAAACAGTAATTTCTCCGCATTGCAAGGTGCAATTCTGAAATTTTTTGCTTTTTCCTGCTCCTCTTAGCATGATAAAGAAGATTCAAAGAGAGTGAGATGCCAGCTCCTTTCCTTCAGTCAGTAGCTTCAATCATTTCTGGTATATGAATAACATGATGTTTTTCAATGGCAAAAATCAATGAATTTTGTAAATGCACAAACAGTAATTTCTCCGCATTGCAAGGCGCAATACTGAAATTTTTTGCTTTTTCCTGCTCCTCTTAGCATGATAAAGAAGATTCAAAGAGAGTGAGATGCCAGCTCCTTTCATTCAGTCAGTAGCTTCAATCATTTCTGGACATTTTTCAATGGCAAAAATCAATGAATATTGTAAATGCACAAACAGTAATTTCTCCGCATTGCAAGGTGCAATTCTGAAATTTTTTGCTTTTTCCTGCTCCTCTTAGCATGATAAAGAAGATTCAAAGAGAGTGAGATGCCAGCTCCTTTCATTCAGTCAGTAGCTTCAATCATTTCTGGACGTTTTTCAATGGCAAAAATCAATGAATATTGTAAATGCACAAACAGTAATTTCTCCGCATTGCAAGGTGCAATTCTGAAATTTTTTGCTTTTTCCTGCTCCTCTTAGCATGATAAAGAAGATTCAAAGAGAGTGAGGTGCCAGCTCCTTTCATTCAGTCAGGAGCTTCAAACATTTCTGGTATATGAATAACATGTTTTTCAATGGCAAAAATCAATGAATATTGTAAATGCACAAACAGTAATTTCTCCGCATTGCAAGGTGCAATTCTGAAATTTTTTGCTTTTTCCTGCTCCTCTTAGCATGATAAAGAAGATTCAAAGAGAGTGAGATGCCAGCTCCTTTCATTCAGTCAGTAGCTTCAATCATTTCTGGACGTTTTTCAATGGCAAAAATCAATGAATATTGTAAATGCACAAACTGTAATTTCTCCGCATTGCAAGGTGCAATTCTGAAATTTTTTGCTTTTTCCTGCTCCTCTTAGCATGATAAAGAAGATTCAAAGAGAGTGAGATGCCAGCTCCTTTCATTCAGTCAGTAGCTTCAATCATTTCTGGACGTTTTTCAATGGCAAAAATCAATGAATATTGTAAATGCACAAACAGTAATTTCTCCGCATTGCAAGGTGCAATTCTGAAATTTTTTGCTTTTTCCTGCTCCTCTTAGAATGATAAAGAAGATTCAAAGAGAGTGAGATGCCAGCTCCTTTCATTCAGTCAGTACCTTCAATCATTTCTGGACGTTTTTCAATGGCAAAAATCAATGAATATTGTAAATGCACAAACAGTAATTTCTCCGCATTGCAAGGTGCAATTCTGAAATTTTTTGCTTTTTCCTGCTCCTCTTAGCATGATAAAGAAGATTCAAAGAGAGTGAGGTGCCAGTTCCTTTCATTCAGTCAGTAGCTTCAAACATTTCTGGTATATGAATAACATGATGTTTTTCAATGGCAAAAATCAATGAATATTGTAAATGCACAAACAGTAATTTCTCCGCATTGCAAGGTGCAAGTCTGAAATTTTTTGCTTTTTCCTGCTCCTCTTAGCATGATAAAGAAGATTCAAAGAGAGTGAGATGCCAGCTCCTTTCATTCAGTCAGTAGCTTCAAACATTTCTGGTATATGAATAACATGATGTTTTTCAATGGCAAAAATCAATGAATATTGTAAATGCACAAACAGTAATTTCTCCGCATTGCAAGGTGCAAGTCTGAAATTTTTTGCTTTTTCCTGCTCCTCTTAGCATGATAAAGAAGATTCAAAGAGAGTGAGATGCCAGCTACTTTCATTCAGTCAGTAGCTTCAATCATTTCTGGACGTTTTTCAATGGTAAAAATCAATGAATATTGTAAATGCACAAACAGTAATTTCTCCACATTGCAAGGTGCAATTCTGAAATTTTTTGCTTTATCCTGCTCCTCTTAGCATGATAAAGAAGATTCAAAGAGATTGAGATGCCAGCTCCTTTCATTCAGTCAGTAGCTTCAAACATTTCTGGTATATGAATAACATGATGTTTTTCAATGGCAAAAATCAATGAATATTGTAAATGCACAAACAGTAATTTCTCCGCATTGCAAGGTGCAATTCTGAAATTTTTTGCTTTTTCCTGCTCCTCTTAGCATGATAAAGAAGATTCAAAGAGAGTGGGATGCCAGCTCCTTTCATTCAGTCAGTAGCTTCAAACATTTCTGGTATATGAATAACATGATGTTTTTCAATGGCAAAAATCAATGAATATTGTAAATGCACAAACAGTAATTTCTCCGCATTGCAAGGTGCAAGTCTGAAATTTTTTGCTTTTTCCTGCTCCTCTTAGCATGATAAAGAAGATTCAAAGAGAGTGAGATGCCAGCTACTTTCATTCAGTCAGTAGCTTCAATCATTTCTGGACGTTTTTCAATGGTAAAAATCAATGAATATTGTAAATGCACAAACAGTAATTTCTCCACATTGCAAGGTGCAATTCTGAAATTTTTTGCTTTTTCCTGCTCCTCTTAGCATGATAATGAAGATTCAAAGAGAGTGAGATGCCAGCTCCTTTCATTCAGTCAGTAGCTTCAAACATTTCTGGTATATGAATAACATGATGTTTTTCAATGGCAAAAATCAATGAATATTGTAAATGCACAAACAGTAATTTCTCCGCATTGCAAGGTGCAATTCTGAAATTTTTTGCTTTTTCCTGCTCCACTTAGCATGATAAAGAATATTCAAAGAGAGTGAGATGCCAGCTCCTTTCATTCAGTCAGTAGCTTCAATCATTTCTGGATGTTTTTCAATGGCAAAAATCAATGAATATTGTAAATGCACAAACTGTAATTTCTCCGCATTGCAAGGTGCAATTCTGAAATTTTTTGCTTTTTCCTGCTCCTCTTAGCATGATAAAGAAGATTCAAAGAGAGTGAGATGCCAGCTCCTTTCATTCAGTCAGTAGCTTCAATCATTTCTGGACGTTTTTCAATGGCAAAAATCAATGAATATTGTAAATGCACAAACAGTAATTTCTCCGCATTGCAAGGTGCAATTCTGAAATTTTTTGCTTTTTCCTGCTCCTCTTAGCATGATAAAGAAGATTCAAAGAGAGTGAGATGCCAGCTCCTTTCATTCAGTCAGTACCTTCAATCATTTCTGGACGTTTTTCAATGGCAAAAATCAATGAATATTGTAAATGCACAAACAGTAATTTTTCCGCATTGCAAGGTGCAATTCTGAAATTTTTTGCTTTTTCCCGCTCCTCTTAGCATGATAAAGAAGATTCAAAGAGAGTGAGGTGCCAGCTCCTTTCATTCAGTCAGTAGCTTCAAACATTTCTGGTATATGAATAACATGTTTTTCAATGGCAAAAATCAATGAATATTGTAAATGCACAAACAGTAATTTCTCCGCATTGCAAGGTGCAATTCTGAAATTTTTTGCTTTTTCCTGCTCCTCTTAGCATGATAAAGAAGATTCAAAGAGAGTGAGATGCCAGCTCCTTTCATTCAGTCAGTAGCTTCAATCATTTCTGGACGTTTTTCAATGGCAAAAATCAATGAATATTGTAAATGCACAAACAGTAATTTCTCCGCATTGCAAGGTGCAATTCTGAAATTTTTTGCTTTTTCCTGCTCCTCTTAGCATGATAAAGAAGATTCAAAGAGAGTGAGATGCCAGCTCCTTTCATTCAGTCAGTAGCTTCAATCATTTCTGGACGTTTTTAAATGGCAAAAATCAATGAATATTGTAAATGCACAAACAGTAATTTCTCCGCATTGCAAGGTGCAATTCTGAAATTTTTTGCTTTTTCCTGCTCCTCTTAGCATGATAAAGAAGATTCAAAGAGAGTGAGATGCCAGCTCCTTTCATTCAGTCAGTAGCTTCAAACATTTCTGGTATATGAATAACATGATGTTTTTCAATGGCAAAAATCAATGAATATTGTAAATGCACAAACAGTAATTTGTCCGCATTGCAAGGTGCAAGTCTGAAATTTTTTGCTTTTTCCTGCTCCTCTTAGCATGATAAAGAAGATTCAAAGAGAGTGAGATGCCAGCTACTTTCATTCAGTCAGTAGCTTCAATCATTTCTGGACGTTTTTCAATGGTAAAAATCAATGAATATTGTAAATGCACAAACAGTAATTTCTCCACATTGCAAGGTGCAATTCTAAAATTTTTTGCTTTTTCCTGCTCCTCTTAGCATGATAAAGAAGATTCAAAGAGAGTGAGATGCCAGCTCCTTTCATTCAGTCAGTAGCTTCAAACATTTCTGGTATATGAATAACATGATGTTTTTCAATGGCAAAAATCAATGAATATTGTAAATGCACAAACAGTAATTTCTCCGCATTGCAAGGTGCAATTCTGAAATTTTTTGCTTTTTCCTGCTCCTCTTAGCATGATTCAAAGAGAGTGAGATGCCAGCTCCTTTCATTCAGTCAGTAGCTTCAATCATTTCTGGACATTTTTCAATGGCAAAAATCAATGAATATTGTAAATGCACAAACAGTAATTTCTCCGCATTGCAAGGTGCAATTCTGAAATTTTTTGCTTTTTCCTGCTCCTCTTAGCATGATAAAGAAGATTCAAAGAGAGTGAGATGTCAGCTCCTTTCATTCAGTCAGTAGCTTCAAACATTTCTGGTATATGAATAACATGATGTTTTTCAATGGCAAAAATCAATGAATATTGTAAATGCACAAACAGTAATTTCTCCGCATTGCAAGGTGCAATTCTGAAATTTTTTGCTTTTTCCTGCTCCTCTTAGCATGATAAAGAAGATTCAAAGAGAGTGAGATGCCAGCTCCTTTCATTCAGTCAGTAGCTTCAAACATTTCTGGTATATGAATAACATGATGTTTTTCAATGGCAAAAATCAATGAATATTGTAAATGCACAAATAGTAATTTCTCCGCATTGCAAGGTGCAAGTCTGAAATTTTTTGCTTTTTCCTGCTCCTCTTAGCATGATAAAGAAGATTCAAAGAGAGTGAGATGCCAGCTACTTTCATTCAGTCAGTAGCTTCAATCATTTCTGGACGTTTTTCAATGGTAAAAATCAATGAATATTGTAAATGCACAAACAGTAATTTCTCCACATTGCAAGGTGCAATTCTGAAATTTTTTGCTTTTTCCTGCTCCTCTTAGCATGATAAAGAAGATTCAAAGAGATTGAGATGCCAGCTCCTTTCATTCAGTCAGTAGCTTCAAACATTTCTTGTATATGAATAACATGATGTTTTTCAATGGCAAAAATCAATGAATATTGTAAATGCACAAACAGTAATTTCTCCGCATTGCAAGGTGCAATTCTGAAATTTTTTGCTTTTTCCTGCTCCTCTTAGCATGATAAAGAAGATTCAAAGAGAGTGAGATGCCAGCTCCTTTCATTCAGTCAGTAGCTTCAAACATTTCTGGTATATGAATAACATGATGTTTTTCAATGGCAAAAATCAATGAATATTGTAAATGCACAAACAGTAATTTCTCCGCATTGCAAGGTGCAAGTCTGAAATTTTTTGCTTTTTCCTGCTCCTCTTAGCATGATAAAGAAAATTCAAAGAGAGTGAGATGCCAGCTACTTTCATTCAGTCAGTAGCTTCAATCATTTCTGGACGTTTTTCAATGGTAAAAATCAATGAATATTGTAAATGCACAAACAGTAATTTCTCCACATTGCAAGGTGCAATTCTGAAATTTTTTGCTTTTTCCTGCTCCTCTTAGCATGATAAAGAAGATTCAAAGAGAGTGAGATGCCAGCTCCTTTCATTCAGTCAGTAGCTTCAAACATTTCTGGTATATAAATAACATGATGTTTTTCAATGGCAAAAATCAATGAATATTGTAAATGCACAAACAGTAATTTCTCCGCATTGCAAGGTGCAATTCTGAAATTTTTTGCTTTTTCCTGTTCCTCTTAGCATGATAAAGAAGATTCAAAGAGAGTGAGATGCCAGCTCCTTTCATTCAGTCAGTAGCTTCAATCATTTCTGGACGTTTCTCAATGGCAAAAATCAATGAATATTGTAAATGCACAAACTGTAATTTCTCCGCATTGCAAGGTGCAATTCTGAAATTTTTTGCTTTTTCCTGCTCCTCTTAGCATGATAAAGAAGATTCAAAGAGAGTGAGATGCCAGCTCCTTTCATTCAGTCAGTAGCTTCAATCATTTCTGGACGTTTTTCAATGGCAAAAATCAATGAATATTGTAAATGCACAAACAGTAATTTCTCCGCATTGCAAGGTGCAATTCTGAAATTTTTTGCTTTTTCCTGCTCCTCTTAGCATGATAAAGAAGATTCAAAGAGAGTGAGATGCCAGCTCCTTTCATTCAGTCAGTACCTTCAATCATTTCTGGACGTTTTTCAATGGCAAAAATCAATGAATATTGTAAATGCACAAACAGTAATTTCTCCGCATTGCAAGGTGCAATTCTGAAATTTTTTGCTTTTTCCCGCTCCTCTTAGCATGATAAAGAAGATTCAAAGAGAGTGAGGTGCCAGCTCCTTTCATTCAGTCAGTAGCTTCAAACATTTCTGGTATATGAATTACATGTTTTTCAATGGCAAAAATCAATGAATATTGTAAATGCACAAACAGTAATTTCTCCGCATTGCAAGGTGCAATTCTGAAATTTTTTGCTTTTTCCTGCTCCTCTTAGCATGATAAAGAAGATTCAAAGAGAGTGAGATGCCAGCTCCTTTCATTCAGTCAGTAGCTTCAATCATTTCTGGACGTTTTTCAATGGCAAAAATCAATGAATATTGTAAATGCACAAACAGTAATTTCTCCGCATTGCAAGGTGCAATTCTGAAATTTTTTGCTTTTTCCTGCTCCTCTTAGCATGATAAAGAAGATTCAAAGAGAGTGAGATGCCAGCTCCTTTCATTCAGTCAGTAGCTTCAATCATTTCTGGACGTTTTTCAATGGCAAAAATCAATGAATATTGTAAATGCACAAACAGTAATTTCTCCGCATTGCAAGGTGCAATTCTGAAATTTTTTGCTTTTTCCTGCTCCTCTTAGCATGATAAAGAAGATTCAAAGAGAGTGAGATGCCAGCTCCTTTCATTCAGTCAGTAGCTTCAATCATTTCTGGACATTTTTCAATGGCAAAAATCAATGAATATTGTAAATGCACAAAAAGTAATTTCTCCGCATTGCAAGGTGCAATTCTGAAATTTTTTGCTTTTTCCTGCTCCTCTTAGCATGATAAAGAAGATTCAAAGAGAGTGAGATGCCAGCTCCTTTCATTCAGTCAGTAGCTTCAAACATTTCTGGTATATGAATAACATGATGTTTTTCAATGGCAAAAATCAATGAATATTGTAAATGCACAAACAGTAATTTCTCCGCATTGCAAGGTGCAAGTCTGAAATTTTTTGCTTTTTCCTGCTCCTCTTAGCATGATAAAAAAGATTCAAAGAGAGTGAGATGGCAGCTACTTTCATTCAGTCAGTAGCTTCAATCATTTCTGGACGTTTTTCAATGGTAAAAATCAATGAATATTGTAAATGCACAAACAGTAATTTCTCCACATTGCAAGGTGCAATTCTGAAATTTTTTGCTTTTTCCTGCTCCTCTTAGCATGATAAAGAAGATTCAAAGAGAGTGAGATGCCAGCTCCTTTCATTCAGTCAGTAGCTTCAAACATTTCTGGTATATGAATAACATGATGTTTTTCAATGGCAAAAATCAATGAATATTGTAAATGCACAAACAGTAATTTCTCCGCATTGCAAGGTGCAATTCTGAAATTTCTTGCTTTTTCCTGCTCCTCTTAGCATGATAAAGAAGATTCAAAGAGAGTGAGATGCCAGCTCCTTTCATTCAGTCAGTAGCTTCAATCATTTCTGGTATATGAATAACATGATGTTTTTCAATGGCAAAAATCAATGAATATTGTAAATGCACAAACAGTAATTTCTCCGCATTGCAAGGTGCAATTCTGAAATTTTTTGCTTTTTCCTGCTCCTCTTAGCATGATAAAGAAGATTCAAAGAGAGTGAGATGCCAGCTCCTTTCATTCAGTCAGTAGCTTCAATCATTTCTGGACTTTTTTCAACGGCAAAAATCAATGAATATTGTAAATGCACAAACAGTAATTTCTCCGCATTGCAAGGTGCAATTCTGAAATTTTTTGCTTTTTCCTGCTCCTCTTAGCATGATAAAGAAGATTCAAAGAGAGTGAGATGCCAGCTCCTTTCATTCAGTCAGTAGCTTCAATCATTTCTGGACGTTTTTCAATGGCAAAAATCAATGTATATTGTAAATGCACAAACAGTAATTTCTCCGCATTGCAAGGTGCAATTCTGAAATTTTTTGCTTTTTCCTGCTCCTCTTAGCATGATAAAGAAGATTCAAAGAGAGTGAGATGCCAGCTCCTTTCATTCAGTCAGTAGCTTCAATCATTTCTGGACGTTTTTCAATGGCAAAAATCAATGAATATTGTAAATGCACAAACAGTAATTTCTCCGCATTGCAAGGTGCAATTCTGAAATTTTTTGCTTTTTCCTGCTCCTCTTAGCATGATAAAGAAGATTCAAAGAGAGTGAGATGCCAGCTCCTTTCATTCAGTCAGTAGCTTCAAACATTTCTGGTATATGAATAACATGATGTTTTTCAATGGCAAAAATCAATGAATTTTGTAAATGCACAAACAGCAATTTCTCCGCATTGCAAGGTGCAATTCTGAAATTTTTTGCTTTTTCCTGCTCCTCTTAGCATGATAAAGAAGATTCAAAGAGAGTGAGATGCCAGCTCCTTTCATTCAGTCAGTAGCTTCAATCATTTCTGGACGTTTTTCAATGGCAAAAATCAATGAATATTGTAAATGCACAAACAGTAATTTCTCCGCATTGCGAGGTGCAATTCTGAAATTTTTTGCTTTTTCCTGCTCCTCTTAGCATGATAAAGAAGATTCAAAGAGAGTGAGATGCCAGCTCCTTTCATTCAGTCAGTAGCTTCAATCATTTCTGGTATGTGAATAACATGATGTTTTTCAATGGCAAAAATCAATGAATATTGTAAATGCACAAACAGTAATTTCTCCGCATTGCAAGGTGCAATTCTGAAATTTTTTGCTTTTTCCTGCTCCTCTTAGCATGATAAAGAAGATTCAAAGAGAGTGAGATTCCAGCTCCTTTCATTCAGTCAGTAGCTTCAAACATTTCTGGTATATGAATAACATGATGTTTTTCAATGGCAAAAATCAATGAATATTGTAAATGCACAAACAGTAATTTCTCCGCATTGCAAGGTGCAATTCTGAAATTTTTTGCTTTTTCCTGCTCCTCTTAGCATGATAAAGAAGATTCAAAGAGAGTGAGATGCCAGCTCCTTTCATTCAGTCAGTAGCTTCAATCATTTCTGGACGTTTTTCAATGGCAAAAATCAATGAATATTGTAAATGCACAAACAGTAATTTCTCCGCATTGCAAGGTGCAATTCTGAAATTTTTTGCTTTTTCCTGCTCCTCTTAGCATGATAAAGAAGATTCAAAGAGAGTGAGATGCCAGCTCCTTTCATTCAGTCAGTAGCTTCAATCATTTCTGGTATATGAATAACATGATGTTTTTCAATGGCAAAAATCAATGAATATTGTAAATGCACAAACAGTAATTTCTCCGCATTGCAAGGTGCAATTCTGAAATTTTTTGCTTTTTCCTGCTCCTCTTAGCATGATAAAGAAGATTCAAAGAGAGTGAGATGCCAGCTCCTTTCATTCAGTCAGTAGCTTCAATCATTTCTGGACGTTTTTCAATGGCAAAAATCAATGAATATTGTAAATGCACAAACAGTAATTTCTCCGCATTGCAAGGTGCAATTCTGAAATTTTTTGCTTTTTCCTGCTCCTCTTAGCATGATAAAGAAGATTCAAAGAGAGTGACATGCCAGCTCCTTTCATTCAGTCAGTAGCTTCAAACATTTCTGGTATATGAATAACATGATGTTTTTCAATGGCAAAAATCAATGAATATTGTAAATGCACAAACAGTAATTTCTCCGCATTGCAAGGTGCAATTCTGAAATTTTTTGCTTTTTCCTGCTCCTCTTAGTATGATAAAGAAGATTCAAAGAGAGTGAGATGCCAGCTCCTTTCATTCAGTCAGTAGCTTCAATCATTTCTGGACGTTTTTCAATGGCAAAAATCAATGAATATTGTAAATGCACAAACAGTAATTTCTCCGCATTGCAAGGTGCAATTCTGAAATTTTTTGCTTTTTCCTGCTCCTCTTAGCATGATAAAGAAGATTCAAAGAGAGTGAGATGCCAGCTCCTTTCATTCAGTCAGTAGCTTCAATCATTTCTGGACGTTTTTCAACGGCAAAAATCAATGAATATTGTAAATGCACAAACAGTAATTTCTCCGCATTGCAAGGTGCAATTCTGAAATTTTTTGCTTTTTCCTGCTCCTCTTAGCATGATAAAGAAGATTCAAAGAGAGTGAGATGCCAGCTCCTTTCATTCAGTCGGTAGGTTCAATCATTTCTGGACGTTTTTCAATGGCAAAAATCAATGAATATTGTAAATGCACAAACAGTAATTTCTCCGCATTGCAAGGTGCAATTCTGAAATTTTTTGCTTTTTCCTGCTCCTCTTAGCATGATAAAGAAGATTCAAAGAGAGTGAGATGCCAGCTCCTTTCATTCAGTCAGTAGCTTCAATCATTTCTGGACGTTTTTCAATGGCAAAAATCAATGAATATTGTAAATGCACAAACAGTAATTTCTCCGCATTGCAAGGTGCAATTCTGAAATTTTTTGCTTTTTCCTGCTCCTCTTAGCATGATAAAGAAGATTCAAAGAGAGTGAGATGCCAGCTCCTTTCATTCAGTCAGTAGCTTCAATCATTTCTGGACGTTTTTCAATGGCAAAAATCAATGTATATTGTAAATGCACAAACAGTAATTTCTCCGCATTGCAAGGTGCAATTCTGAAATTTTTTGCTTTTTCCTGCTCCTCTTAGCATGATAAAGAAGATTCAAAGAGAGTGAGATGCCAGCTCCTTTCATTCAGTCAGTAGCTACAATCATTTCTGGACGTTTTTCAATGGCAAAAATCAATGTATATTGTAAATGCACAAACAGTAATTTCTCCGCATTGCAAGGTGCAATTCTGAAATTTTTTGCTTTTTCCTGCTCCTCTTAGCATGATAAAGAAGATTCAAAGAGAGTGAGATGCCAGCTCCTTTCATTCAGTCAGTAGCTTCAATCATTTCTGGACGTTTTTCAATGGCAAAAATCAATGAATATTGTAAATGCACAAACAGTAATTTCTCCGCATTGCAAGGTGCAATTCTGAAATTTTTTGCTTTTTCCTGCTCCTCTTAGCATGATAAAGAAGATTCAAAGAGAGTGAGATGCCAGCTCCTTTCATTCAGTCAGTAGCTTCAAACATTTCTGGTATATGAATAACATGATGTTTTTCAATGGCAAAAATCAATGAATTTTGTAAATGCACAAACAGCAATTTCTCCGCATTGCAAGGTGCAATTCTGAAATTTTTTGCTTTTTCCTGCTCCTCTTAGCATGATAAAGAAGATTCAAAGAGAGTGAGATGCCAGCTCCTTTCATTCAGTCAGTAGCTTCAATCATTTCTGGACGTTTTTCAATGGCAAAAATCAATGAATATTGTAGATGCACAAACAGTAATTTCTCCGCATTGCGAGGTGCAATTCTGAAATTTTTTGCTTTTTCCTGCTCCTCTTAGCATGATAAAGAAGATTCAAAGAGAGTGAGATGCCAGCTCCTTTCATTCAGTCAGTAGCTTCAATCATTTCTGGTATATGAATAACATGATGTTTTTCAATGGCAAAAATCAATGAATATTGTAAATGCACAAACAGTAATTTCTCCGCATTGCAAGGTGCAATTCTGAAATTTTTTGCTTTTTCCTGCTCCTCTTAGCATGATAAAGAAGATTCAAAGAGAGTGAGATGCCAGCTCCTTTCATTCAGTCAGTAGCTTCAATCATTTCTGGTATATGAATAACATGATGTTTTTCAATGGCAAAAATCAATGAATATTGTAAATGCACAAACAGTAATTTATTCGCATTGCAAGGTGCAATTCTGAAATTTTTTGCTTTTTCCTGCTCCTCTTAGCATGATAAAGAAGATTCAAAGAGAGTGAGATGCCAGCTCCTTTCATTCAGTCAGTAGCTTCAAACATTTCTGGTATATGAATAACATGATGTTTTTCAATGGCAAAAATCAATGAATATTGTAAATGCACAAACAGTAATTTCTCCGCATTGCAAGGTGCAATTCTGAAATTTTTTGCCTTTTCCTGCTCCTCTTAGCATGATAAAGAAGATTCAAAGAGAGTGAGATGCCAGCTCCTTTCATTCAGTCAGTAGCTTCAATCATTTCTGGACGTTTTTCAATGGCAAAAATCAATGAATATTGTAAATGCACAAACAGTAATTTCTCCGCATGGCAAGGTGCAATTCTGAAATTTTTTGCTTTTTCCTGCTCCTCTTAGCATGATAAAGAAGATTCAAAGAGAGTGAGATGCCAGCTCCTTTCATTCAGTCAGTAGCTTCAATCATTTCTGGACGTTTTTCAACGGCAAAAATCAATGAATATTGTAAATGCACAAACAGTAATTTCTCCGCATTGCAAGGTGCAATTCTGAAATTTTTTACTTTTTCCTGCTCCTCTTAGCATGATAAAGAAGATTCAAAGAGAGTGAGATGCCAGCTCCTTTCATTCAGTCAGTAGCTTCAATCATTTCTGGACGTTTTTCAATGGCAAAAATCAATGAATATTGTAAATGCACAAACAGTAATTTCTCCGCATTGCAAGGTGCAATTCTGAAATTTTTTGCTTTTTCCTGCTCCTCTTAGCATGATAAAGAAGATTCAAACAGAGTGAGATGCCAGCTCCTTTCATTCAGTCAGTAGCTTCAATCATTTCTGGACGTTTTTCAATGGCAAAAATCAATGAATATTGTAAATGCACAAACAGTAATTTCTCCGTATTGCAAGGTGCAATTCTGAAATTTTTTGCTTTTTCCTGCTCCTCTTAGCATGATAAAGAAGATTCAAAGAGAGTGAGATGCCAGCTCCTTTCATTCAGTCAGTAGCTTCAATCATTTCTGGACGTTTTTCAATGGCAAAAATCAATGAATATTGTAAATGCACAAGCAGTAATTTCTCCGCATTGCAAGGTGCAATTCTGAAATTTTTTGCTTTTTCCTGCTCCTCTTAGCATGATAAAGAAGATTCAAAGAGACTGAGATGCCAGCTCCTTTCATTCAGTCAGTAGCTTCAATCATTTCTGGACGTTTTTCAATGGCAAAAATCAATGAATATTGTAAATGCACAAACAGTAATTTCTCCGCATTGCAAGGTGCAATTCTGAAATTTTTTACTTTTTCCTGCTCATCTTAGCATGAAAAAGAAGATTCAAAGAGAGTGAGATGCCAGCTCCTTTCATTCAGTCAGTAGCTTCAATCATTTCTGGTATATGAATAACATGATGTTTTTCAATGGCAAAAATCAATGAATATTGTAAATGCACAAACAGTAATTTCTCCGCATTGCAAGGTGCAATTCTGAAATTTTTTGCTTTTTCCTGCTCCTCTTAGCATGATAAAGAAGATTCAAAGAGAGTGAGATGCCAGCTCCTTTCATTCAGTCAGTAGCTTCAATCATTTCTGGACGTTTTTCAAAGGCAAAAATCAATGAATATTGTAAATGCACAAACAGTAATTTCTCCGCATTGCAAGGTGCAATTCTGAAATTTTTTGCTTTTTCCTGCTCCTCTTAGCATGATAAAGAAGATTCAAAGAGAGTGAGATGCCAGCTCCTTTCATTCAGTCAGTAGCTTCAATCATTTCTGGTATATGAATAACATGATGTTTTTCAATGGCAAAAATCAATGAATATTGTAAATGCACAAACAGTAATTTCTCCGCATTGCAAGGTGCAATTCTGAAATTTTTTGCTTTTTCCTGCTCCTCTTAGCATGATAAAGAAGATTTAAAGAGAGTGAGATGCCAGCTCCTTTCATTCAGTCAGTAGCTTCAAACATTTCTGGACGTTTTTCAATGGCAAAAATCAATGAATATTGTAAATGCACAAACAGTAATTTCTCCGCATTGCAAGGTGCAATTCTGAAATTTTTTGCTTTTTCCTGCTCCTCTTAGCATGATAAAGAAGATTCAAAGAGAGTGAGATGCCAGCTCCTTTCATTCAGTCAGTAGCTTTAATCATTTCTGGTATATGAATAACATGATGTTTAACAATGGCAAAAATCAATGAATATTGTAAATGCACAAACAGTAATTTCTCCGCATTGCAAGGTGCAATTCTGAAATTTTTTGCTTTTTCCTGCTCCTCTTAGCATGATAAAGAAGATTCAAAGAGAGTGAGATGCCAGCTCCTTTCATTCAGTCAGTAGCTTCAATCATTTCTGGATGTTTTTCAATGGCAAAAATCAATGAATATTGTAAATGCACAAACAGTAATTTCTCCGCATTGCAAGGTGCAATTCTGAAATTTTTTGCTTTTTCCTGCTCCTCTTAGCATGATAAAGAAGATTCAAAGAGAGTGAGATGCCAGCTCCTTTCATTCAGTCAGTAGCTTCAATCATTTCTGGACGTTTTTCAACGGCAAAAATCAATCAATATTGTAAATGCACAAACAGTAATTTCTCCGCATTGCAAGGTGCAATTCTGAAATTTTTTGCTTTTTCCTGCTCCTCTTAGCATGATAAAGAAGATTCAAAGAGAGTGAGATGCCAGCTCCTTTCATTCAGTCAGTAGCTTCAATCATTTATGGACGTTTTTCAATGGCAAAAATCAATGAATATTGTAAATGCACAAACAGTAATTTCTCCGCATTGCAAGGTGCAATTCTGAAATTTTTTGCTTTTTCCTGCTCCTCTTAGCATGATAAAGAAGATTCAAAGAGAGTGAGATGCCAGCTCCTTTCATTCAGTCAGTAGCTTCAATCATTTCTGGACGTTTTTCAATGGCAAAAATCAATGAATATTGTAAATGCACAAACAGTAATTTCTCCGTATTGCAAGGTGCAATTCTGAAATTTTTTGCTTTTTCCTGCTCCTCTTAGCATGATAAAGAAGATTCAAAGAGAGTGAGATGCCAGCTCCTTTCATTCAGTCAGTAGCTTCAATCATTTCTGGACGTTTTTCAATGGCAAAAATCAATGAATATTGTAAATGCACAAGCAGTAATTTCTCCGCATTGCAAGGTGCAATTCTGAAATTTTTTGCTTTTTCCTGCTCCTCTTAGCATGATAAAGAAGATTCAAAGAGACTGAGATGCCAGCTCCTTTCATTCAGTCAGTAGCTTCAATCATTTCTGGACGTTTTTCAATGGCAAAAATCAATGAATATTGTAAATGCACAAACAGTAATTTCTCCGCATTGCAAGGTGCAATTCTGAAATTTTTTACTTTTTCCTGCTCCTCTTAGCATGAAAAAGAAGATTCAAAGAGAGTGAGATGCCAGCTCCTTTCATTCAGTCAGTAGCTTCAATCATTTCTGGTATATGAATAACATGATGTTTTTCAATGGCAAAAATCAATGAATATTGTAAATGCACAAACAGTAATTTCTCCGCATTGCAAGGTGCAATTCTGAATTTTTTTGCTTTTTCCTGCTCCTCTTAGCATGATAAAGAAGATTCAAAGAGAGTGAGATGCCAGTTCCTTTCATTCAGTCAGTAGCTTCAATCATTTCTGGACGTTTTTCAATGGCAAAAATCAATGAATATTGTAAATGCACAAACAGTAATTTCTCCGCATTGCAAGGTGCAATTCTGAAATTTTTTGCTTTTTCCTGCTCCTCTTAGCATGATAAAGAAGATTCAAAGAGAGTGAGATGCCAGCTCCTTTCATTCAGTCAGTAGCTTCAATCATTTCTGGTATATGAATAACATGATGTTTTTCAATGGCAAAAATAATGAATATTGTAAATGCACAAACAGTAATTTCTCCGCATTGCAAGGTGCAATTCTGAAATTTTTTGCTTTTTCCTGCTCCTCTTAGCATGATAAAGAAGATTCAAAGAGAGTGAGATGCCAGCTCCTTTCATTCAGTCAGTAGCTTCAATCATTTCTGGTATATGAATAACATGATGTTTTTCAATGGCAAAAATCAATGAATATTGTAAATGCACAAACAGTAATTTCTCCGCATTGCAAGGTGCAATTCTGAAATTTTTTGCCTTTTCCTGCTCCTCTTAGCATGATAAAGAAGATTCAAAGAGAGTGAGATGCCAGCTCCTTTCATTCAGTCAGTAGCTTCAATCATTTCTGGACGTTTTTCAATGGCAAAAATCAATGAATATTGTAAATGAACAAACAGTAATTTCTCCGCATTGCAAGGTGCAATTCTGAAATTTTTTGCTTTTTCCTGCTCCTCTTAGCATGATAAAGAAGATTCAAAGAGAGTGAGATGCCAGCTCCTTTCATTCAGTCAGTAGCTTCAAACATTTCTGGTATATGAATAACATGATGTTTTTCAATGGCAAAAATCAATGAATATTGTAAATGCACAAACAGTAATTTCTCCGCATTGCAAGGTGCAATTCTGAAATTTTTTGCTTTTTCCTGCTCCTCTTAGCATGATAAAGAAGATTCAAAGAGAGTGAGATGCCAGCTCCTTTCATTCAATCAGTAGCTTCAATCATTTCTGGACGTTTTTCAATGGCAAAAATCAATGAATATTGTAAATGCACAAACAGTAATTTCTCCGCATTGCAAGGTGCAATTCTGAAATTTTTTGCTTTTTCCTGCTCCTCTTAGCATGATAAAGAAGATTCAAAGAGAGTGAGATGCCAGCTCCTTTCATTCAGTCAGTAGCTTCAATCATTTCTGGACGTTTTTCAATGGCAAAAATCAATGAATATTGTAAATGCACAAACTGCAATTTCTCCGCATTGCAAGGTGCAATTCTGAAATTTTTTGCTTTTTCCTGCTCCTCTTAGCATGATAAAGAAGATTCAAAGAGAGTGAGATGCCAGCTCCTTTCATTCAGTCAGTAGCTTCAATCATTTCTGGTATATGAATAACATGATGTTTTTCAATGGCAAAAATCAATGAATATTGTAAATGCACAAACAGTAATTTCTCCGCATTGCAAGGTGCAATTCTGAAATTTTTTGCTTTTTCCTGCTCCTCTTAGCATGATAAAGAAGATTCAAAGAGAGTGAGATGCCAGCTCCTTTCATTCAGTCAGTAGCTTCAATCATTTCTGGACGTTTTTCAATGGCAAAAATCATTGAATATTGTAAATGCACAAACAGTAATTTCTCCGCATTGCAAGGTGCAATTCTGAAATTTTTTGCTTTTTCCTGCTCCTCTTAGCATGATAAAGAAGATTCAAAGAGAGTGAGATGCCAGCTCCTTTCATTCAGTCAGTAGCTTCAATCATTTCTGGTATATGAATAACATGATGTTTTTCAATCGCAAAAATCAATGAATATTGTAAATGCACAAACAGTAATTTCTCCGCATTGCAAGGTGCAATTCTGAAATGTTTTGCTTTTTCCTGCTCCTCTTAGCATGATAAAGAAGATTCAAAGAGAGTGAGATGCCAGCTCCTTTCATTCAGTCAGTAGCTTCAATCATTTCTGGACGTTTTTCAATGGCAAAAATCAATGAATATTGTAAATGCACAAACAGTAATTTCTCCGCATTGCAAGGTGCAATTCTGAAATTTTTTGCTTTTTCCTGCTCCTCTTAGCATGACAAAGAAGATTCAAAGAGAGTGAGATGCCAGATCCTTTCCTTCAGTCAGTAGCTTCAATCATTTCTGGTATATGAATAACATGATGTTTTTCAATGGCAAAAATCAATGAATTTTGTAAATGCACAAACAGTAATTTCTCCGCATTGCAAGACGCAATTCTGAAATTTTTTGCTTTTTCCTGCTCCTCTTAGCATGATAAAGAAGATTCAAAGAGAGTGAGATGCCAGCTCCTTTCATTCAGTCAGTAGCTTCAATCATTTCTGGACATTTTTCAATGGCAAAAATCAATGAATATTGTAAATGCACAAACAGTAATTTCTCCGCATTGCAAGGTGCAATTCTGAAATTTTTTGCTTTTTCCTGCTCCTCTTAGCATGATAAAGAAGATTCAAAGAGAGTGAGATGCCAGCTCCTTTCATTCAGTCAGTAGCTTCAATCATTTCTGGACGTTTTTCAATGGCAAAAATCAATGAATATTGTAAATGCACAAACAGTAATTTCTCCGCATTGCAAGGTGCAATTCTGAAATTTTTTGCTTTTTCCTGCTCCTCTTAGCATGATAAAGAAGATTCAAAGAGAGTGAGATGCCAGCTCCTTTCATTCAGTCAGTAGCTTCAATCATTTCTGGACGTTTTTCAATGGCAAAAATCATTGAATATTGTAAATGCACAAACAGTAATTTCTCCGCATTGCAAGGTGCAATTCTGAAATTTTTTACTTTTTCCTGCTCCTCTTAGCATGATAAAGAAGATTCAAAGAGAGTGAGATGCCAGCTCCTTTCATTCAGTCAGTAGCTTCAATCATTTCTGGTATATGAATAACATGATGTTTTTCAATCGCAAAAATCAATGAATATTGTAAATGCACAAACAGTAATTTCTCCGCATTGCAAGGTGCAATTCTGAAATGTTTTGCTTTTTCCTGCTCCTCTTAGCATGATAAAGAAGATTCAAAGAGAGTGAGATGCCAGCTCCTTTCATTCAGTCAGTAGCTTCAATCATTTCTGGACGTTTTTCAATGGCAAAAATCAATGAATATTGTAAATGCACAAACAGTAATTTCTCCGCATTGCAAGGTGCAATTCTGAAATTTTTTGCTTTTTCCTGCTCCTCTTAGCATGACAAAGAAGATTCAAAGAGAGTGAGATGCCAGATCCTTTCCTTCAGTCAGTAGCTTCAATCATTTCTGGTATATGAATAACATGATGTTTTTCAATGGCAAAAATCAATGAATTTTGTAAATGCACAAACAGTAATTTCTCCGCATTGCAAGGCGCAATTCTGAAATTTTTTGCTTTTTCCTGCTCCTCTTAGCATGATAAAGAAGATTCAAAGAGAGTGAGATGCCAGCTCCTTTCATTCAGTCAGTAGCTTCAATCATTTCTGGACATTTTTCAATGGCAAAAATCAATGAATATTGTAAATGCACAAACAGTAATTTCTCCGCATTGCAAGGTGCAATTCTGAAATTTTTTGCTTTTTCCTGCTCCTCTTAGCATGATAAAGAAGATTCAAAGAGAGTGAGATGCCAGCTCCTTTCATTCAGTCAGTAGCTTCAATCATTTCTGGACGTTTTTCAATGGCAAAAATCAATGAATATTGTAAATGCACAAACAGTAATTTCTCCGCATTGCAAGGTGCAATTCTGAAATTTTTTGCTTTTTCCTGCTCCTCTTAGCATGATAAAGAAGATTCAAAGAGAGTGAGATGCCAGCTCCTTTCATTCAGTCAGTAGCTTCAATCATTTCTGGACGTTTTTCAATGGCAAAAATCAATGAATATTGTAAATGCACAAACTGCAATTTCTCCGCATTGCAAGGTGCAATTCTGAAATTTTTTGCTTTTTCCTGCTCCTCTTAGCATGATAAAGAAGATTCAAAGAGAGTGAGATGCCAGCTCCTATCATTCAGTCAGTAGCTTCAATCATTTCTGGTATATGAATAACATGATGTTTTTCAATGGCAAAAATCAATGAATATTGTAAATGCACAAACAGTAATTTCTCCGCATTGCAAGGTGCAATTCTGAAATTTTTTGCTTTTTCCTGCTCCTCTTAGCATGATAAAGAAGATTCAAAGAGAGTGAGATGCCAGCTCCTTTCATTCAGTCAGTAGCTTCAATCATTTCTGGACGTTTTTCAATGGCAAAAATCAATGAATATTGTAAATGCACAAACTGCAATTTCTCCGCATTGCAAGGTGCAATTCTGAAATTTTTTGCTTTTTCCTGCTCCTCTTAGCATGATAAAGAAGATTCAAAGAGAGTGAGATGCCAGCTCCTTTCATTCAGTCAGTAGCTTCAATCATTTCTGGTATATGAATAACATGATGTTTTTCAATAGCAAAAATCAATGAATATTGTAAATGCACAAACAGTAATTTCTCCGCATTGCAAGGTGCAATTCTGAAATTTTTGGCTTTTTCCTGCTCCTCTTAGCATGATAAAGAAGATTCAAAGAGAGTGAGATGCCAGCTCCTTTCATTCAGTCAGTAGCTTCAATCATTTCTGGACGTTTTTCAATGGCAAAAATCAATGAATATTGTAAATGCACAAACAGTAATTTCTCCGCATTGCAAGGTGCAATTCTGAAATTTTTTGCTTTTTCCTGCTCCTCTTAGCATGATAAACAAGATTCAAAGAGAGTGAGATGCCAGCTCCTTTCATTCAGTCAGTAGCTTCAATCATTTCTGGACGTTTTTCAATGGCAAAAATCATTGAATATTGTAAATGCACAAACAGTAATTTCTCCGCATTGCAAGGTGCAATTCTGAAATTTTTTACTTTTTCCTGCTCCTCTTAGCATGATAAAGAAGATTCAAAGAGAATGAGATGCCAGCTCCTTTCATTCAGTCAGTAGCTTCAATCATTTCTGGTATATGAATAACATGATGTTTTTCAATGGCAAAAATCAATGAATATTGTAAATGCACAAACAGTAATTTCTCCGCATTGCAAGGTGCAATTCTGAAATTTTTTGCCTTTTCCTGCTCCTCTTAGCATGATAAAGAAGATTCAAAGAGAGTGAGATACCAGCTCCTTTCATTCAGTCAGTAGCTTCAATCATTTCTGGACGTTTTTCAATGGCAAAAATCAATGAATATTGTAAATGCACAAACAGTAATTTCTCCGCATTGCAAGGTGCAATTCTGAAATTTTTTGCTTTTTCCTGCTCTAGCATGATAAAGAAGATTCAAAGAGAGTGAGATGCCAGCTCCTTTCATTCAGTCAGTAGATTCAAACATTTCTGGTATATGAATAACATGATGTTTTTCAATGGCAAAAATCAATGAATATTGTAAATGCACAAACAGTAATTTCTCCGCATTGCAAGGTGCAATTCTGAAATTTTTTGCTTTTTCCTGCTCCTCTTAGCATGATAAAGAAGATTCAAAGAGAGTGAGATGCCAGCTCCTTTCATTCAGTCAGTAGCTTCAATCATTTCTGGACGTTTTTCAATGGCAAAAATCAATGAATATTGTAAATGCACAAACAGTAATTTCTCCGCATTGCAAGGTGCAATTCTGAAATTTTTTGCTTTTTCCTGCTCCTCTTAGCATGATAAAGAAGATTCAAAGAGAGTGAGATGCCAGCTCCTTTCATTCAGTCAGTAGCTTCAATCATTTCTGGACGTTTTTCAATGGCAAAAATCAATGAATATTGTAAATGCACAAACTGCAATTTCTCCGCATTGCAAGGTGCAATTCTGAAATTTTTTGCTTTTTCCTGCTCCTCTTAGCATGATAAAGAAGATTCAAAGAGAGTGAGATGCCAGCTCCTTTCATTCAGTCAGTAGCTTCAATCATTTCTGGTATATGAATAACATGATGTTTTTCAATGGCAAAAATCAATGAATATTGTAAATGCACAAACAGTAATTTCTCCGCATTGCAAGGTGCAATTCTGAAATTTTTTGCTTTTTCCTGCTCCTCTTAGCATGATAAAGAAGATTCAAAGAGAGTGAGATGCCAGCTCCTTTCATTCAGTCAGTAGCTTCAATCATTTCTGGACGTTTTTCAATGGCAAAAATCATTGAATATTGTAAATGCACAAACAGTAATTTCTCCGCATTGCAAGGTGCAATTCTGAAATTTTTTACTTTTTCCTGCTCCTCTTAGCATGATAAAGAAGATTCAAAGAGAGTGAGATGCCAGCTCCTTTCATTCAGTCAGTAGCTTCAATCATTTCTGGTATATGAATAACATGATGTTTTTCAATCGCAAAAATCAATGAATATTGTAAATGCACAAACAGTAATTTCTCCGCATTGCAAGGTGCAATTCTGAAATGTTTTGCTTTTTCCTGCTCCTCTTAGCATGATAAAGAAGATTCAAAGAGAGTGAGATGCCAGCTCCTTTCATTCAGTCAGTAGCTTCAATCATTTCTGGACGTTTTTCAATGGCAAAAATCAATGAATATTGTAAATGCACAAACAGTAATTTCTCCGCATTGCAAGGTGCAATTCTGAAATTTTTTGCTTTTTCCTGCTCCTCTTAGCATGACAAAGAAGATTCAAAGAGAGTGAGATGCCAGATCCTTTCCTTCAGTCAGTAGCTTCAATCATTTCTGGTATATGAATAACATGATGTTTTTCAATGGCAAAAATCAATGAATTTTGTAAATGCACAAACAGTAATTTCTCCGCATTGCAAGGCGCAATTCTGAAATTTTTTGCTTTTTCCTGCTCCTCTTAGCATGATAAAGAAGATTCAAAGAGAGTGAGATGCCAGCTCCTTTCATTCAGTCAGTAGCTTCAATCATTTCTGGACATTTTTCAATGGCAAAAATCAATGAATATTGTAAATGCACAAACAGTAATTTCTCCGCATTGCAAGGTGCAATTCTGAAATTTTTTGCTTTTTCCTGCTCCTCTTAGCATGATAAAGAAGATTCAAAGAGAGTGAGATGCCAGCTCCTTTCATTCAGTCAGTAGCTTCAATCATTTCTGGACGTTTTTCAATGGCAAAAATCAATGAATATTGTAAATGCACAAACAGTAATTTCTCCGAATTGCAAGGTGAAATTCTGAAATTTTTTGCTTTTTCCTGCTCCTCTTAGCATGATAAAGAAGATTCAAAGAGAGTGAGATGCCAGCTCCTTTCATTCAGTCAGTAGCTTCAATCATTTCTGGACGTTTTTCAATGGCAAAAATCAATGAATATTGTAAATGCACAAACTGCAATTTCTCCGCATTGCAAGGTGCAATTCTGAAATTTTTTGCTTTTTCCTCCTCCTCTTAGCATGATAAAGAAGATTCAAAGAGAGTGAGATGCCAGCTCCTTTCATTCAGTCAGTAGCTTCAATCATTTCTGGTATATGAATAACATGATGTTTTTCAATGGCAAAAATCAATGAATATTGTAAATGCACAAACAGTAATTTCTCCGCATTGCAAGGTGCAATTCTGAAATTTTTTGCTTTTTCCTGCTCCTCTTAGCATGATAAAGAAGATTCAAAGAGAGTGAGATGCCAGCTCCTTTCATTCAGTCAGTAGCTTCAATCATTTCTGGACGTTTTTCAATGGCAAAAATCAATGAATATTGTAAATGCACAAACTGCAATTTCTCCGCATTGCAAGGTGCAATTCTGAAATTTTTTGCTTTTTCCTGCTCCTCTTAGCATGATAAAGAAGATTCAAAGAGAGTGAGATGCCAGCTCCTTTCATTCAGTCAGTAGCTTCAATCATTTCTGGTATATGAATAACATGATGTTTTTCAATAGCAAAAATCAATGAATATTGTAAATGCACAAACAGTAATTTCTCCGCATTGCAAGGTGCAATTCTGAAATTTTTGGCTTTTTCCTGCTCCTCTTAGCATGATAAAGAAGATTCAAAGAGAGTGAGATGCCAGCTCCTTTCATTCAGTCAGTAGCTTCAATCATTTCTGGACGTTTTTCAATGGCAAAAATCAATGAATATTGTAAATGCACAAACAGTAATTTCTCCGCATTGCAAGGTGCAATTCTGAAATTTTTTGCTTTTTCCTGCTCCTCTTAGCATGATAAACAAGATTCAAAGAGAGTGAGATGCCAGCTCCTTTCATTCAGTCAGTAGCTTCAATCATTTCTGGACGTTTTTCAATGGCAAAAATCATTGAATATTGTAAATGCACAAACAGTAATTTCTCCGCATTGCAAGGTGCAATTCTGAAATTTTTTACTTTTTCCTGCTCCTCTTAGCATGATAAAGAAGATTCAAAGAGAATGAGATGCCAGCTCCTTTCATTCAGTCAGTAGCTTCAATCATTTCTGGTATATGAATAACATGATGTTTTTCAATCGCAAAAATCAATGAATATTGTAAATGCACAAACAGTAATTTCTCCGCATTGCAAGGAGCAATTCTGAAATTTTTTGCTTTTTCCTGCTCCTCTTAGCATGATAAAGAAGATTCAAAGAGAGTGAGATGCCAGCTCCTTTCATTCAGTCAGTAGCTTCAATCATTTCTGGACGTTTTTCAATGGCAAGAATCAATGAATATTGTAAATGCACAAACAGTAATTTCTCCGCATTGCAAGGTGCAATTCTGAAATTTTTTGCTTTTTCCTGCTCCTCTTAGCATGATAAAGAAGATTCAAAGAGAGTGAGATGCCAGCTCCTTTCCTTCAGTCAGTAGCTTCAATCATTTCTGGTATATGAATAACATGATGTTTTTCAATGGCAAAAATCAATGAATTTTGTAAATGCACAAACAGTAATTTCTCTGCATTGCAAGGCGCAATTCTGAAATTTTTTGCTTTTTCCTGCTCCTCTTAGCATGATAAAGAAGATTCAAAGAGAGTGAGATGCCAGCTCCTTTCATTCAGTCAGTAGCTTCAATCATTTCTGGACATTTTTCAATGGCAAAAATCAATGAATATTGTAAATGCACAAACAGTAATTTCTCCGCATTGCAAGGTGCAATTCTGAAATGTTTTGCTTTTTCCTGCTCCTCTTAGCATAATAAAGAAGATTCAAAGAGAGTGAGATGCCAGCTCCTTTCATTCAGTCAGTAGCTTCAATCATTTCTGGACGTTTTTCAATGGCAAAAATCAATGAATATTGTAAATGCACAAACAGTAATTTCTCCGCATTGCAAGGTGCAATTCTGAAATTTTTTGCTTTTTCCTGCTCCTCTTAGCATGATAAAGAAGATTCAAAGAGAGTGAGGTGCCAGCTCCTTTCATTCAGTCAGGAGCTTCAAACATTTCTGGTATATGAATAACATGTTTTTCAATGGCAAAAATCAATGAATATTGTAAATGCACAAACAGTAATTTCTCCGCATTGCAAGGTGCAATTCTGAAATTTTTTGCTTTTTCCTGCTCCTCTTAGCATGATAAAGAAGATTCAAAGAGAGTGAGATGCCAGCTCCTTTCATTCAGTCAGTAGCTTCAATCATTTCTGGACGTTTTTCAATGGCAAAAATCAACGAATATTGTAAATGCACAAACAGTAATTTCTCCGCATTGCAAGGTGCAATTCTGAAATTTTTTGCTTTTTCCTGCTCCTCTTAGCATGATAAAGAAGATTCAAAGAGAGTGAGATGCCAGCTCCTTTCATTCAGTCAGTAGCTTCAATCATTTCTGGACGTTTTTCAATGGCAAGAATCAATGAATATTGTAAATGCACAAACAGTAATTTCTCTGCATTGCAAGGTGCAATTCTGAAATTTTTTGCTTTTTCCTGCTCCTCTTAGCATGATAAAGAAGATTCAAAGAGAGTGAGATGCCAGCTCCTTTCCTTCAGTCAGTAGCTTCAATCATTTCTGGTATATGAATAACATGATGTTTTTCAATGGCAAAAATCAATGAATTTTGTAAATGCACAAACAGTAATTTCTCCGCATTGCAAGGCGCAATTCTGAAATTTTTTGCTTTTTCCTGCTCCTCTTAGCATGATAAAGAAGATTCAAAGAGAGTGAGATGCCAGCTCCTTTCATTCAGTCAGTAGCTTCAATCATTTCTGGACATTTTTCAATGGCAAAAATCAATGAATATTGTAAATGCACAAACAGTAATTTCTCCGCATTGCAAGGTGCAATTCTGAAATTTTTTGCTTTTTCCTGCTCCTCTTAGCATAATAAAGAAGATTCAAAGAGAGTGAGATGCCAGCTCCTTTCATTCAGTCAGTAGCTTCAATCATTTCTGGACGTTTTTCAATGGCAAAAATCAATGAATATTGTAAATGCACAAACAGTAATTTCTCCGCATTGCAAGGTGCAATTCTGAAATTTTTTGCTTTTTCCTGCTCCTCTTAGCATGATAAAGAAGATTCAAAGAGAGTGAGGTGCCAGCTCCTTTCATTCAGTCAGGAGCTTCAAACATTTCTGGTATATGAATAACATGTTTTTCAATGGCAAAAATCAATGAATATTGTAAATGCACAAACAGTAATTTCTCCGCATTGCAAGGTGCAATTCTGAAATTTTTTGCTTTTTCCTGCTCCTCTTAGCATGATAAAGAAGATTCAAAGAGAGTGAGATGCCAGCTCCTTTCATTCAGTCAGTAGCTTCAATCATTTCTGGACGTTTTTCAATGGCAAAAATCAACGAATATTGTAAATGCACAAACAGTAATTTCTCCGCATTGCAAGGTGCAATTCTGAAATTTTTTGCTTTTTCCTGCTCCTCTTAGCATGATAAAGAAGATTCAAAGAGAGTGAGATGCCAGCTCCTTTCATTCAGTCAGTAGCTTCAATCATTTCTGGACGTTTTTCAATGGCAAAAATCAATGAATATTGTAAATGCACAAACTGTAATTTCTCCGCATTGCAAGGTGCAATTCTGAAATTTTTTGCTTTTTCCTGCTCCTCTTAGCATGATAAAGAAGATTCAAAGAGAGTGAGATGCCAGCTCCATTCATTGAGTCAGTAGCTTCAATCATTTCTGGACGTTTTTCAATGGCAAAAATCAATGAATATTGTAAATGCACAAACAGTAATTTCTCCGCATTGCAAGGTGCAATTCTGAAATTTTTTGCTTTTTCCTGCTCCTCTTAGAATGATAAAGAAGATTCAAAGAGAGTGAGATGCCAGCTCCTTTCATTCAGTCAGTACCTTCAATCATTTCTGGACGTTTTTCAATGGCAAAAATCAATGAATATTGTAAATGCACAAACAGTAATTTCTCCGCATTGCAAGGTGCAATTCTGAAATTTTTTGCTTTTTCCTGCTCCTCTTAGCATGATAAAGAAGATTCAAAGAGAGTGAGATGCCAGTTCCTTTCATTCAGTCAGTAGCTTCAAACATTTCTGGTATATGAATAACATGATGTTTTTCAATGGCAAAAATCAATGAATATTGTAAATGCACAAACAGTAATTTCTCCGCATTGCAAGGTGCAAGTCTGAAATTTTTTGCTTTTTCCTGCTCCTCTTAGCATGATAAAGAAGATTCAAAGAGAGTGAGATGCCAGCTCCTTTCATTCAGTTAGTAGCTTCAAACATTTCTGGTATATGAATAACATGATGTTTTTCAATGGCAAAAATCAATGAATATTGTAAATGCACAAACAGTAATTTCTCCGCATTGCAAGGTGCAAGTCTGAAATTTTTTGCTTTTTCCTGCTCCTCTTAGCATGATAAAGAAGATTCAAAGAGAGTGAGATGCCAGCTACTTTCATTCAGTCAGTAGCTTCAATCATTTCTGGACGTTTTTCAATGGTAAAAATCAATGAATATTGTAAATGCACAAACAGTAATTTCTCCACATTGCAAGGTGCAATTCTGAAATTTTTTGCTTTATCCTGCTCCTCTTAGCATGATAAAGAAGATTCAAAGAGATTGAGATGCCAGCTCCTTTCATTCAGTCAGTAGCTTCAAACATTTCTGGTATATGAATAACATGATGTTTTTCAATGGCAAAAATCAATGAATATTGTAAATGCACAAACAGTAATTTCTCCGCATTGCAAGGTGCAATTCTGAAATTTTTTGCTTTTTCCTGCTCCTCTTAGCATGATAAAGAAGATTCAAAGAGAGTGAGATGCCAGCTCCTTTTATTCAGTCAGTAGCTTCAAACATTTCTGGTATATGAATAACATGATGTTTTTCAATGGCAAAAATCAATGAATATTGTAAATGCACAAACAGTAATTTCTCCGCATTGCAAGGTGCAAGTCTGAAATTTTTTGCTTTTTCCTGCTCCTCTTAGCATGATAAAGAAGATTCAAAGAGAGTGAGATGCCAGCTACTTTCATTCAGTCAGTAGCTTCAATCATTTCTGGACGTTTTTCAATGGTAAAAATCAATGATTATTGTAAATGCACAAACAGTAATTTCTCCACATTGCAAGGTGCAATTCTGAAATTTTTTGCTTTTTCCTGCTCCTCTTAGCATGATAAAGAAGATTCAAAGAGAGTGAGATGCCAGCTCCTTTCATTCAGTCAGTAGCTTCAAACATTTCTGGTATATGAATAACATGATGTTTTTCAATGGCAAAAATCAATGAATATTGTAAATGCACAAACAGTAATTTCTCCGCATTGCAAGGTGCAATTCTGAAATTTTTTGCTTTTTCCTGCTCCTCTTAGCATGATAAAGAAGATTCAAAGAGAGTGAGATGCCAGCTCCTTTCATTCAGTCAGTAGCTTCAATCATTTCTGGATGTTTTTCAATGGCAAAAATCAATGAATATTGTAAATGCACAAACTGTAATTTCTCCGCATTGCAAGGTGCAATTCTGAAATTTTTTGCTTTTTCCTGCTCCTCTTAGCATGATAAAGAAGATTCAAAGAGAGTGAGATGCCAGCTCCTTTCATTCAGTCAGTAGCTTCAATCATTTCTGGACGTTTTTCAATGGCAAAAATCAATGAATATTGTAAATGCACAAACAGTAATTTCTCCGCATTGCAAGGTGCAATTCTGAAATTTTTTGCTTTTTCCTGCTCCTCTTAGCATGATAAAGAAGATTCAAAGAGAGTGAGATGCCAGCTCCTTTCATTCAGTCAGTACCTTCAATCATTTCTGGACGTTTTTCAATGGCAAAAATCAATGAATATTGTAAATGCACAAACAGTAATTTTTCCGCATTGCAAGGTGCAATTCTGAAATTTTTTGCTTTTTCCCGCTCCTCTTAGCATGATAAAGAAGATTCAAAGAGAGTGAGGTGCCAGCTCCTTTCATTCAGTCAGTAGCTTCAAACATTTCTGGTATATGAATAACATGTTTTTCAATGGCAAAAATCAATGAATATTGTAAATGCACAAACAGTAATTTTTCCGCATTGCAAGGTGCAATTCTGAAATTTTTTGCTTTTTCCCGCTCCTCTTAGCATGATAAAGAAGATTCAAAGAGAGTGAGATGCCAGCTCCTTTCATTCAGTCAGTAGCTTCAATCATTTCTGGACGTTTTTCAATGGCAAAAATCAATGAATATTGTAAATGCACAAACAGTAATTTCTCCGCATTGCAAGGTGCAATTCTGAAATTTTTTGCTTTTTCCTGCTCCTCTTAGCATGATAAAGAAGATTCAAAGAGAGTGAGATGCCAGCTCCTTTCATTCAGTCAGTAGCTTCAATCATTTCTGGACGTTTTTCAATGGCAAAAATCAATGAATATTGTAAATGCACAAACAGTAATTTCTCCGCATTGCAAGGTGCAATTCTGAAATTTTTTGCTTTTTCCTGCTCCTCTTAGCATGATAAAGAAGATTCAAAGAGAGTGAGATGCCAGCTCCTTTCATTCAGTCAGTAGCTTCAAACATTTCTGGTATATGAATAACATGATGTTTTTCAATGGCAAAAATCAATGAATATTGTAAATGCACAAACAGTAATTTCTCCGCATTGCAAGGTGCAAGTCTGAAATTTTTTGCTTTTTCCTGCTCCTCTTAGCATGATAAAGAAAATTCAAAGAGAGTGAGATGCCAGCTACTTTCATTCAGTCAGTAGCTTCAATCATTTCTGGACGTTTTTCAATGGTAAAAATCAATGAATATTGTAAATGCACAAACAGTAATTTCTCCACATTGCAAGGTGCAATTCTGAAATTTTTTGCTTTTTCCTGCTCCTCTTAGCATGATAAAGAAGATTCAAAGAGAGTGAGATGCCAGCTCCTTTCATTCAGTCAGTAGCTTCAAACATTTCTGGTATATAAATAACATGATGTTTTTCAATGGCAAAAATCAATGAATATTGTAAATGCACAAACAGTAATTTCTCCGCATTGCAAGGTGCAATTCTGAAATTTTTTGCTTTTTCCTGTTCCTCTTAGCATGATAAAGAAGATTCAAAGAGAGTGAGATGCCAGCTCCTTTCATTCAGTCAGTAGCTTCAATCATTTCTGGACGTTTCTCAATGGCAAAAATCAATGAATATTGTAAATGCACAAACTGTAATTTCTCCGCATTGCAAGGTGCAATTCTGAAATTTTTTGCTTTTTCCTGCTCCTCTTAGCATGATAAAGAAGATTCAAAGAGAGTGAGATGCCAGCTCCTTTCATTCAGTCAGTAGCTTCAATCATTTCTGGACGTTTTTCAATGGCAAAAATCAATGAATATTGTAAATGCACAAACAGTAATTTCTCCGCATTGCAAGGTGCAATTCTGAAATTTTTTGCTTTTTCCTGCTCCTCTTAGCATGATAAAGAAGATTCAAAGAGAGTGAGATGCCAGCTCCTTTCATTCAGTCAGTACCTTCAATCATTTCTGGACGTTTTTCAATGGCAAAAATCAATGAATATTGTAAATGCACAAACAGTAATTTCTCCGCATTGCATGGTGCAATTCTGAAATTTTTTGCTTTTTCCCGCTCCTCTTAGCATGATAAAGAAGATTCAAAGAGAGTGAGGTGCCAGCTCCTTTCATTCAGTCAGTAGCTTCAAACATTTCTGGTATATGAATTACATGTTTTTCAATGGCAAAAATCAATGAATATTGTAAATGCACAAACAGTAATTTCTCCGCATTGCAAGGTGCAATTCTGAAATTTTTTGCTTTTTCCTGCTCCTCTTAGCATGATAAAGAAGATTCAAAGAGAGTGAGATGCCAGCTCCTTTCATTCAGTCAGTAGCTTCAATCATTTCTGGACGTTTTTCAATGGCAAAAATCAATGAATATTGTAAATGCACAAACAGTAATTTCTCCGCATTGCAAGGTGCAATTCTGAAATTTTTTGCTTTTTCCTGCTCCTCTTAGCATGATAAAGAAGATTCAAAGAGAGTGAGATGCCAGCTCCTTTCATTCAGTCAGTAGCTTCAATCATTTCTGGACGTTTTTCAATGGCAAAAATCAATGAATATTGTAAATGCACAAAAAGTAATTTCTCCGCATTGCAAGGTGCAATTCTGAAATTTTTTGCTTTTTCCTGCTCCTCTTAGCATGATAAAGAAGATTCAAAGAGAGTGAGATGCCAGCTCCTTTCATTCAGTCAGTAGCTTCAAACATTTCTGGTATATGAATAACATGATGTTTTTCAATGGCAAAAATCAATGAATATTGTAAATGCACAAACAGTAATTTCTCCGCATTGCAAGGTGCAAGTCTGAAATTTTTTGCTTTTTCCTGCTCCTCTTAGCATGATAAAAAAGATTCAAAGAGAGTGAGATGGCAGCTACTTTCATTCAGTCAGTAGCTTCAATCATTTCTGGACGTTTTTCAATGGTAAAAATCAATGAATATTGTAAATGCACAAACAGTAATTTCTCCACATTGCAAGGTGCAATTCTGAAATTTTTTGCTTTTTCCTGCTCCTCTTAGCATGATAAAGAAGATTCAAAGAGAGTGAGATGCCAGCTCCTTTCATTCAGTCAGTAGCTTCAATCATTTCTGGTATATGAATAACATGATGTTTTTCAATGGCAAAAATCAATGAATATTGTAAATGCACAAACAGTAATTTCTCCGCATTGCAAGGTGCAATTCTGAAATTTTTTGCTTTTTCCTGCTCCTCTTAGCATGATAAAGAAGATTCAAAGAGAGTGAGATGCCAGCTCCTTTCATTCAGTCAGTAGCTTCAATCATTTCTGGACTTTTTTCAACGGCAAAAATCAATGAATATTGTAAATGCACAAACAGTAATTTCTCCGCATTGCAACGTGCAATTCTGAAATTTTTTGCTTTTTCCTGCTCCTCTTAGCATGATAAAGAAGATTCAAAGAGAGTGAGATGCCAGCTCCTTTCATTCAGTCAGTAGCTTCAATCATTTCTGGACGTTTTTCAATGGCAAAAATCAATGTATATTGTAAATGCACAAACAGTAATTTCTCCGCATTGCAAGGTGCAATTCTGAAATTTTTTGCTTTTTCCTGCTCCTCTTAGCATGATAAAGAAGATTCAAAGAGAGTGAGATGCCAGCTCCTTTCATTCAGTCAGTAGCTTCAATCATTTCTGGACGTTTTTCAATGGCAAAAATCAATGAATATTGTAAATGCACAAACTGTAATTTCTCCGCATTGCAAGGTGCAATTCTGAAATTTTTTGCTTTTTCCTGCTCCTCTTAGCATGATAAAGAAGATTCAAAGAGAGTGAGATGCCAGCTCCATTCATTGAGTCAGTAGCTTCAATCATTTCTGGACGTTTTTCAATGGCAAAAATCAATGAATATTGTAAATGCACAAACAGTAATTTCTCCGCATTGCAAGGTGCAATTCTGAAATTTTTTGCTTTTTCCTGCTCCTCTTAGAATGATAAAGAAGATTCAAAGAGAGTGAGATGCCAGCTCCTTTCATTCAGTCAGTACCTTCAATCATTTCTGGACGTTTTTCAATGGCAAAAATCAATGAATATTGTAAATGCACAAACAGTAATTTCTCCGCATTGCAAGGTGCAATTCTGAAATTTTTTGCTTTTTCCTGCTCCTCTTAGCATGATAAAGAAGATTCAAAGAGAGTGAGATGCCAGTTTCTTTCATTCAGTCAGTAGCTTCAAACATTTCTGGTATATGAATAACATGATGTTTTTCAATGGCAAAAATCAATGAATATTGTAAATGCACAAACAGTAATTTCTCCGCATTGCAAGGTGCAAGTCTGAAATTTTTTGCTTTTTCCTGCTCCTCTTAGCATGATAAAGAAGATTCAAAGAGAGTGAGATGCCAGCTCCTTTCATTCAGTCAGTAGCTTCAAACATTTCTGGTATATGAAGAACATGATGTTTTTCAATGGCAAAAATCAATGAATATTGTAAATGCACAAACAGTAATTTCTCCGCATTGCAAGGTGCAAGTCTGAAATTTTTTGCTTTTTCCTGCTCCTCTTAGCATGATAAAGAAGATTCAAAGAGAGTGAGATGCCAGCTCCTTTCATTCAGTCAGTAGCTTCAATCATTTCTGGACGTTTTTCAATGGCAAAAATCAATGAATATTGTAAATGCACAAACAGTAATTTTTCCGCATTGCAAGGTGCAATTCTGAAATTTTTTGCTTTTTCCCGCTCCTCTTAGCATGATAAAGAAGATTCAAAGAGAGTGAGGTGCCAGCTCCTTTCATTCAGTCAGTAGCTTCAAACATTTCTGGTATATGAATAACATGTTTTTCAATGGCAAAAATCAATGAATATTGTAAATGCACAAACAGTAATTTCTCCGCATTGCAAGGTGCAATTCTGAAATTTTTTGCTTTTTCCTGCTCCTCTTAGCATGATAAAGAAGATTCAAAGAGAGTGAGATGCCAGCTACTTTCATTCAGTCAGTAGCTTCAAACATTTCTGGTATATGAATAACATGATGTTTTTCAATGGCAAAAATCAATGAATATTGTAAATGCACAAACAGTAATTTCTCCGCATTGCAAGGTGCAAGTCTGAAATTTTTTGCTTTTTCCTGATCCTCTTAGCATGATAAAGAAGATTCAAAGAGAGTGAGATGCCAGCTACTTTCATTCAGTCAGTAGCTTCAATCATTTCTGGACGTTTTTCAATGGTAAAAATCAATGAATATTGTAAATGCACAAACAGTAATTTCTCCACATTGCAAGGTGCAATTCTGAAATTTTTTGCTTTTTCCTGCTCCTCTTAGCATGATAAAGAAGATTCAAAGAGAGTGAGATGCCAGCTCCTTTCATTCAGTCAGTAGCTTCAAACATTTCTGGTATATGAATAACATGATGTTTTTCAATGGCAAAAATCAATGAATATTGTAAATGCACAAACAGTAATTTCTCCGCATTGCAAGGTGCAATTCTGAAATTTTTTGCTTTTTCCTGCTCCTCTTAGCATGATAAAGAAGATTCAAAGAGAGTGAGATGCCAGCTCCTTTCATTCAGTCAGTAGCTTCAATCATTTCTGGATGTTTTTCAATGGCAAAAATCAATGAATATTGTAAATGCACAAACTGTAATTTCTCCGCATTGCAAGGTGCAATTCTGAAATGTTTTGCTTTTTCCTGCTCCTCTTAGCATGATAAAGAAGATTCAAAGAGAGTGAGATGCCAGCTCCTTTCATTCAGTCAGTAGCTTCAATCATTTCTGGACGTTTTTCAATGGCAAAAATCAATGAATATTGTAAATGCACAAACAGTAATTTTTCCGCATTGCAAGGTGCAATTCTGAAATTTTTTGCTTTTTCCCGCTCCTCTTAGCATGATAAAGAAGATTCAAAGAGAGTGAGGTGCCAGCTCCTTTCATTCAGTCAGTAGCTTCAAACATTTCTGGTATATGAATAACATGTTTTTCAATGGCAAAAATCAATGAATATTGTAAATGCACAAACAGTAATTTCTCCGCATTGCAAGGTGCAATTCTGAAATTTTTTGCTTTTTCCTGCTCCTCTTAGCATGATAAAGAAGATTCAAAGAGAGTGAGATGCCAGCTCCTTTCATTCAGTCAGTAGCTTCAATCATTTCTGGACGTTTTTCAATGGCAAAAATCAATGAATATTGTAAATGCACAAACAGTAATTTCTCCGCATTGCAATGTGCAATTCTGAAATTTTTTGCTTTTTCCTGCTCCTCTTAGCATGATAAAGAAGATTCAAAGAGAGTGAGATGCCAGCTCCTTTCATTCAGTCAGTAGCTTCAATCATTTCTGGACGTTTTTCAATGGCAAAAATCAATGAATATTGTAAATGCACAAACAGTAATTTCTCCGCATTGCAAGGTGCAATTCTGAAATTTTTTGCTTTTTCCTGCTCCTCTTAGCATGATAAAGAAGATTCAAAGAGAGTGAGATGCCAGCTCCTTTCATTCAGTCAGTAGCTTCAAACATTTCTGGTATATGAATAACATGATGTTTTTCAATGGCAAAAATCAATGAATATTGTAAATGCACAAACAGTAATTTCTCCGCATTGCAAGGTGCAAGTCTGAAATTTTTTGCTTTTTCCTGCTCCTCTTAGCATGATAAAGAAGATTCAAAGAGAGTGAGATGCCAGCTACTTTCATTCAGTCAGTAGCTTCAATCATTTCTGGACGTTTTTCAATGGTAAAAATCAATGAATATTGTAAATGCACAAACAGTAATTTCTGCACATTGCAAGGTGCAATTCTAAAATTTTTTGCTTTTTCCTGCTCCTCTTAGCATGATAAAGAAGATTCAAAGAGAGTGAGATGCCAGCTCCTTTCATTCAGTCAGTAGCTTCAAACATTTCTGGTATATGAATAACATGATGTTTTTCAATGGCAAAAATCAATGAATATTGTAAATGCACAAACAGTAATTTCTCCGCATTGCAAGGTGCAATTCTGAAATTTTTTGCTTTTTCCTGCTCCTCTTAGCATGATAAAGAAGATTCAAAGAGAGTGAGATGCCAGCTCCTTTCATTCAGTCAGTAGCTTCAAACATTTCTGGTATATGAATAACATGATGTTTTTCAATGGCAAAAATCAATGAATATTGTAAATGCACAAACAGTAATTTCTCCGCATTGCAAGGTGCAAGTCTGAAATTTTTTGCTTTTTCCTGCTCCTCTTAGCATGATAAAGAAAATTCAAAGAGAGTGAGATGCCAGCTACTTTCATTCAGTCAGTAGCTTCAATCATTTCTGGACGTTTTTCAATGGTAAAAATCAATGAATATTGTAAATGCACAAACAGTAATTTCTCCACATTGCAAGGTGCAATTCTGAAATTTTTTGCTTTTTCCTGCTCCTCTTAGCATGATAAAGAAGATTCAAAGAGAGTGAGATGCCAGCTCCTTTCATTCAGTCAGTAGCTTCAAACATTTCTGGTATATAAATAACATGATGTTTTTCAATGGCAAAAATCAATGAATATTGTAAATGCACAAACAGTAATTTCTCCGCATTGCAAGGTGCAATTCTGAAATTTTTTGCTTTTTCCTGTTCCTCTTAGCATGATAAAGAAGATTCAAAGAGAGTGAGATGCCAGCTCCTTTCATTCAGTCAGTAGCTTCAATCATTTCTGGACGTTTCTCAATGGCAAAAATCAATGAATATTGTAAATGCAAAAACTGTAATTTCTCCGCATTTCAAGGTGCAATTCTGAAATTTTTTGCTTTTTCCTGCTCCTCTTAGCATGATAAAGAAGATTCAAAGAGAGTGAGATGCCAGCTCCTTTCATTCAGTCAGTAGCTTCAATCATTTCTGGACGTTTTTCAATGGCAAAAATCAATGAATATTGTAAATGCACAAACAGTAATTTCTCCGCATTGCAAGGTGCAATTCTGAAATTTTTTGCTTTTTCCTGCTCCTCTTAGCATGATAAAGAAGATTCAAAGAGAGTGAGATGCCAGCTCCTTTCATTCAGTCAGTAGCTTCAAACATTTCTGGTATATGAATAACATGATGTTTTTCAATGGCAAAAATCAATGAATATTGTAAATGCACAAACAGTAATTTCTCCGCATTGCAAGGTGCAATTCTGAAATTTTTTGCTTTTTCCTGCTCCTCTTAGCATGATAAAGAAGATTCAAAGAGAGTGAGATGCCAGCTCCTTTCATTCAGTCAGTAGCTTCAATCATTTCTGGATGTTTTTCAATGGCAAAAATCAATGAATATTGTAAATGCACAAACTGTAATTTCTCCGCATTGCAAGGTGCAATTCTGAAATGTTTTGCTTTTTCCTGCTCCTCTTAGCATGATAAAGAAGATTCAAAGAGAGTGAGATGCCAGCTCCTTTCATTCAGTCAGTAGCTTCAATCATTTCTGGACGTTTTTCAATGGCAAAAATCAATGAATATTGTAAATGCACAAACAGTAATTTTTCCGCATTGCAAGGTGCAATTCTGAAATTTTTTGCTTTTTCCCGCTCCTCTTAGCATGATAAAGAAGATTCAAAGAGAGTGAGGTGCCAGCTCCTTTCATTCAGTCAGTAGCTTCAAACATTTCTGGTATATGAATAACATGTTTTTCAATGGCAAAAATCAATGAATATTGTAAATGCACAAACAGTAATTTCTCCGCATTGCAAGGTGCAATTCTGAAATTTTTTGCTTTTTCCTGCTCCTCTTAGCATGATAAAGAAGATTCAAAGAGAGTGAGATGCCAGCTCCTTTCATTCAGTCAGTAGCTTCAATCATTTCTGGACGTTTTTCAATGGCAAAAATCAATGAATATTGTAAATGCACAAACAGTAATTTCTCCGCATTGCAATGTGCAATTCTGAAATTTTTTGCTTTTTCCTGCTCCTCTTAGCATGATAAAGAAGATTCAAAGAGAGTGAGATGCCAGCTCCTTTCATTCAGTCAGTAGCTTCAATCATTTCTGGACGTTTTTCAATGGCAAAAATCAATGAATATTGTAAATGCACAAACAGTAATTTCTCCGCATTGCAAGGTGCAATTCTGAAATTTTTTGCTTTTTCCTGCTCCTCTTAGCATGATAAAGAAGATTCAAAGAGAGTGAGATGCCAGCTCCTTTCATTCAGTCAGTAGCTTCAAACATTTCTGGTATATGAATAACATGATGTTTTTCAATGGCAAAAATCAATGAATATTGTAAATGCACAAACAGTAATTTCTCCGCATTGCAAGGTGCAAGTCTGAAATTTTTTGCTTTTTCCTGCTCCTCTTAGCATGATAAAGAAGATTCAAAGAGAGTGAGATGCCAGCTACTTTCATTCAGTCAGTAGCTTCAATCATTTCTGGACGTTTTTCAATGGTAAAAATCAATGAATATTGTAAATGCACAAACAGTAATTTCTGCACATTGCAAGGTGCAATTCTAAAATTTTTTGCTTTTTCCTGCTCCTCTTAGCATGATAAAGAAGATTCAAAGAGAGTGAGATGCCAGCTCCTTTCATTCAGTCAGTAGCTTCAAACATTTCTGGTATATGAATAACATGATGTTTTTCAATGGCAAAAATCAATGAATATTGTAAATGCACAAACAGTAATTTCTCCGCATTGCAAGGTGCAATTCTGAAATTTTTTGCTTTTTCCTGCTCCTCTTAGCATGATAAAGAAGATTCAAAGAGAGTGAGATGCCAGCTCCTTTCATTCAGTCAGTAGCTTCAAACATTTCTGGTATATGAATAACATGATGTTTTTCAATGGCAAAAATCAATGAATATTGTAAATGCACAAACAGTAATTTCTCCGCATTGCAAGGTGCAAGTCTGAAATTTTTTGCTTTTTCCTGCTCCTCTTAGCATGATAAAGAAAATTCAAAGAGAGTGAGATGCCAGCTACTTTCATTCAGTCAGTAGCTTCAATCATTTCTGGACGTTTTTCAATGGTAAAAATCAATGAATATTGTAAATGCACAAACAGTAATTTCTCCACATTGCAAGGTGCAATTCTGAAATTTTTTGCTTTTTCCTGCTCCTCTTAGCATGATAAAGAAGATTCAAAGAGAGTGAGATGCCAGCTCCTTTCATTCAGTCAGTAGCTTCAAACATTTCTGGTATATAAATAACATGATGTTTTTCAATGGCAAAAATCAATGAATATTGTAAATGCACAAACAGTAATTTCTCCGCATTGCAAGGTGCAATTCTGAAATTTTTTGCTTTTTCCTGTTCCTCTTAGCATGATAAAGAAGATTCAAAGAGAGTGAGATGCCAGCTCCTTTCATTCAGTCAGTAGCTTCAATCATTTCTGGACGTTTCTCAATGGCAAAAATCAATGAATATTGTAAATGCAAAAACTGTAATTTCTCCGCATTTCAAGGTGCAATTCTGAAATTTTTTGCTTTTTCCTGCTCCTCTTAGCATGATAAAGAAGATTCAAAGAGAGTAAGATGCCAGCTCCTTTCATTCAGTCAGTAGCTTCAATCATTTCTGGACGTTTTTCAATGGCAAAAATCAATGAATATTGTAAATGCACAAACAGTAATTTCTCCGCATTGCAAGGTGCAATTCTGAAATTTTTTGCTTTTTCCTGCTCCTCTTAGCATGATAAAGAAGATTCAAAGAGAGTGAGATGCCAGCTCCTTTCATTCAGTCAGTACCTTCAATCATTTCTGGACGTTTTTCAATGGCAAAAATCAATGAATATTGTAAATGCACAAACAGTAATTTCTCCGCATTGCAAGGTGCAATTCTGAAATTTTTTGCTTTTTCCCGCTCCTCTTAGCATGATAAAGAAGATTCAAAGAGAGTGAGATGCCAGCTCCTTTCATTCAGTCAGTAGCTTCAAACATTTCTGGTATATGAATAACATGATGTTTTTCAATGGCAAAAATCAATGAATATTGTAAATGCACAAACAGTAATTTCTCCGCATTGCAAGGTGCAAGTCTGAAATTTTTTGCTTTTTCCTGCTCCTCTTAGCATGATAAAGAAAATTCAAAGAGAGTGAGATGCCAGCTACTTTCATTCAGTCAGTAGCTTCAATCATTTCTGGACGTTTTTCAATGGTAAAAATCAATGAATATTGTAAATGCACAAACAGTAATTTCTCCACATTGCAAGGTGCAATTCTGAAATTTTTTGCTTTTTCCTGCTCCTCTTAGCATGATAAAGAAGATTCAAAGAGAGTGAGATGCCAGCTCCTTTCATTCAGTCAGTAGCTTCAAACATTTCTGGTATATAAATAACATGATGTTTTTCAATGGCAAAAATCAATGAATATTGTAAATGCACAAACAGTAATTTCTCCGCATTGCAAGGTGCAATTCTGAAATTTTTTGCTTTTTCCTGTTCCTCTTAGCATGATAAAGAAGATTCAAAGAGAGTGAGATGCCAGCTCCTTTCATTCAGTCAGTAGCTTCAATCATTTCTGGACGTTTCTCAATGGCAAAAATCAATGAATATTGTAAATGCAAAAACTGTAATTTCTCCGCATTTCAAGGTGCAATTCTGAAATTTTTTGCTTTTTCCTGCTCCTCTTAGCATGATAAAGAAGATTCAAAGAGAGTGAGATGCCAGCTCCTTTCATTCAGTCAGTAGCTTCAATCATTTCTGGACGTTTTTCAATGGCAAAAATCAATGAATATTGTAAATGCACAAACAGTAATTTCTCCGCATTGCAAGGTGCAATTCTGAAATTTTTTGCTTTTTCCTGCTCCTCTTAGCATGATAAAGAAGATTCAAAGAGAGTGAGATGCCAGCTCCTTTCATTCAGTCAGTACCTTCAATCATTTCTGGACGTTTTTCAATGGCAAAAATCAATGAATATTGTAAATGCACAAACAGTAATTTCTCCGCATTGCAAGGTGCAATTCTGAAATTTTTTGCTTTTTCCCGCTCCTCTTAGCATGATAAAGAAGATTCAAAGAGAGTGAGGTGCCAGCTCCTTTCATTCAGTCAGTAGCTTCAAACATTTCTGGTATATGAATTACATGTTTTTCAATGGCAAAAATCAATGAATATTGTAAATGCACAAACAGTAATTTCTCCGCATTGCAAGGTGCAATTCTGAAATTTTTTGCTTTTTCCTGCTCCTCTTAGCATGATAAAGAAGATTCAAAGAGAGTGAGATGCCAGCTCCTTTCATTCAGTCAGTAGCTTCAATCATTTCTGGACGTTTTTCAATGGCAAAAATCAATGAATATTGTAAATGCACAAACAGTAATTTCTCCGCATTGCAAGGTGCAATTCTGAAATTTTTTGCTTTTTCCTGCTCCTCTTAGCATGATAAAGAAGATTCAAAGAGAGTGAGATGCCAGCTCCTTTCATTCAGTCAGTAGCTTCAATCATTTCTGGACGTTTTTCAATGGCAAAAATCAATGAATATTGTAAATGCACAAAAAGTAATTTCTCCGCATTGCAAGGTGCAATTCTGAAATTTTTTGCTTTTTCCTGCTCCTCTTAGCATGATAAAGAAGATTCAAAGAGAGTGAGATGCCAGCTCCTTTCATTCAGTCAGTAGCTTCAAACATTTCTGGTATATGAATAACATGATGTTTTTCAATGGCAAAAATCAATGAATATTGTAAATGCACAAACAGTAATTTCTCCGCATTGCAAGGTGCAAGTCTGAAATTTTTTGCTTTTTCCTGCTCCTCTTAGCATGATAAAAAAGATTCAAAGAGAGTGAGATGGCAGCTACTTTCATTCAGTCAGTAGCTTCAATCATTTCTGGACGTTTTTCAATGGTAAAAATCAATGAATATTGTAAATGCACAAACAGTAATTTCTCCACATTGCAAGGTGCAATTCTGAAATTTTTTGCTTTTTCCTGCTCCTCTTAGCATGATAAAGAAGATTCAAAGAGAGTGAGATGCCAGCTCCTTTCATTCAGTCAGTAGCTTCAAACATTTCTGGTATATGAATAACATGATGTTTTTCAATGGCAAAAATCAATGAATATTGTAAATGCACAAACAGTAATTTCTCCGCATTGCAAGGTGCAATTCTGAAATTTCTTGCTTTTTCCTGCTCCTCTTAGCATGATAAAGAAGATTCAAAGAGAGTGAGATGCCAGCTCCTTTCATTCAGTCAGTAGCTTCAATCATTTCTGGTATATGAATAACATGATGTTTTTCAATGGCAAAAATCAATGAATATTGTAAATGCACAAACAGTAATTTCTCCGCATTGCAAGGTGCAATTCTGAAATTTTTTGCTTTTTCCTGCTCCTCTTAGCATGATAAAGAAGATTCAAAGAGAGTGAGATGCCAGCTCCTTTCATTCAGTCAGTAGCTTCAATCATTTCTGGACTTTTTTCAACGGCAAAAATCAATGAATATTGTAAATGCACAAACAGTAATTTCTCCGCATTGCAAGGTGCAATTCTGAAATTTTTTGCTTTTTCCTGCTCCTCTTAGCATGATAAAGAAGATTCAAAGAGAGTGAGATGCCAGCTCCTTTCATTCAGTCAGTAGCTTCAAACATTTCTGGTATATGAATAACATGATGTTTTTCAATGGCAAAAATCAATGAATATTGTAAATGCACAAACAGTAATTTCTCCACATTGCAAGGTGCAATTCTGAAATTTTTTGCTTTTTCCTGCTCCTCTTAGCATGATAAAGAAGATTCAAAGAGAGTGAGATGCCAGCTCCTTTCATTCAGTCAGTAGCTTCAATCATTTCTGGATGTTTTTCAATGGCAAAAATCAATGAATATTGTAAATGCACAAACTGTAATTTCTCCGCATTGCAAGGTGCAATTCTGAAATTTTTTGCTTTTTCCTGCTCCTCTTAGCATGATAAAGAAGATTCAAAGAGAGTGAGATGCCAGCTCCTTTCATTCAGTCAGTAGCTTCAATCATTTCTGGACGTTTTTCAATGGCAAAAATCAATGAATATTGTAAATGCACAAACAGTAATTTCTCCGCATTGCAAGGTGCAATTCTGAAATTTTTTGCTTTTTCCTGCTCCTCTTAGCATGATAAAGAAGATTCAAAGAGAGTGAGATGCCAGCTCCTTTCATTCAGTCAGTACCTTCAATCATTTCTGGACGTTTTTCAATGGCAAAAATCAATGAATATTGTAAATGCACAAACAGTAATTTTTCCGCATTGCAAGGTGCAATTCTGAAATTTTTTGCTTTTTCCCGCTCCTCTTAGCATGATAAAGAAGATTCAAAGAGAGTGAGGTGCCAGCTCCTTTCATTCAGTCAGTAGCTTCAAACATTTCTGGTATATGAATAACATGTTTTTCAATGGCAAAAATCAATGAATATTGTAAATGCACAAACAGTAATTTCTCCGCATTGCAAGGTGCAATTCTGAAATTTTTTGCTTTTTCCTGCTCCTCTTAGCATGATAAAGAAGATTCAAAGAGAGTGAGATGCCAGCTCCTTTCATTCAGTCAGTAGCTTCAATCATTTCTGGACGTTTTTCAATGGCAAAAATCAATGAATATTGTAAATGCACAAACAGTAATTTCTCCGCATTGCAAGGTGCAATTCTGAAATTTTTTGCTTTTTCCTGCTCCTCTTAGCATGATAAAGAAGATTCAAAGAGAGTGAGATGCCAGCTCCTTTCATTCAGTCAGTAGCTTCAAACATTTCTGGTATATGAATAACATGATGTTTTTCAATGGCAAAAATCAATGAATATTGTAAATGCACAAACAGTAATTTCTCCGCATTGCAAGGTGCAATTCTGAAATTTCTTGCTTTTTCCTGCTCCTCTTAGCATGATAAAGAAGATTCAAAGAGAGTGAGATGCCAGCTCCTTTCATTCAGTCAGTAGCTTCAATCATTTCTGGTATATGAATAACATGATGTTTTTCAATGGCAAAAATCAATGAATATTGTAAATGCACAAACAGTAATTTCTCCGCATTGCAAGGTGCAATTCTGAAATTTTTTGCTTTTTCCTGCTCCTCTTAGCATGATAAAGAAGATTCAAAGAGAGTGAGATGCCAGCTCCTTTCATTCAGTCAGTAGCTTCAATCATTTCTGGACTTTTTTCAACGGCAAAAATCAATGAATATTGTAAATGCACAAACAGTAATTTCTCCGCATTGCAAGGTGCAATTCTGAAATTTTTTGCTTTTTCCTGCTCCTCTTAGCATGATAAAGAAGATTCAAAGAGAGTGAGATGCCAGCTCCTTTCATTCAGTCAGTAGCTTCAATCATTTCTGGACGTTTTTCAATGGCAAAAATCAATGTATATTGTAAATGCACAAACAGTAATTTCTCCGCATTGCAAGGTGCAATTCTGAAATTTTTTGCTTTTTCCTGCTCCTCTTAGCATGATAAAGAAGATTCAAAGAGAGTGAGATGCCAGCTCCTTTCATTCAGTCAGTAGCTTCAATCATTTCTGGACGTTTTTCAATGGCAAAAATCAATGTATATTGTAAATGCACAAACAGTAATTTCTCCGCATTGCAAGGTGCAATTCTGAAATTTTTTGCTTTTTCCTGCTCCTCTTAGCATGATAAAGAAGATTCAAAGAGAGTGAGATGCCAGCTCCTTTCATTCAGTCAGTAGCTTCAATCATTTCTGGACGTTTTTCAATGGCAAAAATCAATGAATATTGTAAATGCACAAACAGTAATTTCTCCGCATTGCCAGGTGCAATTCTGAAATTTTTTGCTTTTTCCTGCTCCTCTTAGAATGATAAAGAAGATTCAAAGAGAGTGAGATGCCAGCTCCTTTCATTCAGTCAGTACCTTCAATCATTTCTGGACGTTTTTCAATGGCAAAAATCAATGAATATTGTAAATGCACAAACAGTAATTTCTCCGCATTGCAAGGTGCAATTCTGAAATTTTTTGCTTTTTCCTGCTCCTCTTAGCATGATAAAGAAGATTCAAAGAGAGTGAGATGCCAGTTCCTTTCATTCAGTCAGTAGCTTCAAACATTTCTGGTATATGAATAACATGATGTTTTTCAATGGCAAAAATCAATGAATATTGTAAATGCACAAACAGTAATTTCTCCGCATTGCAAGGTGCAAGTCTGAAATTTTTTGCTTTTTCCTGCTCCTCTTAGCATGATAAAGAAGATTCAAAGAGAGTGAGATGCCAGCTCCTTTCATTCAGTCAGTAGCTTCAAACATTTCTGGTATATGAATAACATGATGTTTTTCAATGGCAAAAATCAATGAATATTGTAAATGCACAAACAGTAATTTCTCCGCATTGCAAGGTGCAAGTCTGAAATTTTTTGCTTTTTCCTGCTCCTCTTAGCATGATAAAGAAGATTCAAAGAGAGTGAGATGCCAGCTACTTTCATTCAGTCAGTAGCTTCAATCATTTCTGGACGTTTTTCAATGGTAAAAATCAATGAATATTGTAAATGCACAAACAGTAATTTCTCCACATTGCAAGGTGCAATTCTGAAATTTTTTGCTTTATCCTGCTCCTCTTAGCATGATAAAGAAGATTCAAAGAGATTGAGATGCCAGCTCCTTTCATTCAGTCAGTAGCTTCAAACATTTCTGGTATATGAATAACATGATGTTTTTCAATGGCAAAAATCAATGAATATTGTAAATGCACAAACAGTAATTTCTCCGCATTGCAAGGTGCAATTCTGAAATTTTTTGCTTTTTCCTGCTCCTCTTAGCATGATAAAGAAGATTCAAAGAGAGTGAGATGCCAGCTCCTTTCATTCAGTCAGTAGCTTCAAACATTTCTGGTATATGAATAACATGATGTTTTTCAATGGCAAAAATCAATGAATATTGTAAATGCACAAACAGTAATTTCTCCGCATTGCAAGGTGCAAGTCTGAAATTTTTTGCTTTTTCCTGCTCCTCTTAGCATGATAAAGAAGATTCAAAGAGAGTGAGATGCCAGCTACTTTCATTCAGTCAGTAGCTTCAATCATTTCTGGACGTTTTTCAATGGTAAAAATCAATGAATATTGTAAATGCACAAACAGTAATTTCTCCACATTGCAAGGTGCAATTCTAAAATTTTTTGCTTTTTCCTGCTCCTCTTAGCATGATAAAGAAGATTCAAAGAGAGTGAGATGCCAGCTCCTTTCATTCAGTCAGTAGCTTCAAACATTTCTGGTATATGAATAACATGATGTTTTTCAATGGCAAAAATCAATGAATATTGTAAATGCACAAACAGTAATTTCTCCGCATTGCAAGGTGCAATTCTGAAATTTTTTGCTTTTTCCTGCTCCTCTTAGCATGATAAAGAAGATTCAAAGAGAGTGAGATGCCAGCTCCTTTCATTCAGTCAGTAGCTTCAAACATTTCTGGTATATGAATAACATGATGTTTTTCAATGGCAAAAATCAATGAATATTGTAAATGCACAAACAGTAATTTCTCCGCATTGCAAGGTGCAAGTCTGAAATTTTTTGCTTTTTCCTGCTCCTCTTAGCATGATAAAGAAAATTCAAAGAGAGTGAGATGCCAGCTACTTTCATTCAGTCAGTAGCTTCAATCATTTCTGGACGTTTTTCAATGGTAAAAATCAATGAATATTGTAAACGCACAAACAGTAATTTCTCCACATTGCAAGGTGCAATTCTGAAATTTTTTGCTTTTTCCTGCTCCTCTTAGCATGATAAAGAAGATTCAAAGAGAGTGAGATGCCAGCTCCTTTCATTCAGTCAGTAGCTTCAAACATTTCTGGTATATAAATAACATGATGTTTTTCAATGGCAAAAATCAATGAATATTGTAAATGCACAAACAGTAATTTCTCCGCATTGCAAGTTGCAATTCTGAAATTTTTTGCTTTTTCCTGTTCCTCTTAGCATGATAAAGAAGATTCAAAGAGAGTGAGATGCCAGCTCCTTTCATTCAGTCAGTAGCTTCAATCATTTCTGGACGTTTCTCAATGGCAAAAATCAATGAATATTGTAAATGCACAAACTGTAATTTCTCCGCATTGCAAGGTGCAATTCTGAAATTTTTTGCTTTTTCCTGCTCCTCTTAGCATGATAAAGAAGATTCAAAGAGAGTGAGATGCCAGCTCCTTTCATTCAGTCAGTAGCTTCAATCATTTCTGGACGTTTTTCAATGGCAAAAATCAATGAATATTGTAAATGCACAAACAGTAATTTCTCCGCATTGCAAGGTGCAATTCTGAAATTTTTTGCTTTTTCCTGCTCCTCTTAGCATGATAAAGAAGATTCAAAGAGAGTGAGATGCCAGCTCCTTTCATTCAGTCAGTACCTTCAATCATTTCTGGACGTTTTTCAATGGCAAAAATCAATGAATATTGTAAATGCACAAACAGTAATTTCTCCGCATTGCAAGGTGCAATTCTGAAATTTTTTGCTTTTTCCCGCTCCTCTTAGCATGATAAAGAAGATTCAAAGAGAGTGAGGTGCCAGCTCCTTTCATTCAGTCAGTAGCTTCAAACATTTCTGGTATATGAATTACATGTTTTTCAATGGCAAAAATCAATGAATATTGTAAATGCACAAACAGTAATTTCTCCGCATTGCAAGGTGCAATTCTGAAATTTTTTGCTTTTTCCTGCTCCTCTTAGCATGATAAAGAAGATTCAAAGAGAGTGAGATGCCAGCTCCTTTCATTCAGTCAGTAGCTTCAATCATTTCTGGACGTTTTTCAATGGCAAAAATCAATGAATATTGTAAATGCACAAACAGTAATTTCTCCGCATTGCAAGGTGCAATTCTGAAATTTTTTGCTTTTTCCTGCTCCTCTTAGCATGATAAAGAAGATTCAAAGAGAGTGAGATGCCAGCTCCTTTCATTCAGTCAGTAGCTTCAATCATTTCTGGACGTTTTTCAATGGCAAAAATCAATGAATATTGTAAATGCACAAAAAGTAATTTCTCCGCATTGCAAGGTGCAATTCTGAAATTTTTTGCTTTTTCCTGCTCCTCTTAGCATGATAAAGAAGATTCAAAGAGAGTGAGATGCCAGCTCCTTTCATTCAGTCAGTAGCTTCAAACATTTCTGGTATATGAATAACATGATGTTTTTCAATGGCAAAAATCAATGAATATTGTAAATGCACAAACAGTAATTTCTCCGCATTGCAAGGTGCAAGTCTGAAATTTTTTGCTTTTTCCTGCTCCTCTTAGCATGATAAAAAAGATTCAAAGAGAGTGAGATGGCAGCTACTTTCATTCAGTCAGTAGCTTCAATCATTTCTGGACGTTTTTCAATGGTAAAAATCAATGAATATTGTAAATGCACAAACAGTAATTTCTCCACATTGCAAGGTGCAATTCTGAAATTTTTTGCTTTTTCCTGCTCCTCTTAGCATGATAAAGAAGATTCAAAGAGAGTGAGATGCCAGCTCCTTTCATTCAGTCAGTAGCTTCAAACATTTCTGGTATATGAATAACATGATGTTTTTCAATGGCAAAAATCAATGAATATTGTAAATGCACAAACAGTAATTTCTCCGCATTGCAAGGTGCAATTCTGAAATTTCTTGCTTTTTCCTGCTCCTCTTAGCATGATAAAGAAGATTCAAAGAGAGTGAGATGCCAGCTCCTTTCATTCAGTCAGTAGCTTCAATCATTTCTGGTATATGAATAACATGATGTTTTTCAATGGCAAAAATCAATGAATATTGTAAATGCACAAACAGTAATTTCTCCGCATTGCAAGGTGCAATTCTGAAATTTTTTGCTTTTTCCTGCTCCTCTTAGCATGATAAAGAAGATTCAAAGAGAGTGAGATGCCAGCTCCTTTCATTCAGTCAGTAGCTTCAATCATTTCTGGACGTTTTTCAATGGCAAAAATCAATGTATATTGTAAATGCACAAACAGTAATTTCTCCGCATTGCAAGGTGCAATTCTGAAATTTTTTGCTTTTTCCTGCTCCTCTTAGCATGATAAAGAAGATTCAAAGAGAGTGAGATGCCAGCTCCTTTCATTCAGTCAGTAGCTTCAATCATTTCTGGACGTTTTTCAATGGCAAAAATCAATGAATATTGTAAATGCACAAACAGTAATTTCTCCGCATTGCAAGGTGCAATTCTGAAATTTTTTGCTTTTTCCTGCTCCTCTTAGCATGATAAAGAAGATTCAAAGAGAGTGAGATGCCAGCTCCTTTCATTCAGTCAGTAGCTTCAAACATTTCTGGTATATGAATAACATGATGTTTTTCAATGGCAAAAATCAATGAATTTTGTAAATGCACAAACAGCAATTTCTCCGCATTGCAAGGTGCAATTCTGAAATTTTTTGCTTTTTCCTGCTCTTCTTAGCATGATAAAGAAGATTCAAAGAGAGTGAGATGCCAGCTCCTTTCATTCAGTCAGTAGCTTCAATCATTTCTGGACGTTTTTCAATGGCAAAAATCAATGAATATTGTAAATGCACAAACAGTAATTTCTCCGCATTGCGAGGTGCAATTCTGAAATTTTTTGCTTTTTCCTGCTCCTCTTAGCATGATAAAGAAGATTCAAAGAGAGTGAGATGCCAGCTCCTTTCATTCAGTCAGTAGCTTCAATCATTTCTGGTATGTGAATAACATGATGTTTTTCAATGGCAAAAATCAATGAATATTGTAAATGCACAAACAGTAATTTCTCCGCATTGCAAGGTGCAATTCTGAAATGTTTTGCTTTTTCCTGCTCCTCTTAGCATGATAAAGAAGATTCAAAGAGAGTGAGATGCCAGCTCCTTTCATTCAGTCAGTAGCTTCAATCATTTCTGGTATATGAATAACATGATGTTTTTCAATGGCAAAAATCAATGAATATTGTAAATGCACAAACAGTAATTTATTCGCATTGCAAGGTGCAATTCTGAAATTTTTGGTTTTTCCTGCTCCTCTTAGCATGATAAAGAAGATTCAAAGAGAGTGAGATGCCAGCTCCTTTCATTCAGTCAGTAGCTTCAAACATTTCTGGTATATGAATAACATGATGTTTTTCAATGGCAAAAATCAATGAATATTGTAAATGCACAAACAGTAATTTCTCCGCATTGCAAGGTGCAATTCTGAAATTTTTTGCCTTTTCCTGCTCCTCTTAGCATGATAAAGAAGATTCAAAGAGAGTGAGATGCCAGCTCCTTTCATTCAGTCAGTAGCTTCAATCATTTCTGGACGTTTTTCAATGGCAAAAATCAATGAATATTGTAAATGCACAAACAGTAATTTCTCCGCATTGCAAGGTGCAATTCTGAAATTTTTTGCTTTTTCCTGCTCCTCTTAGCATGATAAAGAAGATTCAAAGAGAGTGAGATTCCAGCTCCTTTCATTCAGTCAGTAGCTTCAAACATTTCTGGTATATGAATAACATGATGTTTTTCAATGGCAAAAATCAATGAATATTGTAAATGCACAAACAGTAATTTCTCCGCATTGCAAGGTGCAATTCTGAAATTTTTTGCTTTTTCCTGCTCCTCTTAGCATGATAAAGAAGATTCAAAGAGAGTGAGATGCCAGCTCCTTTCATTCAGTCAGTAGCTTCAATCATTTCTGGACGTTTTTCAATGGCAAAAATCAATGAATATTGTAAATGCACAAACAGTAATTTCTCCGCATTGCAAGGTGCAATTCTGAAATTTTTTGCTTTTTCCTGCTCCTCTTAGCATGATAAAGAAGATTCAAAGAGAGTGAGGTGCCAGCTCCTTTCATTCAGTCAGTAGCTTCAATAATTTCTGGTATATGAATAACATGATGTTTTTCAATGGCAAAAATCAATGAATATTGTAAATGCACAAACAGTAATTTCTCCGCATTGCAAGGTGCAATTCTGAAATTTTTTGCTTTTTCCTGCTCCTCTTAGCATGATAAAGAAGATTCAAAGAGAGTGAGATGCCAGCTCCTTTCATTCAGTCAGTAGCTTCAATCATTTCTGGACGTTTTTCAATGGCAAAAATCAATGAATATTGTAAATGCACAAACAGTAATTTCTCCGCATTGCAAGGTGCAATTCTGAAATTTTTTGCTTTTTCCTGCTCCTCTTAGCATGATAAAGAAGATTCAAAGAGAGTGACATGCCAGCTCCTTTCATTCAGTCAGTAGCTTCAAACATTTCTGGTATATGAATAACATGATGTTTTTCAATGGCAAAAATCAATGAATATTGTAAATGCACAAACAGTAATTTCTCCGCATTGCAAGGTGCAATTCTGAAATTTTTTGCTTTTTCCTGCTCCTCTTAGCATGATAAAGAAGATTCAAAGAGAGTGAGATGCCAGCTCCTTTCATTCAGTCAGTAGCTTCAATCATTTCTGGACGTTTTTCAATGGCAAAAATCAATGAATATTGTAAATGCACAAACAGTAATTTCTCCGCATTGCAAGGTGCAATTCTGAAATTTTTTGCTTTTTCCTGCTCCTCTTAGCATGATAAAGAAGATTCAAAGAGAGTGAGATGCCAGCTCCTTTCATTCACTCAGTAGCTTCAATCATTTTTGGTATATGAATAACATGATGTTTTTCAATGGCAAAAATCAATGAATATTGTAAATGCACAAACAGTAATTTCTCCGCATTGCAAGGTGCAATTCTGAAATTTTTTGCTTTTTCCTGCTCCTCTTAGCATGATAAAGAAGATTCAAAGAGAGTGAGATGCCAGCTCCTTTCATTCAGTCAGTAGCTTCAATCATTTCTGGACGTTTTTCAACGGCAAAAATCAATGAATATTGTAAATGCACAAACAGTAATTTCTCCGCATTGCAAGGTGTAATTCTGAAATTTTTTGCTTTTTCCTGCTCCTCTTAGCATGATAAAGAAGATTCAAAGAGAGTGAGATGCCAGCTCCTTTCATTCAGTCGGTAGGTTCAATCATTTCTGGACGTTTTTCAATGGCAAAAATCAATGAATATTGTAAATGCACAAACAGTAATTTCTCCGCATTGCAAGGTGCAATTCTGAAATTTTTTGCTTTTTCCTGCTCCTCTTAGCATGATAAAGAAGATTCAAAGAGAGTGAGATGCCAGCTCCTTTCATTCAGTCAGTAGCTTCAATCATTTCTGGACGTTTTTCAATGGCAAAAATCAATGAATATTGTAAATGCACAAACAGTAATTTCTCCGCATTGCAAGGTGCAATTCTGAAATTTTTTGCTTTTTCCTGCTCCTCTTAGCATGATAAAGAAGATTCAAAGAGAGTGAGATGCCAGCTCCTTTCATTCAGTCAGCAGCTTCAATCATTTCTGGACGTTTTTCAATGGCAAAAATCAATGTATATTGTAAATGCACAAACAGTAATTTCTCCGCATTGCAAGGTGCAATTCTGAAATTTTTTGCTTTTTCCTGCTCCTCTTAGCATGATAAAGAAGATTCAAAGAGAGTGAGATGCCAGCTCCTTTCATTCAGTCAGTAGCTTCAATCATTTCTGGACGTTTTTCAATGGCAAAAATCAATGTATATTGTAAATGCACAAACAGTAATTTCTCCGCATTGCAAGGTGCAATTCTGAAATTTTTTGCTTTTTCCTGCTCCTCTTAGCATGATAAAGAAGATTCAAAGAGAGTGAGATGCCAGCTCCTTTCATTCAGTCAGTAGCTTCAATCATTTCTGGACGTTTTTCAATGGCAAAAATCAATGAATATTGTAAATGCACAAACAGTAATTTCTCCGCATTGCAAGGTGCAATTCTGAAATTTTTTGCTTTTTCCTGCTCCTCTTAGCATGATAAAGAAGATTCAAAGAGAGTGAGATGCCAGCTCCTTTCATTCAGTCAGTAGCTTCAAACATTTTTGGTATATGAATAACATGATGTTTTTCAATGGCAAAAATCAATGAATTTTGTAAATGCACAAACAGCAATTTCTCCGCATTGCAAGGTGCAATTCTGAAATTTTTTGCTTTTTCCTGCTCCTCTTAGCATGATAAAGAAGATTCAAAGAGAGTGAGATGCCAGCTCCTTTCATTCAGTCAGTAGCTTCAATCATTTCTGGACGTTTTTCAATGGCAAAAATCAATGAATATTGTAAATGCACAAACAGTAATTTCTCCGCATTGCGAGGTGCAATTCTGAAATTTTTTGCTTTTTCCTGCTCCTCTTAGCATGATAAAGAAGATTCAAAGAGAGTGAGATGCCAGCTCCTTTCATTCAGTCAGTAGCTTCAATCATTTCTGGTATATGAATAACATGATGTTTTTCAATGGCAAAAATCAATGAATATTGTAAATGCACAAACAGTAATTTCTCCGCATTGCAAGGTGCAATTCTGAAATTTTTTGCTTTTTCCTGCTCCTCTTAGCATGATAAAGAAGATTCAAAGAGAGTGAGATGCCAGCTCCTTTCATTCAGTCAGTAGCTTCAATCATTTCTGGTATATGAATAACATGATGTTTTTCAATGGCAAAAATCAATGAATATTGTAAATGCACAAACAGTAATTTATTCGCATTGCAAGGTGCAATTCTGAAATTTTTTGCTTTTTCCTGCTCCTCTTAGCATGATAAAGAAGATTCAAAGAGAGTGAGATGCCAGCTCCTTTCATTCAGTCAGTAGCTTCAAACATTTCTGGTATATGAATAACATGATGTTTTTCAATGGCAAAAATCAATGAATATTGTAAATGCACAAACAGTAATTTCTCCGCATTGCAAGGTGCAATTCTGAAATTTTTTGCCTTTTCCTGCTCCTCTTAGCATGATAAAGAAGATTCAAAGAGAGTGAGATGCCAGCTCCTTTCATTCAGTCAGTAGCTTCAATCATTTCTGGACGTTTTTCAATGGCAAAAATCAATGAATATTGTAAATGCACAAACAGTAATTTATTCGCATTGCAAGGTGCAATTCTGAAATTTTTTGCTTTTTCCTGCTCCTCTTAGCATGATAAAGAAGATTCAAAGAGAGTGAGATGCCAGCTCCTTTCATTCAGTCAGTAGCTTCAAACATTTCTGGTATATGAATAACATGATGTTTTTCAATGGCAAAAATCAATGAATATTGTAAATGCACAAACAGTAATTTCTCCGCATTGCAAGGTGCAATTCTGAAATTTTTTGCCTTTTCCTGCTCCTCTTAGCATGATAAAGAAGATTCAAAGAGAGTGAGATGCCAGCTCCTTTCATTCAGTCAGTAGCTTCAATCATTTCTGGACGTTTTTCAATGGCAAAAATCAATGAATATTGTAAATGCACAAACAGTAATTTCTCCGCATTGCAAGGTGCAATTCTGAAATTTTTTGCTTTTTCCTGCTCCTCTTAGCATGATAAAGAAGATTCAAAGAGAGTGAGATGCCAGCTCCTTTCATTCAGTCAGTAGCTTCAAACATTTCTGGTATATGAATAACATGATGTTTTTCAATGGCAAAAATCAATGAATATTGTAAATGCACAAACAGTAATTTCTCCGCATTGCAAGGTGCAATTCTGAAATTTTTTGCTTTTTCCTGCTCCTCTTAGCATGATAAAGAAGATTCAAAGAGAGTGAGATGCCAGCTCCTTTCATTCAGTCAGTAGCTTCAATCATTTCTGGACGTTTTTCAATGGCATAAATCAATGAATATTGTAAATGCACAAACAGTAATTTCTCCGCATTGCAATGTGCAATTCTGAAATTTTTTGCTTTTTCCTGATCCTCTTAGCATGATAAAGAAGATTCAAAGAGAGTGAGATGCCAGCTCCTTTCATTCAGTCAGTAGCTTCAATCATTTCTGGTATATGAATAACATGATGTTTTTCAATGGCAAAAATCAATGAATATTGTAAATGCACAAACAGTAATTTCTCCGCATTGCAAGGTGCAATTCTGAAATTTTTTGCTTTTTCCTGCTCCTCTTAGCATGATAAAGAAGATTCAAAGAGAGTGAGATGCCAGCTCCTTTCATTCAGTCAGTAGCTTCAATCATTTCTGGACGTTTTTCAATGGCAAAAATCAATGAATATTGTAAATGCACAAACAGTAATTTCTCCGCATTGCAAGGTGCAATTCTGAAATTTTTTGCTTTTTCCTGCTCCTTTTAGCATGATAAAGAAGATTCAAAGAGAGTGACATGCCAGCTCCTTTCATTCAGTCAGTAGCTTCAAACATTTCTGGTATATGAATAACATGATGTTTTTCAATGGCAAAAATCAATGAATATTGTAAATGCACAAACAGTAATTTCTCCGCATTGCAAGGAGCAATTCTGAATTTTTTTGCATTTTCCTGCTCCTCTTAGCATGATAAAGAAGATTCAAAGAGAGTGAGATGCCAGCTCCTTTCATTCAGTCAGTAGCTTCAATCATTTCTGGACGTTTTTCAATGGCAAAAATCAATGAATATTGTAAATGCACAAACAGTAATTTCTCCGCATTGCAAGGTGCAATTCTGAAATTTTTTGCTTTTTCCTGCTCCTCTTAGCATGATAAAGAAGATTCAAAGAGAGTGAGATGCCAGCTCCTTTCATTCAGTCAGTAGCTTCAAACATTTCTGGACGTTTTTCAATGGCAAAAATCAATGAATATTGTAAATGCACAAACAGTAATTTCTCCGCATTTCAAGGTGCAATTCTGAAATTTTTTGCTTTTTCCTGCTCCTCTTAGCATGATAAAGAAGATTCAAAGAGAGTGAGATGCCAGCTCCTTTCATTCAGTCAGTAGCTTCAATCATTTCTGGTATATGAATAACATGATGTTTAACAATGGCAAAAATCAATGAATATTGTAAATGCACAAACAGTAATTTCTCCGCATTGCAAGGTGCAATTCTGAAATTTTTTGCTTTTTCCTGCTCCTCTTAGCATGATAAAGAAGATTCAAAGAGAGTGAGATGCCAGCTCCTTTCATTCAGTCAGTAGCTTCAATCATTTCTGGATGTTTTTCAATGGCAAAAATCAATGAATATTGTAAATGCACAAACAGTAATTTCTCCGCATTGCAAGGTGCAATTCTGAAATTTTTTGCTTTTTCCTGCTCCTCTTAGCATGATAAAGAAGATTCAAAGAGAGTGAGATGCCAGCTCCTTTCATTCAGTCAGTAGCTTCAATCATTTCTGGACGTTTTTCAATGGCAAAAATCAATGAATATTGTAAATGCACAAACAGTAATTTCTCCGCATTGCAAGGTGCAATTCTGAAATTTTTTGCTTTTTCCTGCTCCTCTTAGCATGATAAAGAAGATTCAAAGAGAGTGAGATGCCAGCTCCTTTCATTCAGTCAGTAGCTTCAATCATTTCTGGACGTTTTTCAATGGCAAAAATCAATGAATATTGTAAATGCACAAACAGTAATTTCTCCGCATTGCAAGGTGCAATTCTGAAATTTTTTGCTTTTTCCTGCTCCTTTTAGCATGATAAAGAAGATTCAAAGAGAGTGACATGCCAGCTCCTTTCATTCAGTCAGTAGCTTCAAACATTTCTGGTATATGAATAACATGATGTTTTTCAATGGCAAAAATCAATGAATATTGTAAATGCACAAACAGTAATTTCTCCGCATTGCAAGGAGCAATTCTGACTTTTTTTGCATTTTCCTGCTCCTCTTAGCATGATAAAGAAGATTCAAAGAGAGTGAGATGCCAGCTCCTTTCATTCAGTCAGTAGCTTCAATCATTTCTGGACGTTTTTCAATGGCAAAAATCAATGAATATTGTAAATGCACAAACAGTAATTTCTCCGCATTGCAAGGTGCAATTCTGAAATTTTTTGCTTTTTCCTGCTCCTCTTAGCATGATAAAGAAGATTCAAAGAGAGTGAGATGCCAGCTCCTTTCATTCAGTCAGTAGCTTCAAACATTTCTGGACGTTTTTCAATGGCAAAAATCAATGAATATTGTAAATGCACAAACAGTAATTTCTCCGCATTTCAAGGTGCAATTCTGAAATTTTTTGCTTTTTCCTGCTCCTCTTAGCATGATAAAGAAGATTCAAAGAGAGTGAGATGCCAGCTCCTTTCATTCAGTCAGTAGCTTCAATCATTTCTGGTATATGAATAACATGATGTTTAACAATGGCAAAAATCAATGAATATTGTAAATGCACAAACAGTAATTTCTCCGCATTGCAAGGTGCAATTCTGAAATTTTTTGCTTTTTCCTGCTCCTCTTAGCATGATAAAGAAGATTCAAAGAGAGTGAGATGCCAGCTCCTTTCATTCAGTCAGTAGCTTCAATCATTTCTGGATGTTTTTCAATGGCAAAAATCAATGAATATTGTAAATGCACAAACAGTAATTTCTCCGCATTGCAAGGTGCAATTCTGAAATTTTTTGCTTTTTCCTGCTCCTCTTAGCATGATAAAGAAGATTCAAAGAGAGTGAGATGCCAGCTCCTTTCATTCAGTCAGTAGCTTCAATCATTTCTGGACGTTTTTCAATGGCAAAAATCAATGAATATTGTAAATGCACAAACAGTAATTTCTCCGCATTGCAAGGTGCAATTCTGAAATTTTTTGCTTTTTCCTGCTCCTCTTAGCATGATAAAGAAGATTCAAAGAGAGTGAGATGCCAGCTCCTTTCATTCAGTCAGTAGCTTCAATCATTTCTGGACGTTTTTCAATGGCAAAAATCAATGAATATTGTAAATGCACAAACAGTAATTTCTCCGCATTGCAAGGTGCAATTCTGAAATTTTTTGCTTTTTCCTGCTCCTTTTAGCATGATAAAGAAGATTCAAAGAGAGTGACATGCCAGCTCCTTTCATTCAGTCAGTAGCTTCAAACATTTCTGGTATATGAATAACATGATGTTTTTCAATGGCAAAAATCAATGAATATTGTAAATGCACAAACAGTAATTTCTCCGCATTGCAAGGAGCAATTCTGAATTTTTTTGCATTTTCCTGCTCCTCTTAGCATGATAAAGAAGATTCAAAGAGAGTGAGATGCCAGCTCCTTTCATTCAGTCAGTAGCTTCAATCATTTCTGGACGTTTTTCAATGGCAAAAATCAATGAATATTGTAAATGCACAAACAGTAATTTCTCCGCATTGCAAGGTGCAATTCTGAAATTTTTTGCTTTTTCCTGCTCCTCTTAGCATGATAAAGAAGATTCAAAGAGAGTGAGATGCCAGCTCCTTTCATTCAGTCAGTAGCTTCAAACATTTCTGGACGTTTTTCAATGGCAAAAATCAATGAATATTGTAAATGCACAAACAGTAATTTCTCCGCATTTCAAGGTGCAATTCTGAAATTTTTTGCTTTTTCCTGCTCCTCTTAGCATGATAAAGAAGATTCAAAGAGAGTGAGATGCCAGCTCCTTTCATTCAGTCAGTAGCTTCAATCATTTCTGGTATATGAATAACATGATGTTTAACAATGGCAAAAATCAATGAATATTGTAAATGCACAAACAGTAATTTCTCCGCATTGCAAGGTGCAATTCTGAAATTTTTTGCTTTTTCCTGCTCCTCTTAGCATGATAAAGAAGATTCAAAGAGAGTGAGATGCCAGCTCCTTTCATTCAGTCAGTAGCTTCAATCATTTCTGGATGTTTTTCAATGGCAAAAATCAATGAATATTGTAAATGCACAAACAGTAATTTCTCCGCATTGCAAGGTGCAATTCTGAAATTTTTTGCTTTTTCCTGCTCCTCTTAGCATGATAAAGAAGATTCAAAGAGAGTGAGATGCCAGCTCCTTTCATTCAGTCAGTAGCTTCAATCATTTCTGGACGTTTTTCAATGGCAAAAATCAATGAATATTGTAAATGCACAAACAGTAATTTCTCCGCATTGCAAGGTGCAATTCTGAAATTTTTTGCTTTTTCCTGCTCCTCTTAGCATGATAAAGAAGATTCAAACAGAGTGAGATGCCAGCTCCTTTCATTCAGTCAGTAGCTTCAATCATTTCTGGACGTTTTTCAATGGCAAAAATCAATGAATATTGTAAATGCACAAACAGTAATTTCTCCGTATTGCAAGGTGCAATTCTGAAATTTTTTGCTTTTTCCTGCTCCTCTTAGCATGATAAAGAAGATTCAAAGAGAGTGAGATGCCAGCTCCTTTCATTCAGTCAGTAGCTTCAATCATTTCTGGACGTTTTTCAATGGCAAAAATCAATGAATATTGTAAATGCACAAGCAGTAATTTCTCCGCATTGCAAGGTGCAATTCTGAAATTTTTTGCTTTTTCCTGCTCCTCTTAGCATGATAAAGAAGATTCAAAGAGACTGAGATGCCAGCTCCTTTCATTCAGTCAGTAGCTTCAATCATTTCTGGACGTTTTTCAATGGCAAAAATCAATGAATATTGTAAATGCACAAACAGTAATTTCTCCGCATTGCAAGGTGCAATTCTGAAATTTTTTACTTTTTCCTGCTCCTCTTAGCATGAAAAAGAAGATTCAAAGAGAGTGAGATGCCAGCTCCTTTCATTCAGTCAGTAGCTTCAATCATTTCTGGTATATGAATAACATGATGTTTTTCAATGGCAAAAATCAATGAATATTGTAAATGCACAAACAGTAATTTCTCCGCATTGCAAGGTGCAATTCTGAAATTTTTTGCTTTTTCCTGCTCCTCTTAGCATGATAAAGAAGATTCAAAGAGAGTGAGATGCCAGCTCCTTTCATTCAGTCAGTAGCTTCAATCATTTCTGGACGTTTTTCAATGGCAAAAATCAATGAATATTGTAAATGCACAAACAGTAATTTCTCCGCATTGCAAGGTGCAATTCTGAAATTTTTTGCTTTTTCCTGCTCCTCTTAGCATGATAAAGAAGATTCAAAGAGAGTGAGATGCCAGCTCCTTTCATTCAGTCAGTAGCTTCAATCATTTCTGGTATATGAATAACATGATGTTTTTCAATGGCAAAAATCAATGAATATTGTAAATGCACAAACAGTAATTTCTCCGCATTGCAAGGTGCAATTCTGAAATTTTTTGCTTTTTCCTGCTCCTCTTAGCATGATAAAGAAGATTCAAAGAGAGTGAGATGCCAGCTCCTTTCATTCAGTCAGTAGCTTCAAACATTTCTGGACGTTTTTCAATGGCAAAAATCAATGAATATTGTAAATGCACAAACAGTAATTTCTCCGCATTGCAAGGTGCAATTCTGAAATTTTTTGCTTTTTCCTGCTCCTCTTAGCATGATAAAGAAGATTCAAAGAGAGTGAGATGCCAGCTCCTTTCATTCAGTCAGTAGCTTCAATCATTTCTGGTATATGAATAACATGATGTTTAACAATGGCAAAAATCAATGAATATTGTAAATGCACAAACAGTAATTTCTCCGCATTGCAAGGTGCAATTCTGAAATTTTTTGCTTTTTCCTGCTCCTCTTAGCATGATAAAGAAGATTCAAAGAGAGTGAGATGCCAGCTCCTTTCATTCAGTCAGTAGCTTCAATCATTTCTGGATGTTTTTCAATGGCAAAAATCAATGAATATTGTAAATGCACAAACAGTAATTTCTCCGCATTGCAAGGTGCAATTCTGAAATTTTTTGCTTTTTCCTGCTCCTCTTAGCATGATAAAGAAGATTCAAAGAGAGTGAGATGCCAGCTCCTTTCATTCAGTCAGTAGCTTCAATCATTTCTGGACGTTTTTCAACGGCAAAAATCAATGAATATTGTAAATGCACAAACAGTAATTTCTCCGCATTGCAAGGTGCAATTCTGAAATTTTTTGCTTTTTCCTGCTCCTCTTAGCATGATAAAGAAGATTCAAAGAGAGTGAGATGCCAGCTCCTTTCATTCAGTCAGTAGCTTCAATCATTTCTGGACGTTTTTCAATGGCAAAAATCAATGAATATTGTAAATGCACAAACAGTAATATCTCCGCATTGCAAGGTGCAATTCTGAAATTTTTTGCTTTTTCCTGCTCCTCTTAGCATGATAAAGAAGATTCAAAGAGAGTGAGATGCCAGCTCCTTTCATTCAGTCAGTAGCTTCAATCATTTCTGGACGTTTTTCAATGGCAAAAATCAATGAATATTGTAAATGCACAAACAGTAATTTCTCCGTATTGCAAGGTGCAATTCTGAAATTTTTTGCTTTTTCCTGCTCCTCTTAGCATGATAAAGAAGATTCAAAGAGAGTGAGATGCCAGCTCCTTTCATTCAGTCAGTAGCTTCAATCATTTCTGGACGTTTTTCAATGGCAAAAATCAATGAATATTGTAAATGCACAAGCAGTAATTTCTCCGCATTGCAAGGTGCAATTCTGAAATTTTTTGCTTTTTCCTGCTCCTCTTAGCATGATAAAGAAGATTCAAAGAGACTGAGATGCCAGCTCCTTTCATTCAGTCAGTAGCTTCAATCATTTCTGGACGTTTTTCAATGGCAAAAATCAATGAATATTGTAAATGCACAAACAGTAATTTCTCCGCATTGCAAGGTGCAATTCTGAAATTTTTTACTTTTTCCTGCTCCTCTTAGCATGAAAAAGAAGATTCAAAGAGAGTGAGATGCCAGCTCCTTTCATTCAGTCAGTAGCTTCAATCATTTCTGGTATATGAATAACATGATGTTTTTCAATGGCAAAAATCAATGAATATTGTAAATGCACAAACAGTAATTTCTCCGCATTGCAAGGTGCAATTCTGAATTTTTTTGCTTTTTCCTGCTCCTCTTAGCATGATAAAGAAGATTCAAAGAGAGTGAGATGCCAGCTCCTTTCATTCAGTCAGTAGCTTCAATCATTTCTGGACGTTTTTCAATGGCAAAAATCAATGAATATTGTAAATGCACAAACAGTAATTTCTCCGCATTGCAAGGTGCAATTCTGAAATTTTTTGCTTTTTCCTGCTCCTCTTAGCATGATAAAGAAGATTCAAAGAGAGTGAGATGCCAGCTCCTTTCATTCAGTCAGTAGCTTCAATCATTTCTGGTATATGAATAACATGATGTTTTTCAATGGCAAAAATCAATGAATATTGTAAATGCACAAACAGTAATTTCTCCGCATTGCAAGGTGCAATTCTGAAATTTTTTGCTTTTTCCTGCTCCTCTTAGCATGATAAAGAAGATTCAAAGAGAGTGAGATGCCAGCTCCTTTCATTCAGTCAGTAGCTTCAATCATTTCTGGTATATGAATAACATGATGTTTTTCAATGGCAAAAATCAATGAATATTGTAAATGCACAAACAGTAATTTCTCCGCATTGCAAGGTGCAATTCTGAAATTTTTTGCCTTTTCCTGCTCCTCTTAGCATGATAAAGAAGATTCAAAGAGAGTGAGATGCCAGCTCCTTTCATTCAGTCAGTAGCTTCAATCATTTCTGGACGTTTTTCAATGGCAAAAATCAATGAATATTGTAAATGCACAAACAGTAATTTCTCCGCATTGCAAGGTGCAATTCTGAAATTTTTTGCTTTTTCCTGCTCCTCTTAGCATGATAAAGAAGATTCAAAGAGAGTGAGATGCCAGCTCCTTTCATTCAGTCAGTAGCTTCAAACATTTCTGGTATATGAATAACATGATGTTTTTCAATGGCAAAAATCAATGAATATTGTAAATGCACAAACAGTAATTTCTCCGCATTGCAAGGTGCAATTCTGAAATTTTTTGCTTTTTCCTGCTCCTCTTAGCATGATAAAGAAGATTCAAAGAGAGTGAGATGCCAGCTCCTTTCATTCAGTCAGTAGCTTCAATCATTTCTGGACGTTTTTCAATGGCAAAAATCAATGAATATTGTAAATGCACAAACAGTAATTTCTCCGCATTGCAAGGTGCAATTCTGAAATTTTTTGCTTTTTCCTGCTCCTCTTAGCATGATAAAGAAGATTCAAAGAGAGTGAGATGCCAGCTCCTTTCATTCAGTCAGTAGCTTCAATCATTTCTGGTATATGAATAACATGATGTTTTTCAATGGCAAAAATAAATGAATATTGTAAATGCACAAACAGTAATTTCTCCGCATTGCAAGGTGCAATTCTGAAATTTTTTGCTTTTTCCTGCTCCTCTTAGCATGATAAAGAAGATTCAAAGAGAGTGAGATGCCAGCTCCTTTCATTCAGTCAGTAGCTTCAATCTTTTCTGGTATATGAATAACATGATGTTTTTCAATGGCAAAAATCAATGAATATTGTAAATGCACAAACAGTAATTTCTCCGCATTGCAAGGTGCAATTCTGAAATTTTTTGCCTTTTCCTGCTCCTCTTAGCATGATAAAGAAGATTCAAAGAGAGTGAGATGCCAGCTCCTTTCATTCAGTCAGTAGCTTCAATCATTTCTGGATGTTTTTCAATGGCAAAAATCAATGAATATTGTAAATGCACAAACAGTAATTTCTCCGCATTGCAAGGTGCAATTCTGAAATTTTTTGCTTTTTCCTGCTCCTCTTAGCATGATAAAGAAGATTCAAAGAGAGTGAGATGCCAGCTCCTTTCATTCAGTCAGTAGCTTCAATCATTTCTGGACGTTTTTCAATGGCAAAAATCAATGAATATTGTAAATGCACAAACAGTAATTTCTCCGCATTGCAAGGTGCAATTCTGAAATTTTTTGCTTTTTTCTGCTCCTCTTAGCATGATAAAGAAGATTCAAAGAGAGTGAGATGCCAGCTCCTTTCATTCAGTCAGTAGCTTCAATCATTTCTGGTATATGAATAACATGATGTTTTTCAATGGCAAAAATCAATGAATATTGTAAATGCACAAACAGTAATTTCTCCGCATTGCAAGGTGCAATTCTGAAATTTTTTGCTTTTTCCTGCTCCTCTTAGCATGATAAAGAAGATTCAAAGAGAGTGAGATGCCAGCTCCTTTCATTCAGTCAGTAGCTTCAATCATTTCTGGACGTTTTTCAATGGCAAAAATCAATGAATATTGTAAATGCACAAACAGTAATTTCTCCGCATTGCAAGGTGCAATTCTGAAATTTTTTGCTTTTTCCTGCTCCTCTTAGCATGATAAAGAAGATTCAAAGAGAGTGAGATGCCAGCTCCTTTCATTCAGTCAGTAGCTTCAATCATTTCTGGTATATGAATAACATGATGTTTTTCAATGGCAAAAATCAATGAATATTGTAAATGCACAAACAGTAATTTCTCCGCATTGCAAGGTGCAATTCTGAAATTTTTTGCTTTTTCCTGCTCCTCTTAGCATGATAAAGAAGATTCAAAGAGAGTGAGATGCCAGCTCCTTTAATTCAGTCAGTAGCTTCAATCATTTCTGGACGTTTTTCAATGGCAAAAATCAATGAATATTGTAAATGCACAAACAGTAATTTCTCCGCATTGCAAGGTGCAATTCTGAAATTTTTTGCTTTTTCCTGCTCCTCTTAGCATGATAAAGAAGATTCAAAGAGAGTGAGATGCCAGCTCCTTTCATTCAGTCAGTAGCTTCAAACATTTCTGGAATATGAATAACATGATGTTTTTCAATGGCAAAAATCAATGAATATTGTAAATGCACAAACAGTAATTTCTCCGCATTGCAAGGTGCAATTCTGAAATTTTTTGCTTTTTCCTGCTCCTCTTAGCATGATAAAGAAGATTCAAAGAGAGTGAGATGCCAGCTCCTTTCATTCAGTCAGTAGCTTCAATCATTTCTGGATGTTTTTCAATGGCAAAAATCAATGAATATTGTAAATGCACAAACAGTAATTTCTCCGCATTGCAAGGTGCAATTCTGAAATTTTTTGCTTTTTCCTGCTCCTCTTAGCATGATAAAGAAGATTCAAAGAGAGTGAGATGCCAGCTCCTTTCATTCAGTCAGTAGCTTCAATCATTTCTGGACGTTTTTCAATGGCAAAAATCAATGAATATTGTAAATGCACAAACAGTAATTTCTCCGCATTGCAAGGTGCAATTCTGAAATTTTTTGCTTTTTTCTGCTCCTCTTAGCATGATAAAGAAGATTCAAAGAGAGTGAGATGCCAGCTCCTTTCATTCAGTCAGTAGCTTCAATCATTTCTGGTATATGAATAACATGATGTTTTTCAATGGCAAAAATCAATGAATATTGTAAATGCACAAACAGTAATTTCTCCGCATTGCAAGGTGCAATTCTGAAATTTTTTGCTTTTTCCTGCTCCTCTTAGCATGATAAAGAAGATTCAAAGAGAGTGAGATGCCAGCTCCTTTAATTCAGTCAGTAGCTTCAATCATTTCTGGACGTTTTTCAATGGCAAAAATCAATGAATATTGTAAATGCACAAACAGTAATTTCTCCGCATTGCAAGGTGCAATTCTGAAATTTTTTGCTTTTTCCTGCTCCTCTTAGCATGATAAAGAAGATTCAAAGAGAGTGAGATGCCAGCTCCTTTCATTCAGTCAGTAGCTTCAAACATTTCTGGAATATGAATAACATGATGTTTTTCAATGGCAAAAATCAATGAATATTGTAAATGCACAAACAGTAATTTCTCCGCATTGCAAGGTGCAATTCTGAAATTTTTTGCTTTTTCCTGCTCCTCTTAGCATGATAAAGAAGATTCAAAGAGAGTGAGATGCCAGCTCCTTTCATTCAGTCAGTAGCTTCAATCATTTCTGGACGTTTTTCAATGGCAAAAATCAATGAATATTGTAAATGCACAAACAGTAATTTCTCCGCATTGCAAGGTGCAATTCTGAAATTTTTTGCTTTTTCCTGCTCCTCTTAGCATGATAAAGAAGATTCAAAGAGAATGAGATGCCAGCTCCTTTCATTCAGTCAGTAGCTTCAATCATTTCTGGACGTTTTTCAACGGCAAAAATCAATGAATATTGTAAATGCACAAACAGTAATTTCTCCGCATTGCAAGGTGCAATTCTGAAATTTTTTGCTTTTTCCTGCTCCTCTTAGCATGATAAAGAAGATTCAAAGAGAGTGAGATGCCAGCTCCTTTCATTCAGTCAGTAGCTTCAATCATTTCTGGACGTTTTTCAATAGCAAAAATCAATGAATATTGTAAATGCACAAACAGTAATTTCTCCGCATTGCAAGGTGCAATTCTGAAATTTTTTGCTTTTTCCTGCTCCTCTTAGCATGATAAAGAAGATTCAAAGAGAGTGAGATGCCAGCTCCTTTCATTCAGTCAGTAGCTTTAATCATTTCTGGACGTTTTTCAATGGCAAAAATCAATGAATATTGTAAATGCACAAACAGTAATTTCTCCGCATTGCAAGGTGCAATTCTGAAATTTTTTGCTTTTTCCTGCTCCTCTTAGCATGATAAAGAAGACTCAAAGAGAGTGAGATGCCAGCTCCTTTCATTCAGTCAGTAGCTTCAATCATTTCTGGACGTTTTTCAATGGCAAAAATCAATGAATATTGTAAATGCACAAGCAGTAATTTCTCCGCATTGCAAGGTGCAATTCTGAAATTTTTTGTTTTTCCTGCTCCTCTTAGCATGATAAAGAAGATTCAAAGAGAGTGAGATGCCAGCTCCTTTCATTCAGTCAGTAGCTTCAATCATTTCTGGACGTTTTTCAATGGCAAAAATCAATGAATATTGTAAATGCACAAACAGTAATTTCTCCGCATTGCAAGGTGCAATTCTGAAATTTTTTGCTTTTTCCTGCTCCTCTTAGCATGATAAAGAAGATTCAAAGAGAGTGAGATGCCAGCTCCTTTCATTCAGTCAGTAGCTTCAATCATTTCTGGTATATGAATAACATGATGTTTTTCAATGGCAAAAATAAATGAATATTGTAAATGCACAAACAGTAATTTCTCCGCATTGCAAGGTGCAATTCTGAAATTTTTTGCTTTTTCCTGCTCCTCTTAGCATGATAAAGAAGATTCAAAGAGAGTGAGATGCCAGCTCCTTTCATTCAGTCAGTAGCTTCAATCATTTCTGGTATATGAATAACATGATGTTTTTCAATGGCAAAAATCAATGAATATTGTAAATGCACAAACAGTAATTTCTCCGCATTGCAAGGTGCAATTCTGAAATTTTTTGCCTTTTCCTGCTCCTCTTAGCATGATAAAGAAGATTCAAAGAGAGTGAGATGCCAGCTCCTTTCATTCAGTCAGTAGCTTCAATCATTTCTGGATGTTTTTCAATGGCAAAAATCAATGAATATTGTAAATGCACAAACAGTAATTTCTCCGCATTGCAAGGTGCAATTCTGAAATTTTTTGCTTTTTCCTGCTCCTCTTAGCATGATAAAGAAGATTCAAAGAGAGTGAGATGCCAGCTCCTTTCATTCAGTCAGTAGCTTCAATCATTTCTGGACGTTTTTCAATGGCAAAAATCAATGAATATTGTAAATGCACAAACAGTAATTTCTCCGCATTGCAAGGTGCAATTCTGAAATTTTTTGCTTTTTTCTGCTCCTCTTAGCATGATAAAGAAGATTCAAAGAGAGTGAGATGCCAGCTCCTTTCATTCAGTCAGTAGCTTCAATCATTTCTGGTATATGAATAACATGATGTTTTTCAATGGCAAAAATCAATGAATATTGTAAATGCACAAACAGTAATTTCTCCGCATTGCAAGGTGCAATTCTGAAATTTTTTGCTTTTTCCTGCTCCTCTTAGCATGATAAAGAAGATTCAAAGAGAGTGAGATGCCAGCTCCTTTCATTCAGTCAGTAGCTTCAATCATTTCTGGACGTTTTTCAATGGCAAAAATCAATGAATATTGTAAATGCACAAACAGTAATTTCTCCGCATTGCAAGGTGCAATTCTGAAATTTTTTGCTTTTTCCTGCTCCTCTTAGCATGATAAAGAAGATTCAAAGAGAGTGAGATGCCAGCTCCTTTCATTCAGTCAGTAGCTTCAATCATTTCTGGTATATGAATAACATGATGTTTTTCAATGGCAAAAATCAATGAATATTGTAAATGCACAAACAGTAATTTCTCCGCATTGCAAGGTGCAATTCTGAAATTTTTTGCTTTTTCCTGCTCCTCTTAGCATGATAAAGAAGATTCAAAGAGAGTGAGATGCCAGCTCCTTTAATTCAGTCAGTAGCTTCAATCATTTCTGGACGTTTTTCAATGGCAAAAATCAATGAATATTGTAAATGCACAAACAGTAATTTCTCCGCATTGCAAGGTGCAATTCTGAAATTTTTTGCTTTTTCCTGCTCCTCTTAGCATGATAAAGAAGATTCAAAGAGAGTGAGATGCCAGCTCCTTTCATTCAGTCAGTAGCTTCAAACATTTCTGGAATATGAATAACATGATGTTTTTCAATGGCAAAAATCAATGAATATTGTAAATGCACAAACAGTAATTTCTCCGCATTGCAAGGTGCAATTCTGAAATTTTTTGCTTTTTCCTGCTCCTCTTAGCATGATAAAGAAGATTCAAAGAGAGTGAGATGCCAGCTCCTTTCATTCAGTCGGTAGCTTCAATCATTTCTGGATGTTTTTCAATGGCAAAAATCAATGAATATTGTAAATGCACAAACAGTAATTTCTCCGCATTGCAAGGTGCAATTCTGAAATTTTTTGCTTTTTCCTGCTCCTCTTAGCATGATAAAGAAGATTCAAAGAGAGTGAGATGCCAGCTCCTTTCATTCAGTCAGTAGCTTCAATCATTTCTGGACGTTTTTCAATGGCAAAAATCAATGAATATTGTAAATGCACAAACAGTAATTTCTCCGCATTGCAAGGTGCAATTCTGAAATTTTTTGCTTTTTTCTGCTCCTCTTAGCATGATAAAGAAGATTCAAAGAGAGTGAGATGCCAGCTCCTTTCATTCAGTCAGTAGCTTCAATCATTTCTGGTATATGAATAACATGATGTTTTTCAATGGCAAAAATCAATGAATATTGTAAATGCACAAACAGTAATTTCTCCGCATTGCAAGGTGCAATTCTGAATTTTTTTGCTTTTTCCTGCTCCTCTTAGCATGATAAAGAAGATTCAAAGAGAGTGAGATGCCAGCTCCTTTAATTCAGTCAGTAGCTTCAATCATTTGTGGACGTTTTTCAATGGCAAAAATCAATGAATATTGTAAATGCACAAACAGTAATTTCTCCGCATTGCAAGGTGCAATTCTGAAATTTTTTGCTTTTTCCTGCTCCTCTTAGCATGATAAAGAAGATTCAAAGAGAGTGAGATGCCAGCTCCTTTCATTCAGTCAGTAGCTTCAAACATTTCTGGAATATGAATAACATGATGTTTTTCAATGGCAAAAATCAATGAATATTGTAAATGCACAAACAGTAATTTCTCCGCATTGCAAGGTGCAATTCTGAAATTTTTTGCTTTTTCCTGCTCCTCTTAGCATGATAAAGAAGATTCAAAGAGAGTGAGATGCCAGCTCCTTTCATTCAGTCAGTAGCTTCAATCATTTCTGGACGTTTTTCAATGGCAAAAATCAATGAATATTGTAAATGCACAAACAGTAATTTCTCCGCATTGCAAGGTGCAATTCTGAAATTTTTTGCTTTTTCCTGCTCCTCTTAGCATGATAAAGAAGATTCAAAGAGAATGAGATGCCAGCTCCTTTCATTCAGTCAGTAGCTTCAATCATTTCTGGACGTTTTTCAACGGCAAAAATCAATGAATATTGTAAATGCACAAACAGTAATTTCTCCGCATTGCAAGGTGCAATTCTGAAATTTTTTGCTTTTTCCTGCTCCTCTTAGCATGATAAAGAAGATTCAAAGAGAGTGAGATGCCAGCTCCTTTCATTCAGTCAGTAGCTTCAATCATTTCTGGACGTTTTTCAATAGCAAAAATCAATGAATATTGTAAATGCACAAACAGTAATTTCTCCGCATTGCAAGGTGCAATTCTGAAATTTTTTGCTTTTTCCTGCTCCTCTTAGCATGATAAAGAAGATTCAAAGAGAGTGAGATGCCAGCTCCTTTCATTCAGTCAGTAGCTTTAATCATTTCTGGACGTTTTTCAATGGCAAAAATCAATGAATATTGTAAATGCACAAACAGTAATTTCTCCGCATTGCAAGGTGCAATTCTGAAATTTTTTGCTTTTTCCTGCTCCTCTTAGCATGATAAAGAAGACTCAAAGAGAGTGAGATGCCAGCTCCTTTCATTCAGTCAGTAGCTTCAATCATTTCTGGACGTTTTTCAATGGCAAAAATCAATGAATATTGTAAATGCACAAGCAGTAATTTCTCCGCATTGCAAGGTGCAATTCTGAAATTTTTTGCTTTTTCCTGCTCCTCTTAGCATGATAAAGAAGATTCAAAGAGAGTGAGATGCCAGCTCCTTTCATTCAGTCAGTAGCTTCAATCATTTCTGGACGTTTTTCAATGGCAAAAATCAATGAATATTGTAAATGCACAAACAGTAATTTCTCCGCATTGCAAGGTGCAATTCTGAAATGTTTTGCTTTTTCCTGCTCCTCTTAGCATGAAAAAGAAGATTCAAAGAGCGTGAGATGCCAGCTCCTTTCATTCAGTCAGTAGCTTCAATCATTTCTGGTATATGAATAACATGATGTTTTTCAATGGTAAAAATCAATGAATATTGTAAATGCACAAACAGTAATTTCTCCGCATTGCAAGGTGCAATTCTGAATTTTTTTGCTTTTTCCTGCTCCTCTTAGCATGATAAAGAAGATTCAAAGAGAGTGAGATGCCAGCTCCTTTCATTCAGTCAGTAGCTTCAATCATTTCTGGACGTTTTTCAATGGCAAAAATCAATGAATATTGTAAATGCACAAACAGTAATTTCTCCGCATTGCAAGGTGCAATTCTGAAATTTTTTGCTTTTTCCTGCTCCTCTTAGCATGATAAAGAAGATTCAAAGAGAGTGAGATGCCAGCTCCTTTCAGTCAGTAGCTTCAATCATTTCTGGACATTTTTCAATGGCAAAAATCAATGAATATTGTAAATGCACAAACAGTAATTTCTCCGCATTGCAAGGTGCAATTCTGAAATTTTTTGCTTTTTCCTGCTCCTCTTAGCATGATAAAGAAGATTCAAATAGAGTGAGATGCCAGCTCCTTTCATTCAGTCAGTAGCTTCAAACATTTCTGGTATATGAATAACATGATGTTTTTCAATGGCAAAAATCAATGAATATTGTAGATGCACAAACAGTAATTTCTCCGCATTGCAAGGTGCAATTCTGAAATTTTTTGCTTTTTCCTGCTCCTCTTAGCATGATAAAGAAGATTCAAAGAGACTGAGATGCCAGCTCCTTTCATTCAGTCAGTAGCTTCAATCATTTCTGGACGTTTTTCAATGGCAAAAATCAATGAATATTGTAAATGCACAAACAGTAATTTCTCCGTATTGCAAGGTGCAATTCTGAAATTTTTTGCTTTTTCCTGCTCCTCTTAGCATGATAAAGAAGATTCAAAGAGAGTGAGATGCCAGCTCCTTTCATTCAGTCAGTAGCTTCAATCATTTCTGGACGTTTTTCAATGGCAAAAATCAATGAATATTGTAAATGCACAAACAGTAATTTCTCCGCATTGCAAGGTGCAATTCTGAAATTTTTTGCTTTTTCCTGCTCCTCTTAGCATGATAAAGAAGATTCAAAGAGAGTGAGATGCCAGCTCCTTTCATTCAGTCAGTAGCTTCAATCATTTCTGGTATATGAATAACATGATGTTTTTCAATGGCAAAAATCAATGAATATTGTAAATGCACAAACAGTAATTTCTCCGCATTGCAAGGTGCAATTCTGAAATTTTTTGCTT